>NC_136121.1:9093024-9596847 GCF_965212315.1 Lampetra planeri | reverse complement strand
GCCATGCACGTATCGCGAGCATAGAAGCAGATTTCAATCGATCAATTGGTGCATCGTTATCTACATGATTCGAAGCCTGGCTTTTGATGGCTTAGGTGTCACAGCACTGAGATATAATGCAATGTCGAGAGTCAGTGAAGAAGCACATCAAGATGCTGGGAGCATCTCGAATGCGCCAGTGCCTTCGCATCACGCTGTGCACTTAAATGCATGTGGAGGTCTCGCCTGAAGCGATGAAATCGCATTGCAGAGATCCTTGGGTTTGAGATCCGAGTAAATACCCACGGTTAGACTGGGTTCTCAAGTGTAGTCCATTAATGGTCTTCGCCGGTTGCAGTTGGATACTGACATGAATCGAAATCGTAACGTGTTAGATGAATACATTATTTTTATGACCCTCCTGAAAAATCGTGAGACTCAGCGAGGACTTCATGCATGGGTGAATACATTTTGAGTTGTTTCGCGAAAATTAATAAAATTAACCTGCTTATCTGAGCTAGAGAACAACATCTGGCTCATGATCATCATCATACGTAGTCAATATTTTGAGTTCATGTGATACTAAAATACCTTTGCTCACAAATGAATGCGTGGACTTTTGTTGACGCTGTGGATGTGTACGTTCTGGTGCATCGCTGGCAGTCGATGTCTTAACCTGCCCACGGACATATTCCTGGTCGACTGGGCACAGAGATCATTGTACGTTGCGAAAAGACGGCGCTAGGAGAACAAAGGTGGCCAATCGGACGTGGTACCGGTCATACCAGCCCCCCCCCCCCCCCCTTATTGTCAGAATAACAGAATCAGAATATGTATTTATACTGGAGGAATCCGATGAGCTATTAAGCTCTTTTTCACAGATGTCCAGTCGGGGCGGGTTAGAACGTTACAACAACAAACAGTACAAAAACACAATGGGAGTGCAAAGTACAAGAAAGGTAAACACATCGCCCAAACACGTGCAAATACTACACTAAACCATCCCCATCCTACCAGGCAAATCCCACTGAGCTATGCTGCTCTTAATAGGAGCTCGCAAAGTAGCACCCTGGCAATTTGGGGGGGTTGGGGGGGGGGGCACGTGAGAGAGACATTTGATCCACGCACCTTCAAACTTGGTTTCCAATTATGATGAAAAACGACTCCGCTCGCACGAGTTAAAGTAAATTTAGCTTTTGATTTGAAGCTTTCGTGAGTGAAATACATATGTCTAACTACGTGACTTTTTCCGAAAGAACCAAAGAGTATACATTTATTCTAGATTTGAAGCTTTCGTGACTGCAAGGATTCGTACTCTTAGGTTTTTTTCCGTAAAGTCACGTAGGTAAAAATAAATAATAAAAGATTAATAATAAAAATAATATAAATAAAATAATAAATCACGACGTTTCGGAGGCAACACAAGCTTCCGTTCAGGTGGAACCGTCACAGCACACTTGCTGTATCAAGTAAATCGTGCTGTGACGGCTCCACCTGAAGACGGAAGCTTGTGTTGCCTCCGAAACGTCGTGATTTATAATTTTATTTCTATTATTTTCATTATTTATCTTTTATTATTTATTTTTACCTACGTGACTTTACCGAAAGAAACAAAGAGTTTAGTATAAATTTCGCTTTCTCATTCACCGTCACCGTTTGTGAACGCTGCCCCGTCGCGATGGGGCTAAAGGCTTTTCGATTGCGCCATCTGCCGCCTGGTATGAGACTCGGGGCCCTATGAGCAACGAGCGAAACCGCTCGCTCTCTCTCTCTCTGTGTGTGTGTGCTTCACAAAGCAAGGAGGAAAAACAATGCGTACGCATGGGCCTATTGAACGCTTTGCAGCGCGCGCGCGTCTTTTTCTTCGGACGTATTTTTTCTTGAGCCGTAGAAGGAAGTTGACTAGTAGCTGTATATATTTGTAAACGGTCTCTTCCTCCGAAAATTCATGACGGTCGTTGTGGAGAATACATCATTGACGACGGGGGAGTGTGTCACTGTCGCGCGTCGGATTCCTCGCGTAAAAATAAACATTCTTCTCATTCTGATATCCGTGTCTCACACACACACGCGCAACACACAAACGTAATTTTTCCACAACCCATCGGCTCTATTGCCTCGCGGGAGTGCATCATTTTGAGCGGGCGTCGCTTCATTGCAAGCAAACTCGCGTCAGCACCACGACGTTGCTGTCTCAAGATTACCGATGAGTCACGCTTTGCTGTACGTTGGAACGGGTCCCAGAAAGTGTGCTCCTTGCACGCAAACGCGACTGGAGTAATGCGCCGCAAGCAGGCGATGCGACAAATGGGTTACGTAGGTAAAACATTTAAGTAAAATAAATTAAATCACGACGTTTCGGAGGCAACACAAGCTTCCGTCTTCAGGTGGTACCGTCACAACTGTGACGGTTTTATTCAATTAACATTTTTTTACCTACGTGACTTTACCGAAAAAAACAAAGAGTATGAATCCTTGCAGTCACTAAAACTTCAAATCTAGGACCAATGGGTTTTTGATTTTTTTAGCAATGTGGAGGGACAGACATGTATGATGGAGACATTGTCTCATTATCGGTATTGCTCTGGCATGGTTCGTTTTATTCAAGTTAGGGGGCAAGCCTTGTTGATGAATTAGGCAGAATGTTTTATTGGGGTCAGTCCAATAACAACACACGTTACGAATCTAACAAAACAACTTCTTACACCAGCGTGGCGATGGCTTATGGGCGCAGATTCCATGACGCCTGTTGTATCAGTCACGTGACAGATTCAGAAGGCTAAAGTGGAATGCCTCTCAAAACCAGCCACGGGTTCATTCGGACCAACGTTTACAAACGAAAATGAATGGCGGCCTCATTTTTTGTACGCGCCTAGAATGGTGTCCCGCAACGAAATCTCGCGTTGGCGTCTCCCGGCCAGTTGCACAAATGAGTGCCTTGAGTGTTGATGTCCCGCCGCACAAAGTGGGTTGTTTTTTTTTCCCTTCCGGGCAATCCGCTTTCCTATCGTACGCAACATCACGGGTGAATCCCAAGGTTAATGCAGCACCATCCTGAGATTACAGTACAGGGTGGTCCAGATGTGTTGGGACCCCCCCCCCCCCCTTTAATTCTGTAACACTTTAATAAAACTATTTTTTTGGAAAGGTTTGTTTAAAACATAAATTAATTTGCAAATGGGAAAAAAAGTTAGGTTTCAATTAATAATTGGGGGGGGGGGGGGGCACAATACATTTGGACCATTACCCTGTAAATGGGCTTGGGCAGGACACGTCGCTCGAAGGGAGTTGATGGTCGAGACTTGCGACGGAGCGGCAGCCAAAGGGGTGAGAGCGACACGGCCGAGAGGACGGCGCCACCGCGGAGATGGAGCGATGAAATCAGCTCCCGTGTGCAGGTGCCACGTGAGTGTATGCGTCACGAGCTCACGATTGAGGGCGCGCAGCTCATGGGATTGTCTTCATCCAGCAGTGGATTGATTATGGTTAATGATGATGATTCTGATCCCTGGGGGGGTGGGGTTAATCTTCCACGAAGCTCATGGTCGACCCTAGATCGCATTCGCACAAACTATGGCGGTAGATTCAAGATTTGAAGCTTTCGTGATTGCAAGGATTCATATTCTTAGGTTTTTTTCGGTAAAGTCACGTAGGTAAAAAATTTAAATTAATAAAAGTGAAATAAAAATAAAATAAAAATCACGACGTTTTGGAGGCAACACAATACAGCTATCGTGCTGTGACGGTTCCACCTGAAGACGGAAGCTTGTGTTGCCTCCGAAACGTCGTGATTTTTATTTTATTTTTTATTTTACTTTTATTAATTTTATTTTTTTACCTACGTGACTTTACCGAAAAAATCTAAGAATATGGCGGTAGATGCGGATACCTGATGGTGCACTAATGGAAAATGTAATAAAAAAAACCTCTCCAGCAGTGATGCGACTGTGGTCATCGAGAACAGAGGCCGTCAACAATGCGTGACGTCACAACGCCCCGATCCACAAACACGAAGTGGGACATACTCTTAGTTCTTTTGGTAAAGTCACGTAGGTAAAAAATGAAATTAAAATAAAACAATAAAAATCACGACGTTTCGGAGGCAACACAAGTCTCCGTCATCAGGTGGGACCGTCACAGCCAGATTAGCTGCATCACTTGATGCAGCTAATCTGGCTGTTTTATTTTAATTTTAATTTCCTTTTTTACCTACGTGACTTTACCGAAAGAACTAAGAGTATGACCGTCACAGCCAGAACTAAGAGTATGACCGTCACAGCCAGATTAGCTGCATCAAGTGATGCAGCTAATCTGGCTGTGACGGTCCCACCTGATGACGGAGACTTGTGTTGCCTCCGAAACGTCGTGATTTTTATTGTTTTATTTTAATTTAATTTTTTACCTACGTGACTTTACCGAAAGAACTAAGAGTATGAATCCTTGCAGTCATGAAAGATTCAAATCTAGAACGAAGGGGGACATCGCAGCGGCGTGGCACTAATCCGCGACTCCTTGCGCGGCTATCTGCGCTTGACCACCTGGAATGTGAAAATGTAAAGTTGTTTCGCTCTGCGTCTACACCAGCGGCCACTGCGATACGAGATGATTCTGCAAGTGGGCGAGCGGTGGGTGGGGCAGTCCGTGGTTTTCGCTCGGCGCTATGAACCCCGCGACCAGAATCTGTTTCCGAACTGCGGTGAAGTTGCTTTGCACTGCGTCAACACCAGCGGCCACTGCGATACGAGATGATTCTGCAAGTGGGCGAGCGGTGGGTGGAGCAGTCCGTGGTTTTCGCTCGGCGCTATGAACCCTGCGACCAGAATCTGTTTCCGAACTGCGGTGAAGATGCTTTGCTCTGCGTCTACACCAGCGGCCACTGCGATACGAGATGATTCTACAAGTGGGCGAGCGGTGGGTGGAGCAGTCCGTGGTTGTCGCTCGGCGCTATGAACCCCGCGACCAGAATCTGTTTCCGAACTGCGATGAACATCAGTGGCGAGTGACATGCGACGGCCGTGCGTTTCACTCTCCGTCACCAAGCCACCCACGCACAGCAGCGCGGTGAAGTAAAACGATACCTCGATGACCCACACGGAGAGGGGAGGCCTTCGAGTGAAGTGTATTTCTGTAACCAGGTGAGAACTCACGAGACGAGGATGGGCTTCATTTTCAAGGAAGTGGCCTGGGCCCCAGGGTGAGTGACCTGGGCCTCATCCAGCAGTGGATTGACAAAAGGGCTGTACAGGTGTAGAGGAGTAAAATGGGGACGTGACGTCAGGTGTGCCGTTCAGTGCCATGACGTCACGTATCCTAGGGTACTTAAGGGATACCCCGTGACGTAAGCGGTGGTCACTGTGGGAACGGGTAGCGTAAGCAGGGTGAAGAGGGAACCAGGGGTAGAGAGGGATCGGGTAGTGAGTCTGGGGAGAAGCCGGTGGTAGCCGTAAAGGTGCTTCTCTCTCCGCTCGGTGGAGTCGGCAGAGTCCACGATCCGACACGAGAGAGAGAGAGACCGGAGCCAGCCGGCAGGGACCCGGACTCAGAGTAGGACCCCTAGCCCCTGGGAGTTGTGTACCCTGCTGTGTAGTATTGTAACAGCTTTAATAAACCCTGGCGGAAGCCCATAACTTACCTCCGTCTCCGAGTACGTCCGTGGGAACTTCTCTACACAGGTAACACGTGCACATTCTGACGACAATCTACTCTCTCGTGGTGAATTAAAGGCTGGCGATTAGCGAGTAAAAAGCCTCACTTAGTACGACGCTATAATTGGTTTGATGAAATCACGCGCCGATTTACACCACTCGACCGCGCTGCAATAATCCGCGTGCCTAATTTCAGCCTAATTGTGATTCTATACTTTCACGACGGAGGGTTTTTTGTTTGGTTTTGTTTATTTTGACTCGGTTTTTGTTTTACGAATGATCGGTTATTGCAAAGGACGAGGCTCTGATCATCCCAGTTTTTAAAAGCCACACACACACAATTAGCCTCTTATCAGTTAACGATAATTATTGGGAAACTAGCCTTTTTGCCCGTCCAAGGACGGGTGTATTGCAGTGCATCTGAAACTTGCAAGCGAAAATCAGACCGCGACGTGATATATTCATTGCATCCATTCGTGTGCAATTTGTAGGGGCACGGTGGCGCAGACCTATTTCATTTTAAGGTTATAATCCCATGTTCACCATGACGTCCTCTTTACTTCGATGTCTCAACAGCGTTACGGAGATCACGTGACGTGAGGGTTCTGCCTTTGTAGTGAGGGTTGTGAGTTGACGCTGAGGAGGGGGGACGAGGCGCCTCGCCCCCCCCCATGTGGAGTGACGTCACCCGCTAATTATTATGAACGAGGGGGGTGTCCATTTGGAGGACGTCACCTGCTCATGAATATTAATGAGGGGGGAGGGTGCGCCATGTGGAGTGACGTCAGCCGCTGATTATTATGAATTAGGGGGGGTCCATGTGGAGGACGTAACCTGTTCATGATTATTAATGAAGGGGCTGGTCGACGTGGAGGGACGTCACGAGCGTTACACACAGACGTTCTTGGCTCATAGTAGGTAACAATAAGGGGGGGGAGGGTGTCCATTTTGAGGACGTCACCTGTCCATGATTATTAATAAGGTGGGCTGTTCGATGTGGAGTGACGTCACTTGCACATAATTATTAATGAGGAGGGGTGTCCATTTGGAGGACGTCTCCTGCTCATGAATATTAATGATGGGGGCTGGTCGATGTGGGGTGACGTCACGAGCGTTAAGGACAGACATTTCTGGGCGATTATAGGGGGTATGTGCAGTCCACTGTCGGCTATATGGGGGCAGGTGCTATTAGCGAACACCTATTAAAGCCGGGACGGGACACGAGAGGGTGGGTGGTCAACACCATGCCCGGCCACCTTTGTCTCCCGATTGCTTATTTTAGTTTTTACAAAGCGTACCAGATACTCATTTGAGGTTGAGTTGACCTAGGGGAGTGCCAGAACCGGTTCAGATAATCGTCGCTGGTGTTGGTGGCCGTGAGCGGGAATCAAACTCTGGCCGCCGGGCTCGTAGCGCAGCGCGCTCACCGCTACAGTGCCAGCCACATCCCTCCACCCACCCACCACCCACCCTCCACCCACACAGACTGACACCATCGACTCGCTGTCGCGCATTACGCAAGGCGCTACGGCGCGTTTAATTAGATCGGCGGCTTGCTTCGGACTCGAGCAAAAACCGCAGGATGAGAGTCGAGCCGTGAGACATCGTACGACGAGCGGCGCGCCGAGGTTCGCCTCGCAAACAGCGTCTTCACGGCACAGCGATCGCTGCACGCGTGAAGCGATAACGCGCAGTGAGAGAGGGAGGGGGGGGGGGCACGCGCACACAACCCACGCGTGCACGCGCGCGCAGCCCCAACACGCCAATTGCAGTCTCAGGGGGGAGGCGGTTGTCACAGAATCACCCTCATCACGATTGCGTAATCGCTCGTCTTCGGTTGGGTCAGGGGGTTGTGTGGAGGTGGGGGGGGCGAGGGTCCCTGGGCCAATTCCACCGACGAAGAGACGGAGGCGTCAAAATGCGTGCGCGCGCGTGTGTCTCGATGTACACGGCTGTTGTCTATTGTGGGGTAGTGGTAGAGGAGGGGTTAACGAGATGCGCTACCAACCCGGTGATCCGAGTTCCATTGCCGCTCTCAAACCAATAACAGTGGTCATTATCTGAAGCAGTTCTGGGCTGCCCCTAGGTTGACTCAGACTTGAGTGAGTACCTGATGAGATGTGTAAAGCACTGGGGAGACAAAGGCGACCGGAAGTAGCGCTGGTCACCCACCCCCTCGTGTACCGTGCCGGCCTTCATAGTTGCTACTCGCTAACAGCGCTTGCCCCAATTGTCTGTTCAGGCTATACGGGGGATCTTTGTCTTTGTACGCGTGCACCCAGCCAGTGCACATATAGTTATTGCATCCACACACACACACGTGCTCAACGCACGCGCACACATACACACGCACTCGCCTTACCCACGCACGTACTCACACACACGCGCGTACCCCACGTGCACACACGCGCGTACTCCACGCGCACACACACACGCATGTGCCTTACGCACACACACACACACACGCGCGTACCTCACGCGAACACACAAACGCACGTGCCGCGCGCGCACACACACACGCGCGCACACACTGACACGCGTACCCACGCGCGCACACACACCCACGTGCCGAACGCGCGCACACACACACACGTGCCGCACACACACACACACGTGCCGCACACACACACACACACACGCGCACGCCCCGTGCACGAATAAAAAGCGCGCGACAAGGCGCGCCCCCATCTCGCTCGCCCGCAGTCCCCCCGCGGTGGCGCACAGGCTCAGAGCGGCGGCGATGAACCTCGCATCTCTGCTGCCGCTGCTGCCGCTACTGGGAGTGCTCTGACTGGCAAGCCCGCCGTTAAATATAACACTTGATTCATCAGCACCATAATAATATTAATATATACTGTACCCTCTATATATTTCCGTGAGCGAGAGGGAGAGCGGGCAAAGAGGGTAGAGAGATCGGGATGGGGCAAGCGTGCGGACATTCCCTGCTCTGTCGAAGCCATCACTACCACCAGACGGACGAGGCGTGAGTGAGATTTATGTCCCATCGTAAATGTCTCCGGTTGTGTCTGCGCGCGTGTGTGCCTTAACGCATAACCACGCGTGTGTATATGTGTGTTACGCTTAATCGTGTCTGTGTGTCAGTGTATGCGTGCGCTTGGCACACGCGCGCACGCGTGCATGCATACACGTGGACTAGCACATGATGCACATACGCACGTGCGTACACGAGCGTTTCTTGGTACACGTACATACATACACACGTATACTCACGCACGCACGCATGCACACACACGCACATATATACGCACTCGATGTAAATGGCATGTACTTGTGTTCATGCCCCCAACAGTCTGTTATTCATGCGTGCATGCAGACACACACACACACAGACACATCTCCTGCGTGAACACATAAACGCTCGCTCGCTCGCTCGCGCGCGCGCGCAGACGTTACCGTCTAATTTATACACGGAGACACACACGCGCGCGCGTGTATAACACCCACGTGCATCACGCTCACAATGCAAATGCATAAACACGCAAACGAACAATGTTCACGCGCTCGCCGGCACCGCTGCGCGCGGGGACACCGCCGCGCAGCGAAGTGCAGGCAGGAGCCCGTGCATGCATGTGCAGCGTGTGCAGTGCCGTACACGCGCGAACGTGCATATAATACGAGCTGTCAGCTGTGAAAGCACAAAGCCGCGCGTGCACAAATGCACACGCATAGAGACGCACAGCCCACGGTGGCAATGCGATGGCACGGCGTAGATAGGGGGAGGGAGGTAGGAAGGATTGTCGAGAACGAATGACATCGCTCGCTCCCGCTACGAGTCGAACCCGGGCGTGCGCGCGGTTGCGGTAAGCGGAGCAGCGTCGGCGGCTGTGGACGCGCGAGGCGGGGGTCTCGGTGCGCGCAGCCAGACACCGCTTGCGGTGGCGTTGAGACGCGGGCGCGCTTGTTGCGACGCTCCTTTATGTCATTTGAGACGATGCGCTCGGAGTGGGGCAGTGTGTCTGCGGTGTGTATGTGTATGTGTAGCGATTTGTAATCATCGCTACTCGGGAGACAAAGGCGGCCGGGCGTGGTGCTGGCCAACCCACCCCCCCCCTTCTCCTCGTGCGCCGTGTTGGCCTTCATAGGTGCTCGCTAACAGCACTTGCCCCAACAGTCTGTTCAAGCTATACGGGGGTTATTTGTCTTTGTTTTGTATGTGGGGAGCGGTGCCGCAGTGGTTAGCGCACTGCGCTACGAACCCGGCGACACCGGGTTTACGATTTGCGCGCTCGTGGCCAACACCGGTGACGAATATCCGAACCGGTCCTGGTTCGGACTCAGGGGAGGCCCACGACCAAACCCCCTCGTGTGCAGTGGCGGCCTTAACGAGTACTCGCTAATTGCACTTGCCCCAACAGTCTGTTGAGGCTATAGGGGGAGGGATCTTTGTCTTTGTACCAGTGTGTCGGTATACGCCTGTGTATATGTTGGCCTTCATAGCGAGATAATGGGGGAGTTACAATACCGGGCCACGAATGACTCACGATTGGCAAGTGATATGTGAACGTGTGGCATGGCCTCCCCTTGGGTGGCCTCAGACTAAAATGAACACGATGATCGTGCGTAAACATCGATAACAACACAGGAAATCAATCGAATAACCTCAGCCGCTCCTAAACACGCGACATAAACAAAGACGGGGCCAAGGTGGTAATTAGCGAAGACCTATTCAGAGTCGGCACGGCGTACCATCGTATGGTGTGACGAGCACCATGCCTGACCGCCTTTGTCTTCCCCAGTGCTGTTTACCGTATTTACTCACGATGCCAGATACTCATTTAAGGCTAAGTAGACCTAGAGCGGGGGGGGCAGGTTCGGACAAGTTCATAAGAGATCACTCGCCAGACACGATCAGACTCAAGCCGCAAGTTTCGTCGTTCCGGTGCTAATAATAACCACTGCGCCACCGCTCCCTCGAGTGGCGGTGACTGCAGAGATTCATTTCAGCCGCGTCTGTCCGGGGTAGGCAATGCGGAGCATGTTAACAGCTCCCGGCACACCACAGCCGGTATATCTCTCTCGCGTTTGGCCGTGGCCACTAGTTTACGTGCCTCCTGCATGCTCTGACTGATCTTGAATATATTGAGTGAGAAATCCAGTTGCCCGGGTGATTGCGCAGGAAGAGTGGCGTCGCTGCCATCCTGCAAACGCTTGCATCGCAGGATCGTGAGAGATGGCTGCTGCCTGGGGAGGAGGGAGGAGGAGGTCTTCATCCAGCAGTGGATTGCCCATGGTTGCAATTTGCTCAATTGTGGGGATGAGAGCGCCCGTGTCGCAACTTCGATGTTGGGGGAAGCGAGCGAGCCGTGCCTGGTGGTTGCCCGGCTCACCGAGACTTGCGCTGCGGGTAATGGAGCGATGTGCATTTACGTGCCTAATGCTGGAGGATAATGTATCGGAGGGATCGATACACATGCATGCACAAACACACACACACTGTGTAGACAAAGATCCCCAGTATAGCCCTGCAAGTGCTGTTACCACCAGACACTCAATGTCAGCTCAGTCGACTGAGGGCCCAGAAATTAAAAAAAATATTGGATAATCACCGCCGATGGTAGCCGTGGTCGCGAATCGAACTCGGATCGCGAGGGTTTGTTTGCCACTGCCGCTCCCCACATCTATAGGTGCATGCATGTGTGGGAGTGAGTGAGTGGGCAGCGGTAACGTCGTGGTTAGTGCACTACGCTACAAACCCGTCCACCTAGATTAGATTGCTGGCCACGACTAACAGCAGTGGCGAGTGATCGTCAAAACTATCCCGCGTGCTCCCTGGGAAGAGACAAAAGCGGCCGGGGCGTGAGTGTTGACCCGCGCGGTGTTTCGGGCTACGTGGTGGCGGGGGTCTTAGTGTTCCTTGGACACATCACGTGGCCTCGACGTGCACCTAGCCTGGCATGAGAGCTGCGGTGACGTCACTGTCACTTCGTGTTTTTTGCGTGCGTACTTTGCTCCTGCAGCAGTTTGGCAAAAGTGCACCGCAACTTGCAACCCCTGTGCTGTGCTGAAGTCCATTAAAGGCAATTTCCAGGATAATTTTCTTAAATTGTTTTTGTAATAATTTTGTAATAATTTTTGTCAAGTGATTATAAGGCGAGATTTAAATCTTTTTTTTAAGATTAAATGTTGCAATTTAATATTTTAAAATGGAAGCGTGAGGCCAGTGGTTGTTGCACCGTGAATCCAGAAACCTAAATTCGATTCCGGGTCACGGCTAACATTAGTGGCGCGTGATATCTGAACAGGTCCTGCCTCCACCTTTCCAATCTCTTCAACTCGCACTGGCGAGCGTGGTGAAGTATGGTCAAACATCCCCGGTGTAAGGAGGCCCTCATCCAGCAGTGTATTGACTGCACATGTAAACAAGCCAAAGACAAAATTCCCCGTATACCCTGAACACAGTTTTGTGGCAAGTGCTGTTACCGAGCACTTATGAAGACCGGCACGGCACACGATGGGGTGGGTTGCCAGCACCACGCCCGTTTGGCTTTAGTCTCCAAAGTGGAAATGTGGCGATGTATTTACACACCGCACCAGGTACTCATTTTAGGCTGAGTCGACCTAGGGGAGGCCCATGACCGGTTCAGATAATCGTCACCGGTATTGGTGGCCGTGAACGGGAATCGAACTCGGAGTCGCCGTGTTCGTAGCACAGCGAGAAAACCGTTTCCCAGTCTTCTCACGCACGCACGCACATTCGGTCACGTGACACGCGTTGCACGCCAGACCGTGGGATTGGTGGCCGAGGCGTCAACTCGGCGAGAAAGTTTCCTTGCGAGTTGACAGAGAACACACAGTGGGGAACCATCAGGCAGCTCTGCCACGCTCATTTCATATTCCGGCTGGAAACCTAGAGTCCAATGACAGCCAAATTGCTCCCTGCATCCAGATTTTCACTCCACGTTAAAATTGCGACCTCTCTGCTCGGCGCGATGTGATAGATGTGACGTTTAACGCAATGCCCCCTTTTCAGTGAATGTTATAGCCCTCGGATTGTAACGCACTCTATTGGTCGGCGTGATTGTCAGACGTTTCGCCCCCACGTGCTGGGAGCTTCTGCAGGAACTGAAACGTCGGACATCGTTCCGAGCAACATGCGTCACGACCCGGACACACATCAGAGAGCTGTAGAGCAGCGAAAACGCGATATCCTAAAGTGATCAATTGTGACTTTTTTGTAGTTGGAGATTTCATTTTAGATGGATGGGGGCTCTGAGAAAAAGAGTGGAATTTAAGTGAAGTTTACTAATCAACAGTTTCGGATGGACACGAGCCCATTGTTCATGAGTACGATGTTATGTGTAAGTAATGTGATTCAAGGCACTGCAAATGATGAATGTGGCGAGGTTGTTTGGCTCGTTTATGTTTGCGAACAGCTGCCAACGCAATCCATACTTTGTTTCGCTTTTTGTTTATTTTCGCTGGAAGCCAAAATCCTGCGAACACAAGCAGGCCATTACGATTTAGTTTTCATTAAGGTCCACAGCACGGTGGATGGGGGGGGGTATTGCCATCACGGTGGCGAGATGTTAACTACCTCGCCTGGTATGCATGGAGGTCATCGGTTCAATCCCGACCCTGACGCCTGCTGTATATTTTTAGTTTGAATGTGTCTCTCCCCGTGGTCGCGTGGATTTTTCTCCGGGTCCTCCGGTTTTTCCCTCCACTTTTTTAGAAGAAACACGCCTTTAGAGGATTTGGCTGCAGATATAAATTTCCACGTGATAAGTCAATTCGTTGGGCTATCGTGTGTGACCAGGAAGCTTCTGCAAAAGATCTATACAGCCGAGTGGGCCTTACCTGATTAAAATAAAACGTTTAGTTTTAGCTTAGTTTTAGATTAAATTTCGATTGAAAGCTTTCGTGACTGCAGGGATGCATCTTCTTGGTTATTTCGGTAAAGTCACGTAGAATGGAAGTAATAAAATAATAAAAAATAAAACATAATAAAATAATTCTCACGACGTTTCGGCCACAACGCAAGCAGCCGTCCTCAGGTGGAGAGCAGGTCTGTCGAGTAGACAGAGTGTGAATGACACACTCCAGGCTTGGAGCGACTATTTAAGCTGGGATGGAGAGGGGAAGGGCGCCTTTAAGCTGGGATGGAGGGGGGAAGGGCGCCTTTTCCCCCTCCATCCCAGCTTAAATAGTCGCTCCAAGCCTGGAGTGTGTCATTCAAACTCTGTCTACTCGACAGACCTGCTCTCCACCTGAGGACGGCTGCTTGCGTTGTGGCCGAAACGTCGTGAGAATTATTTTATTATGTTTTATTTATTATTATTTTATTATTTCCATTCTACGTGACTTTACCGAAAGAACCAAGAAGATAGTTTTAGATTGTCTGACTACTGTCGGTGAGGCACAGTGTGGGTATGCAGCCGTCTCTTTCAACCCTCGAGCCTAAATGGCTAGGGCTGAAGGGCCCTCCACAGAACTACAATCACAGACCGAATTGACTTGAGCAATGCACGCCGCACGCCTCAATTCCAGCTCGCTCCAGAATCGCGAACGCTGCGGCCGTGGTGGCGTTGGCGGTAATGATGTGCGCGTGCACTCCATCGAGCGAGTCGAATGTAAACGCGATATCACACGACAATGATCTAAGCCAGGGGTCGGCAGCACCCGTGGCTCTGGAGCCGCGTGCGGCTCTCTAAGTAACTGCTTCGTGCCCTTATTTATTAAGGACCACCACCGGCTTGTATTTACCACGCAGTGCATTGCGGCTTTTGAAATGTTGAGTTTTCTTTACCGAATTCGAAAAAAAAAAAATTTTGAGTTATTTTTAACACGTAGGCTTTCGCGACCAATATTTTTCATAATCAACGTTTTTGGGTTTAGATCGCGTTATTTATAATTATTTATAATAATTTATAAATAACGACACATTTATAAATGACGCGATCTAAACCCAAAAACGTTGATTATGGGTTATTTTTGTGGTCGGCCTCTGATCTAAACCAATGTTTCCCCGAACACGCTCACTCACCGCCCACCACGGCGAGTCTCTCCAGAGTGTTTTACCCTCCCCTCCCCCAAAATGTTTTTTTCAATTGTTAGAAGCTGCACGCGGCCGATGATTGCTAAACAAAACAACGCGTCCCACGTTATAATCTGAGCGCCAATCGAAGTCCTTTCGATAGTCAATTTAAATTATTTAGTGACGCCGCTTTGGCAGTAGTACACAAGAACGAATAGCAAAACAACTCAACATATTCATCAATAACATTGTGGCCTTAGAAAGTATATACATTACATTGGTGGTGTTTTGGGCTGTGATCTGCTTTTAATAAGGGTCATGGCACGAAACGTCGCCTACTACATTTTTAATTTGAACCCAGTGTTATTTAATTTGTATATGCAGTGTTCGTACGTGTGGTACAACGTGCTAAATTCAATTCGTTCAAATTGTGAAATCCCGTCCCACGTCACGTAATGATTTAATTTGTGTGTGAGCGGAGGAAAATCGGTAAACCCAGAAATGCGCCTAGCAGCGGCGTTCGAGGAACGAAGTTTGGGAATCCTTGATGTGAGCAAACAAACGGTGCTCTTCCATGGTATGTTCGTGTTAATTCTAATGGCAACGGCGCTGAGCAAGCCTGGTTGACACACCCATGAATAACATCGACCAAGTCGACCAGGACCGCTGCTTCAAGCTCACCACAGAGAGAAGAGAACCACAGGCCCGCAGCTGGAAGATGCGTGCAGGAGGAAAGTTCATGACCGAGGCCGGGGGGCATTGTTTTCTTTAGCTCACTGGGCCTTACGAGTTGATGTATAGTCTGAGTATTAAGCAAAGAGTGATGCGAATCTGGAACAGGCTGCCCTGCCACCCATGTGGCGGAAGCTGGAATCTTCACGCAAACGCCTCCATGAGATTCGAGACTCGATCAGCCACTAACAAACGAAGGAGCTCGATGGACCGAATTCCCCTCTCTTGTTTGGAAACATTGCTCACGTTCTTATCTTTTTACATTTGCCAAAGAATGCATTACCGAATCTCGGCGCACTTTTTCAGGAGGGATGTTTGTCCGTAAGTGGAAAGAAACCGGACTGCGAGAAGGGCTGCGTGCAGAACGAGAGAGAGCGAGAGAGTGACCGAGAGAGTGAGCGAGAGGTGGGGTTTTACATAAAGCAAAGTTAAAAAATGTAAAAACATTTTTTTTTACGAAATGATGAACGAAGCAAAGTGCCGACTACACCGAGCATCTTCTTGTTTCCACTGATCGTAAAAAAAGGAAAGAAACCGGAGGGAGAGACACTCAGCACTGCCATCTCCTGACCACACTTCCACAGCCCTACACCTGCAACATCGGGCAAACCCTCGCCACCACTCATTCAAGTACCAGTCGCGGTCTATCCAACTTAGTAGTGAATATATCTGACAATATCACGTGCATTTCAGGGTGATTCGAGTAACACACTTTTCAAACAATTTCACACAAGCACGAAACTCGCAATGACTTAAGCTGATATCATACTTACACTTCTACGTCGTCAAATCTACTGGCGGATGAAGGCCTCGCAGTCGTGTCCGTAACGGCAATTTAACAGCCAGAATCACAGGAAATAAAGAAACCCTCAAACACATCTCAATGCAATTATACCCTGAGGTGGGGTGGGCCGGTGGGCAGATTGGCGGCCGGCGACTTGAACACCACACACGCACGCAACCTCGATCGGTGCGTCTAATTTAACCCATGATGATGATGATGATCCATAATACAGATGTTTTTTGGGGGTTAGATCGCGTAAATATACATTTGTCGTTAAACCCGCCACCACCCGACACAGCCAATTTGTAAGGTTTGTCACGTAAACAGAACGTGGCCAATTCGTTATTGGTACAGCAGCACCTGTGTGTTGGAGAGCAAATCCACACCATTTACAATCTGAGTACGACGTTTCGCCAGATTTGTGGAGAAATCTTCCTGTTTCGTTCCTTATCATTATAAATGTTCCTCATCCGTTCCTCGTCGTCATAAATGATGATGATGATGTTGTTGTTGTTGTCACTTTGGACAGGGGAGTTTTAATGTTGACACACATAGCGACAACATGTGCACGCTCAAAGACAAAGATCCCCCGTATAGCCTGTAACAGACTGTTGGGGCAAGCGCTGTTAGCGAGTCAGCACCTATGAAGGCCGGCACGGCGCCACGAGGGGGTGGGATGGGCATCCAGGGACACGCCCGGCCGCCTTCGGCTCACTCGGGGCGACGTTAACGCACCGCGCGAGGCCGAGTCGAGCCGAGGGGGAGGCCCTGGACCGGTTCGCACTGAGTCAATTTTCACACCACTCCACGAGCCCCCTTGCTTAGTCGGGAATCCATGAGTTGGGGGGATAGGGGGGGGGGGCTGTGAGTGGGGGAGGGATGGGAAGGTGCGCATCAGAGATGCAATTATTTAAAAAAGGTGTTAATTGGGAAACGCACGTGCGAAATATTTCGTTATCAATCCGGGACGTGGTTGAGTTAAAATATTTAAAAAAAAATTACAGCGCGAGGAAGAAGAATAGGAAGATGCGCGCGTGGTGTGCGAGAGAGAGAGAGGGGGGGGAGATCAGTGTCAGCATTTGGCCATCGCGTGGGTGGGTTGCGCGCGACAAGGTGAAAATGACACTCGTTGTTGAATTTTAGTTCCAGGACGAAATCACCACCGCGGCGAGTAGTGGGGGGGGGGCACTGACGTGTGGGCTTCGTTGTAATCGCCCGGGAGAGCGCTCGTCTCAAATCTAAAGGTCTGGAGAAGGTCCGTCAAACAAAAGCGAATCGTTGGAGCCTCCCGCTAACGTGTCTGCACGGGCGACAACTACGCACCACCACCACCACCACCAACCAACCACCACCACCACCAACCAACCACCACCACCACCAACCAACCACCACCAACCAACCACCACCACCACCAACCAACCACCACCACCACCACCAACCAACCACCACCACCACCACCACCAACCACCACCACCACCAACCAACCACCACCACCACCACCAACCACCACCACCACCACCAACCAACCACCACCACCACCAACCAACCACCACCACCAACCAGCCACCACCACCACCAACCACCACCACCACCACCAACCAACCACCACCACCACCACCACCAACCACCACCACCACCACCACCAACCAACCACCACCACCACCAACCAACCACCACCACCAACCAGCCACCACCACCACCAACCACCACCACCACCACCACCAACCACCACCAACGACAACCACCAGAAGGCACAGGAGTCGTAGGCGATGTGAGCACCAGAGGGCAGTGCCGCGTAACCCGTTCCGTAACTCTCCACCGTCTTCACCAACCAGCACTGACCAGCGCGGTGAAGTATGGTCGGATAACCATCGCCCCCCCGACCCCCTTGTCTTCATCTAGCAGTGGATTGGCAAACGGGATGTGTGCAGGTCCCACGTGGTGAGGGAGCGCTTGCACGCGCCCTATGATAGATACGTAAGTAATTCTTAAATCAGCAGCGGCAGGATCGATTGGTTAAGACTCAAGCGTTGGCGGTTCAGTTTTGCGTAACACGTGGAACGCAATGTTATCCGTCAGTTGGCAAAATGGGAATTAGTGTGAGCCCTTTGAGGAGTCATTTCACTCACGGACTTTGATGCTGGCCACTTGGGTTCAACAGCAACAACGTGGCAACAGACGACGCAACGACAGCACGTGCGACGTGCGGTAAGAAGAACAAACAACACTCACGGCCTCAAGAAATATGCGAATCCACCACAACCACCAGTTCCCGAGGAACTGCACCGTGGTCATCTTTGTTTGAAGCCACCGTCGATACACATTGAGCGCAGGGTGACTTAACCAACACACGGAGAGAGCGAGACGGGAGAACATAGACATAGAGTAGGGAGACAGGGGGAAGAGAGAGATAGAGGGGGGTAGAGAGAGAGAGGGGGTAGAGAGAGGGGGTAGAGAGAGAGAGGCAAGGTGCAAGAAGAAAGAGCAGAGCTTGAAATCTTTCGTAAAATCTATCATTTACACAGGGGGGGGGGGGGGGCACATAAAGCAAAGCATTAAAAAAAACAAAATAAATGATGAACGAAGAAAAGTGCCGACTACACCGAGCATCTTCTTGTTTCCTCTGATCGTAAAAAAATAAAAGCGAGCGAGACGAACTCTGGGCCGGGCTCGCGTGACGGATGCCTTTCAGCTCGTCGTCGGATTGAACTCGAGTTGCTCCTGCAACTTGCCGCACGGTTCAATAGGTGGCGATTGCCCCCCTCTGCCTTGAGCAGAGGGGGCACGGAGCGACAATCGCTCTCGTCCACTGGCCCACCCCCGACATCGATCATTCGCTGACCGCTTGAGAGACATTCGTCAAATTCATATTCTTGGTTTATTTCGGTAAAGTCACGTAGGTAAAAAATTAAAATTAATAAAAGTAAAATAAAATAAAAATAAAATAAAAATCACGACGTTTCGGAGGCAACACAAGCTTCCATCTTCAGGTGGAACCGTCACAGCACGCTTGCTGTATCAAGTAAAAAAAAAAAAGACATTCGTCAAGTTACGCCTGGGAGGTTGCCGATCAACTCTCGAGCTAGGAAAAGGAACGGATAAGTTTGGCGGAGAGGGATGACGGAGCTGAGCAGGCAGCCAGTTCGCGTGAGCGGTTTACGTCCCTCGCGGCCCTGCATGGACACCCACGTGCCAGGGACGAGACGGTGCTCATTCCTGAGACGGACTAATCCCGTTGTCAATTTACTGCTGGATGAGAGCGTTCCCAACTCGTTCTGGGCCGTGGCGTTTTATTTGATCATTCTTCACCGCGCTGGTCAGTACGGGCTGTTGAAAGCAGTGTTTATTTATTGATACGACAAAATAAATAATAATAATAATAATAATAAAATATCATCCAAATCTTGTTTTGTTTCGAATGAACAACGAGCATTGTTGACAATCCCAATATTTGCAAATCAACAGCAATTAGATTACACCCATGCGTCTTGTTTTGTGGAAATAAAATAAGCAATCAATAGGGTGTACATTAAAAAGGTAGTCGCGTAACACGTGCTGTGTGAGTATTTTGATCTCATTTCATCATCATCATCACCACTATCATTGCCAGCCGTGATGTATCCACTGCTGGATTAAGGCATTAAAAAACATGGGAGCGCTAAATTTGACGTTAAGATTTAACAATCCCATGGCCGTCTCCTGGCACCTGTAAATGTTGGTCGCGAGGATCAACGGGACTAGAACACATTCCTGGGGAGGGAGCTGGTAGGAACGTTGGGTTGCTCGGTCAATGGCCAGGGTCAACGGCGGCGTGGTGTATTCCGCAAATATGCCCGACTGTGAGGGCGGGCACAAGCCGGCGTGAGTAGGTTAAACGTTGAGTTTTATAAGGGCACCACGGGGTGACCAGCCCCTCCCCACCCAGCCCCACCCCTACCACCCCCCACCCAGCCCCACCCTCCCAACCCAGCCCCTCCCCACCCTCACCACCCAGCCCCTCCCCACCCTCCTCACCCAGCCCTTCCCCATCCTCCCCTCCCCACCCAGCCCCTCCCTCCCCACCCAGCCCCTCCCTGCACGACGGACACAATAATCCCCTGTGGGCTGGTGTAACCAGTGGGTTCCTACCAGTACTAATGGGAACAATTCGAGGACACGCGAGCACGTGGACAATCCGGGTTGAGTAAATATTTTGTTCTACCGTCGACCACGCGAGTTAGATAAAAAATATAAAATATGTAAAAAATTAACGAATCCGATAAACGTCCCGACCCCGAACACTCCTCAAATTAGTCTCGAGGCTCTGCGAGGCTTTTCAGGGTGAAGACCATTACGACTTATGCGTCTACACATATATTCAACGTCAACTCTTGTATTTTGGTGAGGTTACGGATGGATCGCTTGATGCCTTGCGCCGTATATATTACATTACGCACGCCTTCCGTGGCCATTCGCGAAAATTGCAAAACTAAAAAAAACAATCGACAGGAAACTCACCCCACAGCTCATACATCTCACGTCCCATATCGGTATAGTCTTGTGGATGAGGCTATGAATATTAACAGCTTCACAATAACCGATGCTATGAGACGAAATTAACGCTGCTGCTGCTGCGTATCAGCGGCGATAATCGCGCTCGGGTCTGCGTGGTGTCCGAGGGTCACATTTCCCTTCTTGCGCCTAAGTCTCTCGGTCGAATTCTCACAAGGGAATGCTCTATTAATGGCCTGGCTTAGCAGCTTGTTTCAATTATGTTAGCTGCGTGGGGGACGTGGCGGGGTGTGGGGGGGGTGGTGATACGGTCAACGTAAGTTCAGAGCGGAGCGTAAGGACACCCACGCTGTGACAGCAACTACGCAGTGGTTGAGCCAGGGGGAGAAGTGGCTCGTGTTGGCTGTGTTGGGGAACAGGATACCTTCACCCCCCACCCCCTACCACCCCCACCACCACGAGGTTTATATTTAACATCAATGAAGCGAGCCGCGCGGAGTCCCCTAGAAGGACGCGACGGCGCTTCGATCCTCTTCCCGTGCCACTGCGGCATTGTCGCACCCTCGCTTCACTCCACCGCGAGCTACCCCCAGCAGGTTTCCAATGCCCCCTCCGCCCCCCCCCCCCACCTCCCCCCTACATGTGAGCGATCGTCATTAACAACGACAATTTGTCTATGCAATGATCAATACTTTGCCACGCTGGTGAGCACAGATGGGTGTTGGGGTGGTGAGCGGAGGAGGTTACGACCGGTTCAGATATCGCTCGCCGCTGATGTTATCTGTCGCCAGGAATCAAATTCACGCGGTCGGTTTCGTAACGCGGTGCGCTAACCGCTGCGCCACTGCTCAATCCCACTGCTGAATGCATCATCATCATCGTCACGCTGCATGGGCCGATAGCACGTGAGGTGTCCACTGCACATGTCGCAATTTGTTTTCACTTTCCTCTGCCTCGTGCCAACACGCGCGAGTCGTGACTACATCTCTCTGCCACCGATCTCTTGTGATGTCGTCAGGCCATTTCTCTGCGAGGTCTTCCTCTCGCAAATTTATACATCGCGTCCGAAAAACCCTAGAACGTCTCAGGCCGCGTGGACGTCGCGTTCCAAACAACGCGAGGTGAGCAGCGGCGTGACACCGCGCGCAAGAAGCCACCACCGCCACGCGCCGTGATCGTCGGCGTTACGGGTTTCCGATCGGATCGCGAGATAGTCCCTCGATGTTCAGTTGGAGGGGGTCCTTGTCCCAGGGCCCATATCTGGCGCGTCGCTCTTTGGCCCTGGAGCGGAGCCGTTGGCGTGGCTTTTGTTGTTGTTATTGTTGTTGTCGTCGCTCTGGAGACCCGGGGATCGATTATCGATGATCGATGTTCGGTCGCCGCGTTGATGGCATTCGTCGTGATTTATCACCGAACAGAGTGGGGCCCCGTGACGGCTGCCATCTTCTACTCCGCATTTTAACTGTGATGCGTAATGATTGAGGTAGCGATTGGGATGGAAGTGGAAGGGCAACGAGAGTTTGTGGGAATTTAAAACAATATATATTAAGAGTGTTATTGGGACGTGACTAGTCAACGGCAGAAGAGAGAAGTGAGATCTCAAGTTTGGCATTGAATGGGGACGAGGAAGATTCGTCCACCGCTGTTGAGGATGCGAGTAGAGATGGAGTGAGTCTGCGCGCGTGAGACGCGCACGCGCGCGTGAGACGCACACACACACACACGTGCACGCGCGCGTGAGACGCACACACACGTGCACGCGCGCGGCTGCGCGTGAATCCACCCTTCCTTTCGGAGCAACGTCGCGCCCCCTACAACTAAATCAAGTCGTGTCCCACGCAATGGCCGACCGCTCGCTACCCCGCAAATGTAATATTTTTTTGGGGAAGTTATTTGCCAATTAAAATCACGACGTTTCGGAGGCAACACAAGTCTCCGTCATCAGGTGGGACCGTCACAGCCAGATTTTCTGTTGCCTCCGAAACGTCGTGATTTTTATTATTTTATTTTTATTATTTTTAATTTAATTTTTTTACCTACGTGACTTTACCGAAAAAACTAAGAGTATGAATCCTTGCAGTCACGAAAGCTTCAAATCTAGAATTATTTGCCAATTCACGAGGAGACAAAGGCGGCCGGGCGTGGTGCTGGCCACTCACCCCCTGGTGTGCCGTGCCTCCCTTCACAGGCGCTCGCGAACAGCACTCGCCCCAACAGTCTGTTAATGGCGATACGGCCACGGACTATTAATGAAGCAGGTGGCTTCATCTGCAGGGTGCTCGCGACTCCGTTGAATGCTGCGCTCAGTCGAATCGTACACAGTCGAGACGTTGCGTTGTTAATTAATGACATCACAAGCGCCTCGGCTTTATACTCGGATTATTGTTCGCTTTTCCTCCCTTTAGGCATTCATGAATTTATTTTGGCGCGATGTACAGCGCATTGAGTGCCTCGTCGAAGAGGCACTTTGTCAGTGGAAATTATTATTATTATTCGCGTGTTGCAGAAAAGTGGGGAGCGGTAGTGTAGCGGTTAGCGCGCTGCGCTATGAACCCGGCCACCCGAGTTCGATTCCCGCTCACGGCCAACACCAGTGACGATTATCTGAACCGGTCCTGGGCCTCCCCTAGGTCAACTCAGCCTCAAATGAGTACCTGGTGCGGTGTGTAAACATCACCACTAGGGAGACAAAGGCGTTCGGGCGTGGTGCTGGCCACCCACCCCCTCGCGTACCGTTGCGGCCTTCATAGGTGCTCGCTAACAGCACTTGCCCCTACAGTCTGTTAAGGCTATATGGGGGATCTTTGTGTGTACACGTGCGCACTGCTGTACGAGGGACGTCTCACGCCGCGCAGCTTCTGGGTGTATATTTGACCACACGACACTAAGCGGGGGTGGTGAGTGCGGGGAGCATAGACGCTGGAGTCATAGTACAGTACAACGATGGACTTTGCAGCATTGCCCTCTGCTGCCCACAACGTGGTTTCGCAGCAGCCTACAGCGACCTGTTCATGCGCTAGCCAGGCTCAACCCCCCCTCCCCCCAACCTTCGGCTTAGCTTCGGAGATCTGATGGGATCCGAGAGCAGTGGCAGCGGGTGATTTGGTCACGGGAGCGCATTAATTGCATCGCAAGTTTAAAGTGCGATCTTCTTGCGCGTGAATGTGAGAAGCCGGGCGTGGCTATGATCACACGCGAGGGTGGGTGAGCACGGTGGTGTGAATACGAGCACCGGGAGAGACAAAAGGGGCCGGGCGGGTGACTGGTCCGGCCGTCGTACCACCAATCCTTGCGCGCAAGTTCTAGGCCCCCTCAGGTGCTAACGACGCTTTGCAAATAATCCGCATATTTTAGTAATAGGGTTTTACCCTTTCAACTGGTACAAAAACTGACACCTTTATACAAGGCATCATGTTTGCAATAACCACAACACGAGCAGTCAAAATGCATACTAAAAGAAACAACTCTGATGATGATAATGATATGCACTGTCCTTGAAGTTGATTGGTCCACACCGGAGACAGCTTTTCTTAGAGCCTAGTCTCCATTGGTGTTGGACCAGATGACGCCAAAAGGCGTACAACTCAAAGACAGCGCGCTATCAGAGTATTGAGAGCTCGGGGGTAAGCATTCACACTATGAGACCTCCTTTCCCAGTGGCAAAATATAGTAATAGGTTTTTACCCTTTCAACTGGTACAAAAACTGACACCTTTATACAAGGCATCATGTTTGCAATAACCACAACACAAGCAGTCAAAATACAAACAAAAAGAAACAACTCTGATGATGATAATGATATGCACTGTCCTGAATCCGCATATTTGTTGAGACTTGAGGAGGAATCCGATGAGCTCTGAAGCTCTTTTCGCACAGATTTCCAGAAGGG
The DNA here is from genome assembly GCF_965212315.1 of Lampetra planeri. Classification (NCBI taxonomy): domain Eukaryota; kingdom Metazoa; phylum Chordata; class Hyperoartia; order Petromyzontiformes; family Petromyzontidae; genus Lampetra; species Lampetra planeri. The sequence goes on along the minus strand of NC_136121.1, from coordinate 9,572,333 downwards.
TGGGGGTGGGGGGGTCAGAACGTTTCAACAACAAACAAAGCAGTCTGTATGACTGGATATATGGGGGATCATTGTATATTGGTTTGTGTATACAAGGCAGGGCACATAGGGATTTTTTTTTACGAATTGTTTATTCGTAATTTTTTTTAATTATCTATTATCATTATTAATATATTTTTTCCTTCTTCCCTTTCACATGACATTTAAAAATGGAAAGAAATTTGACAAAAGACGAACGAGTTTAATTAGACTTGTTTAACGTCTGTTTAATTCGATTTCTTTTTTATGTATGCTAAAGTAGGCAGCTGCGATCTCACAAAAGTAATGAATTCATTGAAAAATGTGAATGCATACATCATGCATTCATGTGAATGGAAGTCAGTTTGAACTTTGTTAAAATAAATGTAATACATCTTTGTGATTTCTTTCTTTCAAATAAAATATAATAACCACGTGTGTCCTGACTTATGAGCCACCCTGTAAAATTTAAACTCAATAGTCACTGCTGGATGAAGGCCTCCTACGTGAGTCGTCGATATCGCTCACCCTGCTGCGATGTAATAATCAGCACATAGCCGCTGCACTTGGGCTGATTTAATCGCTCCATCTCCGCGGAGAGCGTGTGACCTCCGGCGCGTTTCCATCCCTTGACTGTCACTCCATCATCATTGTCCACAACCGACCATCATCCCTTCTAGCGACGCGTCCTGCCCAAAAACTTTCATTTTTTTTCTCAACAGTCAAAATAACGAGTATTCTTTGCACCACGTTCTTTCGTATGCATATACGGATGTTGGACTTCTTTCGCACCGTACGTAGCCAACCGTGCCAATCTAAATCTTCCCAATGGTAGGTAATTAGTATTGGTGAAAACTCCCTCCGCCCTGTGCTATTGAACGTGATTCTCTCCATTTCTTTGGACACCCCTATCACCTTCCTTTCTTCTCTCCAGCCGTCACACCGCATCTTTCTTTACCTGCCGCTTGGCCTCTTGCCCGGCCTCCTTCCTGGCATGAGTTCCTTCATCGAGGGCTGACCTCTGAGAATTGCGTGATCCCCGTTCTGGGTTGTTCTAACGATACGGCAACATACAACACGTTCGTTAATCACACATTGGTGGAATTAAGTAAAGCATATAATACGTGACGTTTTGGGTAATGGCCCGTCTGCATTGCACAAACACGCTATACCATTACTATTCACACTTCTTCTCTCATCCTTAAATTGCTCTGCAACTTTACTCGTGTTTCTGTCTCGCCATCACGATGCATCATGTTTCATTTCAGCCGGGACACTCTGGATCGCTGTCCCGGGAATTCGTTTTCCACGCCACATCCACCTCTCCGTATTTGGGCGTCATAATTTTTAGTATAAATTTGTTTATAGACCAATAAAAATACAGAGCACAATAATGAAGCATTATTATGGACAGGCATAGCTTGCACTCTCGTGGTAGTGCCTTACGCCGACAATATAACTAAACTAAAGCAATTTTTATTTTACCAAGTAAGGCCCACTGGGCTACATAGCTCTGTTTAAGAGGCGACCTGGCCACAAGATATAGCTCAACGAAGTGGCTTATCACGTGGAATTTTACAGCAGCCAGATAATCTCAACGCGTGTTGATTCTAAATGTGGAGGGAAAGCCGGAGCACCCGGAGAGAAATCCACGCGACGACGGGGAGAACATGCAAACTCCAAATATAAAGGTGTCAGGATCGGAGATCGAACCCACGGACCTCCTGCATAGCACGCGAGGTCAGTTAACATCTCCTACTCCAAGCCAGCCTATTGTAGTGTAACGACGACTTGACACACTTCTCTTGAGATGGCACTTTATTGAAGACACGTTCACTTGACAACAGGCCGAGACCCCCACTGCAACAGCCCCGAGTCTCCCGCACATCTCCCTTATATACCAGCACGAGGCCACGCCCCCCTTCTAGATCTTTCTCACTGACTCTGGACGCTCGCTCCACCGGCAGACTCCACCGTCCTCTTCCGTCGCCTGACCACGCTCCCTTCTCGAACATTCCACGTAGCCACCAGTCCCTTCGCACTCACAACTGATACCCCTGCTGCCATTACCTCCCGTGGCCACTAGTGCACTCGTAATGAAGGCTGACTCCCCTGTCATTACCTCCCGTGGCCACTAGTGCACTCGTACTGAAGGCTGACTTCCCTGTCATTACCTCCCGTGGCCACTAGTCCCCACACACCGCATGCAGGCTCTATTGTCATTATAGTAGCATTCGGGTGGGTGAGAAATGTAAGCCCTGTGTATACAAATGTGCAACACGTATTGGGTTGTGGAATTGGAGGGAGGGAGGGGGGCATGCCTGGCGGAATTTAAAATACCCGGCCCCTCCCACCCCTGCTCTCTGCAAGCCTCTTCCCTGCAGCTGCCCTACGACAGCGCTGTGAGTGAGTGGACGTGAGCACCTGTCGACAAGAAGATTAGGAGAAGCTTCGTGGCGGTTGTAAGAAGTGGGGGGACCGTGCACGTGGCAACATTTTTTGTATACACACACACACACGTGGTAGCGTTAGGGCAGCGGTGACGCAGTGGTTAGCGCACTGCGCTGTGAACCCGACGACCTGCGTTCGACTCCGACCCACGGCACACACCGGTGGCGAGTGGCGATCTGAACCGCACCGACCAGCGTGGTGAAGTATGGTCAAACACCCCCCCCCACTCGCCGCCGCCGTTGCCGACACGATGCAAGTCAGGCCTTCGTCCATTGTTGTACCGAGACTGACGGGAGATGGATTTGTTTTCCTCCACGTGATGAAATGTTGCAATATCCCTGCATCGGGGCAATTGGCCGGCGGAGTGATTTGGCGGTCTTAAGCTGACATTTTCAAGAGGGCCCTGGCTCCCTTTGAGGGTTTTGGGGGGGGGGGGCAGTCACTGAATTTGTCGTCGTGAGCGCCAGGAACCTGGAGGAATTCATTGTCTTTCGTTTTGTTCTCGCAGAGAGGTCCCGCAAAGATCCAAGGGGGCCAAACAGCCAGCAACGAACGTGACTTGACATGACGCTGGATAAAGAGTGAATACGTTTCTTCGATTGAGCACGATTATAAGGACATTTGAAAATACAGCAGGAAAATAACAAGATGCTGTCTTCGTGTGCCCGTCTTACGACGTGGGGAGTGGTAGTGCAGCGGTTAACGCGATGCGCTAACGGAACCGGCGACCCGAGTTCGATTCTCGCTCACGGCTACCAACACCAGTGACGATGACCTGAAACCGGACCTGGGACTCTCCTACGCCGACTCGGCCTCAAATGAGTTCCTGGTGCGGTGTGTATACATCGCCACTCGGGAGACAAAGGCGGCTGGGCATTGTGCTGGCCACCCACACCCCCTCGTGTATCAGCACTTGCCCAAACAGCCTTGTTAAGGCTATATGGGGAAGGGGGGCACCTTTGTCTGTGTGTCTAATTTATGATACCCGATGTTTAAAAATGAGAAGTCAATTGGTGTACTTCCACATTTTAATCAGCAGGAACCTGCGGGTGTTTTTTTTTTGTTAAGGAAATTTCACTTCAGCCTTTTGCAGTCTGCCGCGTGAATGATAAAAAGAACACACAAATACTCACCACGTGACCCCCCCAAGCGTTCCCCGCAGACCTCGCAGTGAGACGCGAACGTGCGTGAGTGACAACGTTTCGGGCAATGGCCCTTCAGCATTGTACATACATGCTATACAATTACTGTACACACGTCTTCATGTCTCTGTCTCGCCGGCACTATGCACAATGTTTAACTTGAGCACTATAATTAACGATTATTATGGGCAGGCATAGATTGCACTCTCGTGGTAGTGCCTTACGCCGATAAATAAACGAAACTAAAGATATTTTTATTTTACAAGGCCCACTGAGATGTATAGCTCTTTTTCAGAATCAATCTGGCCACAAATGATAGCTCAACGAAGTGGTTTATCACGTGGACATGTCATAGGAGCTAAATGCTCTAAACGCGCGTTTTTTTAAGTGGAGGAAACATCTGGAGGACCCGGAGAAAAATCCACGCGACCACAGGGAGAGAGACACACAAACTCCAAATATACAGCGGGCATCAGGGTCGGGATCGAACCCACGACCTCCTGGATACCAAGCGAGGTAGTAAACATCTCGCCACCGTGGCACCCCTGTGTTTTTGAATAACCGGTAACGATTTGGGTAAACAGCGGCACCCGGAAGACAAAAGTGGCCGGGCGTCATTTCTGGGGGAACAAGGGAAGACGAGGCGACAGGCACGGCGTGGTGGGTGGGGCAGTGGGCGTGAAGCGAGGCGTGGGTTGCCACGTGTTGATGCGACTTGAACCACGTGGGTTTGGATCGCTGCGCGCAATCATTCGTTTTTACAAGAATTAGTGGTTGCTTTCTACAGTTCATGCAGGTTTATCCTTCGCTTGTAAAACGCGCATTAATTGCCCGATAGCATCTCGCTATAGAGAGGACTGCAGGGCTTGGGCAATTGTTGGCGGGGGATAACCTCATGGCTGCTGCTTCTCTCTTGTCTGTGATTACTCGACACGCATCACCATTCATAACCATAGGCAGACAACACAACACCTGAATATATAGAGGATCGCAGAGCTTTGGCAATTATTGGCGCCGGATGGCCGCATGGCCGCTGCCTTCCCTCTCGTTTGTGATTTCTCGACACGCATCGTCATTTCATGACCATACGCCGACAACGCGCACAGGCACAAACACGCACGCGTGGATCAGCAAATCGAGACACGCAGGCAAAGGCATGTGGAGATAATAGGGCGTGCTCACGTGTTTCTGGATGTTGTCCACGGAGACTTGCGGTTGATAAATAATTATTTTTTTATTGATTTAATCCTTATCGATATATCGATCTTCGTGATTTATGTTATTCATGTAGTGGTGCAAAAGGCTGCTGATTGGATTGATGATGATGCTGTTAATAAATTGTGATAGTCGTAGAATTATTTATTTAATGTATGAGAATGTCAATGGAATGTCGTAGATTTTTTTCCCCATTGGATGATGATGATGGTAATAATGGCTGATTGATTCATTTGATGATGAAAATTATTTATTGATTTGTTAATGCTTTGATTTGTTTTACCAAAAATATCCCATAGATTGTTGATGCTGTTGGTTTTTTGATCCATTGAATGATTATTAGTCATTAATGTATTGATTATGATATCAATGATAGTTTATTTTGTAATATGATGTTATTTATGGAGATGATCATTATTGATTTAATAATTTTAAAATAATTATTACAGCGATTAAGATTTCCTAACGAATACATCCCGTTCAGCTGCATCCACTCATTCACCTGCATCCACTCATTCACCACTCCCTCCTCCGTGGAAACTTCTGGGTGAATCACGAGAGGCGGCTTTGCATTGGCGCGCCTGTCCGTGTGTGAATGCGTGTGTGAATGCGTGTGCGAGTGTGTGTCTGTGTGTGTGTCTGTGTGTCTGTCTGTGTGTGTCTGTGTGTCAGTGTGTGTGTGTATCTGTGTGTGTGTGTCTGTGTGCGTGTGTGTCTGTGTGTGTGTGTCTGTGTGTGAATGTGTCTGTGTGTGTGTCTGTGTGTGAATGTGTGTGTGAATGCGTGTGCGAGTGTGTGTGTGTGTCTGTGTGTGTATCTGTGTGTGAATGCGTGTGCGAGTGTGTGTCTGTGTGTGTGTCTGTGTATGAATGTATCTGTGTGTGTGTGTCTGTGTGTGTGTCTGTGTGTGACTGTGTCTGTGTGTGTGTGTCTGTGTGTGTGTCTGTGTGCGTGTGTGTGTCTGTGTGTGTGTGTCTGTGTGTGAGAGTGTGTGTCTGTGTGTGTGTCTGTGTGTGTGTGTCTGTGTCTGAGAGTGTGTGTCTGTGTGTAAGAGTGTGTGTGTCTGAGTGTGTCTGAGAGTGTGTCTGTGTCTGAGTGTGTGTGTCTGTGAGTATGTGCGTGTGGGGAGTGTGAGTGCAACGGTTAGCGCGCTGCGCTACGAACCCGGCGACCCGAACTGGACACCAGTGACGATTATCTGAACCGGTCCTGGGCCTCCCCTAGGTTTATTCAGCCTCAAATGAATACCTGTTGCTGTGTGCAAACATCGCAACTCGGGAGACAAAGACGGCCGGGCGTGGTGCTGCCCACCCACCCCCTCGTGTACTGCTCCGGCCTTCGTAGGTGCTACTCGCTAACAGCACTTGCCCCCGACGGTCTGTTAAGGCCACACGGGGGACCTTCGTCTTTCGCGCGTGCGGTCAGCGCGTCTGTCCGTCTGCAGGCTCGCGTGTCCGTGCGCCTCCGTGCTGCTTGGCGGCTCACGCGTCGTGCGCGTGAGCTGTTGCGCGCGCGCGTGTCCGTGGGTCTGTCAGCGCGCGGTACACGCGCCCTCCGCGAGCTGAGCGCTTCAGAGGGGAGAGACGGAGCGAAGGGATGGATGGTGGGGAAGATATGGAATGGAGTGGAGGAGCGGCGGGGTGGGTGGGGTTGTAAGAGATTGAGTGAAGGGATGGGGGTAGGAGGTGGTGAGGAGATAGTGAGGGGTTTGGAGGAGCAGCGAGGAAGAGGGGAGTATTGATGGATGCAGTGGAGTGCGGTGTAGAGAGATGGATTGAAGGTGGAGTGAGGAGGTAGGGTGCAGAGGTGGAGAGACATGCGGAGGAGGGGTGGTGGGTGAGAGGAGGAGGAGTGGTTTTACGACGAGTCTCGCCCTGGCTCGCCCGGCCCAGCAGTGACGTCAGCACGTTTCGTATTTAACCGGGACCGAGACGCGAAAATGAAACTCGACCTCGCTCACACCGAACCATGCGCGCTGCTGCTGCTGCTCCTCCCGCGTCTCCTCTCCGCTGTCCAACCACCTCCGCGTAGCTCAGCGAGCGCCTTCCGCTCTTAGCCACTGCGCACAGCGAGGGGCTAGCGGGTGTCCTCGAGGGATGAGGACCGGGGGTGAGGGGGTTGGTAAGGGGGTACCGTAGAGACGTTCACTGAAGGCAGCGGTGGTGGTGGGTTTGGGGGGGGTGTCAGCAGGAATAGAAAAATAGGGGCAGGAGGAAGAGGCGGTGGTGGTGGCGGTGGATAGCACACCACACCACACCAACCCCCACCACCACCACCACCCTCCCCATCCGTACGTAGCAAGCCAGGGGCAGTCTGCGCACGAGACGCGCAGACCCCGCCGTTTGGCGAGCGGCGTCGTGCGCGCACGAAGCGCGTGGGGGGTGGCCACGGGGACGGAGAGCCATGGTGCTGGTGCTCCACCACTTGCTCATCGCCGCCGTGCATTGTTTCAGGAGGGGGCGGCAAGCGTTCGCTGCGGCGGCTGCGGCGGCGGCGGCGGCTGCATCTGGAGAGAGGAGAGCTGTGGAGGCTGCCGAGGAAGATGCCGAGCTGCACCTGCCCGACTGCCTGCAGGTGAGCCTTCACCGGGATCCCATTGTTGCGTGCGCACGTGCGCGCGTGCGCGTGTGTGTGTGTGCGCGCGTGCGCGTGTGTGTTCGTGAGCCGTATGTGGGCGTGTATACGCGTCGCACGAGGTGTTCAGTTTGAGGCTGAGGCGACCTAGGGGAGGCCCAGCACCGGTTTGAGACGAGTCGTCACTGGCGTCGGTGGCCGTGAGCCGGAATCGAACTCGGGTTCGTGGCGCAAGCAACGAATCGCTACACTACCGCTTCTTCAATCAGCACCGAGAAGACGAAGGCGGCCGGGCGTTGTGATGGCAACCCCCCCCCCTCACCCTCCCCCTACCCTCGTCGTGTGCCGTGCCGGCCTTCATATGTGCTACTCGCTCACAGCACTTGCCCCAAAAGTCTGTTAAGGCTACGCGGGGGATCTTTGTCTTGCTGTGTGCGTGTGAGCTGCGCGTCAAGGTGCGAGAGCGCACTTGAAAATCATTCACAAACTCGTCAGCCACTTAGAGGCAGGTGTTACGGCTCGAACAAGTGTGTGTGTGTAGACACAGGCTTGAGTCGGGCTAATAGCGCGTTTGATTTCGTTGGTTCGTGAGCCCTAAACGGGTTTCGTCAGTACTCGCGACACGGCCAACGCGATTCGTCTCGAGCGGGTTCTTGTTTAATTCTAGATTTGAAGCTTTCGTGACTGCAAGGAATCATATTCTTAGGTTTTTTCGGTAAAGTCACGTAGGTAAAACCCACGCCTGTGTTGCACCCGCCTGATGATTGCTAAACGCGTCCCACGTGCGACTGAGCGCCGGTTCGAGGCGCGACGTCGTGTGAACATGATTATCGACAATTATCTGCCAAGCTACCGGACATCTGTGGGGGGAAAAGAGCTTTACAGCTCCTCGGATTCCTCCAGCCTCAATAATTACTCTGATTCTGACCCTGGTGCGATGCGTAAAAGATCAGCACTGGGGAGACAAAAGCGCTCGGGCGTGGTGTTGGCCACACGCCCGCTGCGTCTGCTGTGCCGGCCTTCACAGGTGCTCGCCAATGGCACTTGCCCCAACAGTCTGTCGGAGGCTACACGGAAGATCTTTGTCTTGTGTGTCTGCGCGTGCGGACCGCGTGACGCACGTGGCACAGATTTGAATGCAGACTGACAGCTGGAGTCGCGTCTCCCATGCGACGCGTAGAGCAATCATCAGGCGCGTGAAACGCATCACGTGCATTCCATCTCGTTTCTACAACGGCGTTGCCCAAATGCAAACATCATCACGCATTTGCATACTATTTTCAAACATCAAACGTGTGTGTGTGTGTGTATCGTGAGCCTTAAGTGTGGGTGTTAATCGCATTTAACCGATGAGTAATTTACACCCCTTAACTACAAATGGATGTTCCACCACCTCCGACCAGTGAGTACCGAGTCGACGGTGAGATTTCGAGTTGCAGTCGATGGGCGTTGATGTAAACTGATTGCAGTGGATCGCAAATTAAAGAGGTGCATTGTTTGCGGCAAAGTGGCGAGGCACTATTTCAACAACAAGAAAGGGCCGTTGCGAACCAACTTTTGAATGCAACGCATTGTAAGGACATTGCCCAAATACCCCAAGTGCGACGGAGGCCACTCTTGAAAAGTGGGGGAGTCTCTTCCTGGGTAAAAAAAATAAATAACGGGGACAATGTTTTGAAATACAGTTACCCGAGCCGACCTTGACAAATCATCATAAACAACATCATCATCATCGTCGTCGTCAGCCACTGTGGGATGAAGGCCGATCAAAGCCGTTACCTTGAAACAGCCGTCGACCTTGACAGATGGAGATTAAATATTCCCGTAATTGGGTTCCACCTCGAGAAAGTAAAGACATCGGGGTCCGATTCAAGTGTCGTTGGCCAATGTCCCCTTTCCATCGGGATTACATTCATTTTTTGGCGAACTCCGCGACCACTGGTGTGCGTTTCGTCAACTGGCTCGGGACCCTGCTGCTGGATGAGCGCTAGCAAGGGGTGTAGATTATACCTGCGGGGGAGGGGGGTGCTTCCCCTGGTGTAATGGTTAACGCACGCTCACACACTGGGGTCGTCGGTTTGATCTCCAGGCGCGGCAGTTGAATATATGGGCAATTTTCTTAATTCTGCACCCCGCTCTTCCCCCCCACCCACCTTAGCGCCCCCCACACTCCCCTCACACACACACACACACACCCCCATACACACACACCCGCCCCACACACACACACATCTCTGTCCACCAAGCAGCATGAGTAGGGACAACACAGTTGTTCGATGGGTAGGTCGCTTGTGATTTGAAAAAGTCTGGGTACTCTTACCTCTTCCAAGACGTCTGCCCACCATGCGTGGAGGATTAGGCCAAATGCTCTCGAAAGAGTCTAAAAGGGCTTTCCAAACCGCTGCTCTAGCGGATGGCCCTTCATCGACAGGGGCGTGAGAAGTAAATTGTGGGACCTTAACTTGTGTGAAGTCGTATGGTGATTTGCCCATAAGTGTGCCACCCCCCCCCCCCCCTATGCAGCTTGGCATGAAGTTAATTGAGCCACGCATATTGCATGGTTCGTTATCACTCGAAGTGATCAATCCCTTTTTGATGAAATCGGGTTCTCCGGTGAAACGAGTTGGTTGTCTCAGTCAGTCGTTGCTGCGCAAGAACAAATCATCGTGATGAATTTGATTCTTAACTTTGCTAAAAAACATACAGTCCAGCTCTCAGAATATAAACACATTGGTTGGTCTGCCATGCGATGGACGTAATTATGCACCGCCCCTCGTGTTCATGAGAGGACTCGGAAGTAGTTCTACGCTATCTGCTTCCACAAGCCGTTCTCTAACACATGGGCTGTTGCATCGCTGCTCTGCTATAGTTCTGAAGTGACCCTTTGTTTCGCAGCGCGATGCCAAATGAGCCTTGATTAGTGGTGAGTGTATGATACGATCGTTTGAGAGAATCAATGGTCGAGTTACCGTACGAGATGTCAATCCAATGCATTTCTCGACTCCACCCACGAGCCCATTCACGCACTCGGTCAAATAGACAAGACACACGGGCGACCCACCCACACACTCGCACAGTCAACCAAACGACCATTTCATCCGCACACCCACCTAATCACACGGACTCACACACTCGCACATACATTCACCCAACCATACATACTCGTACAAAGACAAAGATCCCCGTATAGCCTTCAGGGACGGTAGGGGCAAGTGCTGTTAGCGAACATCTATGAAGGCCGGAACGGTACACGAGGGGGTGGGTGGCCAGCATCACGCCCGACCGCCTTTGCCTCTCCAGTGGCGATGTTTACACACCGCACTAGGTACTCATTTGAGGCTGAGTCGACCTAGTGGAGGCCCAGGACCGGTTTAAATAATCGTCACCGGTGTTGGCCGTGAGCGGGAATCGAACCCGGGTCGCCGGGTGCATATCGCAGCGCGCTAACCGCTACACTACCGCTCCCCACCCACCCACCCAACCATACATATTCGTACGTACACACACACAGTCACGCGGCCAACCCATCCACTCGCACACACTCGCCTTGCACACTCATCCCACCAACACGCCCACACACTAAATCAAGCAACCAGCCCCCCCCCCCACACTTACGCACTCATCCACTCAACCCACTCACGAACATACACACAAAGACCCCCCGTGTAGCCTTAACAGACGTTCGGGGCATGTGCTGTTAGCGAGTATCTATGATAGCTGACACGGCACACGAGGGGGTGGGTGGCAAGCACCACGCGCGGCCGCCTTTGTCTCCCTCGTGGCCATGTTTACACACCGCACCAGGTACTCATTTGAAGCTGAGTCGACCCATGGGAGGCCCAAGACCGGTTCAGATAATCGTCACTGGGTGTTGGCCGTGAGCGGGATTCGAACTCGGGTCGCCGGGGTTTGTAGCATAGCGCGCCAACCGCTACACCACCGCTGCCCACATCCACACACCCCCACACATCCACACCCACCACCAAAATCTCATTAACGCATCTGTGCGAAATACATTCATTACTCAAGGCCACGTTACGTCAATTCAGAGCTACCGCATACAAGTCAATGGATCGCATTGTCGAGAGCGGATAAGCCCTCGCTTGGAATATTTGACCACTTTCATCAATAGCTATATTATATATATTAATTGAAGTGCTGGCAGTGCATACTTTAAAATATATAAATGAAACATGCTAGTTCAGGGTTTGGACAAAGGAGCCACTTTTTGAGAGAGACACTCCGTACCGAATGAGGCTCCTCGTGACTTCAAGTTTAACCACTGACTGCGAGTGAAGTCACGGCGAAGTGAAATTTAAATGAATACACGTGACTTGCATCGGTCTATTCAACAAAGTAGCACATGCGGGGTTTTGCTGTTGTTGCTGTTGTTGACCATCAGCCAATCAACTTTCAACACCGGTAATGCCCAGTCGCATTTTTAGCAGCACATTCTGAACTGGCCCCCGACGTTTCGGGTCTCATCAGCCGAGTCAAGCTCGGTCCACGAATGCTGCCGGGTTTCCAGATGTTGTCTGTTCAATGTAACACAAACCATAATGTGTCTAAAAAAAGAAGAATAAGCAACTACCTGTTTGTTGTGGCACAAGATGGGTAAATGAAGCCACTATTCCTCAACCACATTTACTGGATGTTTATAAAGCACAGCGCTTATAAACCTCTTCTGATAAAGGGCGGTGGCCCGAAACAGCGGCCCCTTGCATTGACACGTGTGTAAGACCGAGTCGCAGGGGAATGCGCCCAAACTCGTCAGATAGCAGAGAGCTAAGCAGCGTTGAGCCCGGATAATGCTCTGATGGGCGACCGACTGTATACGCAACACATTCCTGCGGAGAGAGCTGGTAGGAACGTTGGGTTGCTCGGTCAATGGCCAGGGTCAACGGCGGCGTGGTGTATTCCGCAAATATGCCCGACTATGAGGGCGGGCACAAGCCGGCGTGAGTAGGTTGAACGTTGAGTTTTATAAGGGCACCACGGGGTGACCAGCCCCTCCCCACCCAGCCCCTCCCTGCACGACGGACACAATAATCCCCTGTGGCCTGGTGTAACCAGGAGGTTCCTACCAGTAAAAAACAAGTGTGTAGTGGGCACTGTGTGTGGAAGTGGAGGCGGGGGGGGAGAAAGTGCAGAAACATGCATCGTCATTCCGTACTCACAACACCTTTCTTGAGCAACCTGCACGGAGCAGCGTGGTCGGTCATGGGTCTAAATAACTCTCAAGGACTCTCGTCCAGCAGTGCATCGACAACAACAACAACAACAATTCTGCCCGTGAGCGGCCACGTAATTTACGTCCAGTCCAAAAACCAGCGTGGGCCAATCGCAGTTGTCGCACGGGGCTTTTATTTTCTGGCCTAGCAACGGCGCAAATAAACGCTGTGATGAATGTGCAGGAAAGCCCTCGTGCATCATGTTCATGTTCTGCACAATACGGCCTGTGTTGTTGCGTGCCGCCCGCGCGTGCCTGTTGTAACTTGCCATGCACCTGGTGAGTATGCTTTATTATATATATAAATGTTTTTGAAGGGGGTGGCGTTCGATGCCCGTGTCTGGTAATCGTAGATGTCCATAAGAGGTTTTTTTTTTCGGTTACATCGGGTAAATATATATATAGATGTGTCGTTAAACCCGCCACCACCCGACACAGCCAACTAGTAAGGGTTGTCGCGTAAACAGAACGTGCCAATTCGTCACTAGTACAGCACACAGGTTGCGTGTTGGAGAGCCAAGCCACAATCCTAGATGTGGCGACGGTGCTGCGCGGTTAAAGTAAAAAGCGCTGGATTTGCAGGTTGCGGAGTCCAAATGGCCCGGCCGGAGAGAGACTCTGTGCTTTAACCACAATCTCCCGTCCGGCAATTCCCCAAATCGAAATAACCACTTTGTGGGAAGTCGTCCAACTGTGGTTGTCTGCTTGGGACACACTCGCTGGAATGTGGAATGTCCACTTGTTTTGTTGGGTGCCACGTCTGGGGGAGATGAGAGCCACCTCACCAAATCTTACGTTGCATTGCAACATTATCTACCGACGAAAGTCAGTCTCAAGACTCTTTTGTGGCAAGGTTCTGCTTGCATTGGGACGTGTGTTTTGTCCAGTTACGTTGATGGTGGCAAGATGTTAACTACCTCGCCTGGTATACAGGAGGTCGTGGGTTTCAATCCCGACCCTGATGCCTGCAGTATATTTGTAGTTTGCGTGACTCTCTCTCCCCGTGGTCGCGTGGATTTTTCTCCGGGTCTTCCGGCTTTTCTCCAGCACATTTCTAAACGTGCCTTTATAGAGTATTTGGCTGCTATACATTTCCACTGCGACGAGCCACTTCGTTGAGCAATCATCTGTGGCCAGGTCGCTCAGTGGGCCGAAATTATATTAAAAAAATTAAAACCGCGACAATCTGACGCCGAGGAAGAATAACAACGTCCTTGTGACGCTGTTAACCCCTCCCTCCTCCCCGCCCCCGTGTGGCCCTGCGGGTGATGTCAGGCGTCTGCCGCCGGTCCGGTTGAGCGTGTTTCGGCGAGCGCGACTTGCCTAACACTCCCAGAGTCGTCTCGTCGCTGTCTGTTTGACCCCCTCCCCACCCCGCCCGATCGCACGTTCCATCGGGTTTTTTTTTGTCTCTGCGCGTCTCTCTCGCCGTCGTTTATGTTTGCGTTCAAGGGTCGAATTCCAAAACGGACACGTACTAGTTGAGCACAATAATATTTGTTTAAATAGATGAATCGGCGAATAGGTAGGTAGCTTATGCGTTATACGCTACGTACTAGTTGAGCACAGTAATGTTGTTTTTAAATAGATGAATCTGTGAATAGGGACGTAACTTTCTCCCGACATCTCGAGCCAGGGTAGCTATTGAAGTGCGCAGGCTGTGCAACTGCACCCGGAACCACGGGGCCAGAGGGGAGCTCAGGCGCCGAGCTACAATGTATTTACGTTGAACTTCTTTCGCACCGTACCTAGCCAACCCGTGATAATCGTAGGTGCGCGCGGGCGGGGGCGGGGCGACAACAGCACTAAACAATGATGCAATAATGACCGGCCTTTAAACCACACTCCGAGAAGAAGAAGGCCTCTTAATGGTGGCACTTCACGCTAAGCTTAGCATTCACTGATAACAAAAAACAAACCTGTGCTGTTTACACGTGCGGCACACTCTGGCGGCAGTAGTGACATCTCACGCTCCAGAACACCGCCGCCGCCCACACCCGACCACGAGCCCAGCCTCTCTATCCATCATCCGTCCCCTCCCTGCCCGCTCTCGTCCTCCACACATTTTTTGGCAACTGTCCTGCGCCGCCGCGATTCTGTGCGGTCATTCGTGTGGGAGGTGCCACCCGGCTTGTCTGATGCCACAGCAGTGGAGGTTTGGGGGGAGGGTGAATCAATTAGGGGAGTTCAAGCCGGTGGCCTGGCTATCGAGTGTGCAGGGCGCTGGTGCATCTGCACAGCGTGCTCAAAGTCCAATTACATACATACATTGTACAAATGGAACATTATCAATTCCTCCACGGTCCACTTAAATGCAAGTAACACGACAAATCGACACTCGGTTTATGTGAATGAATCATTGCGTCATTGCTTGGGTACTAAACACGCAAGCACGCACGCACGCAGTGGCATAGCTAATGAGTGTGAAGGCGGTGCAACTGCACTGAGGCTCAGGGCTGAATCGCCCCCCCACCTCCCCCATCTCATTCCTTGCTGCTGCGGGGCTCGAGCCAGCCACGCTACGTCACCTGAGGTTGAGCCCCATAGTGATGGCACGCACGAGAACTCATTATTAAACACGGGCCGTCGTCGGGTCTGTCGCGACCGTAAATGCAATTTGACAATTTGCAACGAGCACAATGCAACGGGCACAATGCAACGGGCACAATGCAACGGGCACAATGCAACGGGCACAATGCAAAGGGCACAATGCAAAGGGCACAATGCAAATAGCACAATGCGACGGGCACAATGCAACGGGCACAGTGCAACGGGCACAATGCAACGGGCACAATGCAACGGGCACAATGCAACGGGCACAATGCAACGGGCACAGTGCAACGGGCACAGTGCAACGGGCACAGTGCAACGGGCACAATGCAACGGGCACAATGCAACGGGCACAATGCAACGGGCACAATGCAACGGGCACAATGCAACGGGCACAATGCAACGGGCACAATGCAACGGGCACAATGCAACGGGCACAATGCAACGGGCACAATGCAACGGGCACAATGCAACGGGCACAATGCAACGGGCACAATTCAACGGGAACAATGCAACGGGAACAATGCAACGGGAACAATGCAACCGTCACAATGCCACGGGCACAATGCAACGGGTACATTACGTGGCGCGCACGTGCAGCCAACCGCATCGCGAAAGTCGACGGGCGGAGCGTGCATCGCGTCGAACAATCGGAATCAGAATTTGTATTCATGTCAAGTAGGGGGCACGGGGTAAGAACGTTCCAACAACAAACAATACAAAAAATACGATAGGAGTGGAAAGTATAGGAAAGGTAAATAAATCACTTACAAAATATAGAAATAAAATTAGACAACATTTTTTAAAGCCCCTCTGAGCTATTAGATTATATTTCAGAAGCGACCTGGTCACAAATGATAGCTCAGCAAAGTGGCTTATGTGGAAATTTATAGCAGCAGAGTAATCGAAACAATCTAAATGCATGTTTCTAAATGTGCAGGCGTATGCACTCTTGTGTGTGTTCATATAATGCACGGTATGTAGCGCGCGCGCGCGTGTGTGTGTGTATTATTAAGAGATGAGACCGTCAGCCATACGCATGGGAGATTTGAGGAAGGTCCTTGAGCCTGGCCTTGAACTGGAGCAGGGAGCAGAGAGCACGGATGGCTGGGCGGAGGGAGGGCTGTTTCAA
This sequence comes from Lampetra planeri, assembly GCF_965212315.1. Lineage (NCBI taxonomy): Eukaryota > Metazoa > Chordata > Hyperoartia > Petromyzontiformes > Petromyzontidae > Lampetra > Lampetra planeri. The sequence goes on along the minus strand of NC_136121.1, from coordinate 9,556,021 downwards.
GCGGTGTAGGAACAAGCGACCTCACACTGCGTGATCGATTGAACGGCGTTTGGCCGGTAGTGCCTGGGCTGCTTGCTTGCCATAGCTCAAGTGGTTATTATTGCAATGATACGAGCCAAGAACGTGTGGGCCTTTGCTCCCCCCCCCCCCCACGTACGTTAACGTTACTTGTAAATGGGTGCGAACGCAAAGGGGATTAAGGTGATGAAAAGCAGCAATCCGGAGCGTACATTGAGGTGGTTTACACAGAGATCTACTCCATGGTCAGTCTACTGATACATTGAGGTATCCCATGGCCATCGGGGTTCTTTGATTTTTACTTTACCATGCCAGGTTCATAGGCAGCGCAGTGCGCTAACCGCTGTACCTCCGCTCCTTGCAGGCACACAAAGACAAATATCCCTCGTATGGCATCAACAAACTGTTGGGGCAAGTTCTGTTAGCGAGCACCTAATGAAGGCTGGCACTGCACGCAAGGGGGTGGTGGGGTGGCCAGCACCACGCCCGGCCGCCTTTGTCTCCCCAGTGGTGATGTTTACACATTGAACCAGCAGCTCATTTGAGACTGAGTCGACCTAGGGGAGGCCCAGGGCCGATTCAGACAATCGTCACTGGTGTTGGCCGTGAGTAGGAATCGAACGCAAACGCACGCACGCGCTGAAAAATTACGACAATAAACTGTTGACCCGCGAGTAGTCTCAGACGTTGTAAGAAGGGCAGGCCGTCTCTGAGCAACCAACTTGCGTATGAAACGTGCATGCCACGTTTTATTGTGTGTGAAATGGTGCACTTGGCGTGCTCGGAGAGCTCAATTAAATATAAAACACCCACGTGCCTGCGTGTGTGTGTGTATGAAAACAAAGGCAAAGACAAAGATCCCCCGTATAGCTTTCACAGACCGTAGGGGCAAGTGCTGCTAGCGAGCACCTATGAAGGCCGGCACGGCACACGAGGGGGTGGGTGGCCAGAACCACGCCCGGCCGCCTTTGTCTCGCTAGTGGCGATGCTTACACACCGTACCAGGTACTCATTTGAGGCTGAGTCGACCTAGGGGAGGCCCAGTACCGGTTCAGATAATCGTCACTGGGTGTTGGCCGTGAACGGGAATCCAACCCGGGTCGCCAGGTTCGTAGCGCAGCGCGCTAACCGCTACACTACCAACAACAACCGCCATTCGCCACTAAGTGGCGGTGACGTCACCACGACGCTTGTGCCAGGCCATGTGCACCTTGAGGCCACGTGAAGTGTCGAACGCCCGCTGGCAGGAGGTGACCGGGCAGACCCAGCAGGTGCCACGGGTCGACTGACTGAGATGACCGAGATGACTGGCTGATGCACTACCTGTGCCTCTACTGTGCCAACTTGCTGTGCTTTAGCCACCCAGCGCTCCGCTCGTTGTTGTGAGCGTCGCTCCTCCGCCCTCCGTTGTTGTTGGAGGGCGACTGTCTCCAATTGCCCAGTAGCGTCCTTCACGGGCCTCCTCCACAAAGGCCGATCTTGACACCGCTGGTACCAGCTACACTACCGCACATACACACACGCCCACATGCGTGCGTGTGTGTGTGTGTATGCGCGCACACACACACACACGTGTAAACGGTGCGCACACGGCCCGTCGACGACGACATACGCGAGTGCAGGACACCCTTTAAAGTCATTGCGAGAGGTGATCATTGGCAGACGGGGCGGCACTTTGCCGAGAGCAGCGCGCGTGTCAATATGGGCCCACACACACACGCACCGAAGCGGTCGGTTGCGTGCAACTCGGTGACGGCACAACCGGTTGCGAGCAGTTGCGGCAACCGGTTGCGATCATTTGAAACGGACTCTGATTTCGAACGACGATCTGCACGGTGATTTTTTTCGTGTTTGTAAGCGAAGCGCTTCACCACCAAGTGAGACATTTTTGCCAACTACGATTGGCCGTTACGATCCTGAATTGTGCGCTGGATTAATTAGCCGTTGTAAACGCGTCCGGTAATTTCACAACAAATCGACCGATGATAATAATGCGCTGAGCAAAAAAACATTTGGGATGCTTTTGCGTTTCAAGATCATCTCTCGATTCACGAAGCCATCCTTCAAAAAGAAATGGCGGCACCGTGAGAGCCTGTCATCGTATTTATCAGAAATAAAACCTACGACACGTACTTCCTTACTCGCTCAGGAGCGAACAAAGCAGTTGGCCGTGATGAAATTGCGTGATCTTGGAAACGACTCGGGTAATACGATAACTATAGAGTCGTGTTAATAATACTTCTACTACAAACGTTGCGTTTCACGTCACGCTTGCTCGAAATGCCTCGGCAACTCGAAGCGCCGTCTCATCATCTCAAACGTTCGAAGGGGTGCCCCCCCCCCAGTAGCAGCTGCCTCCGTGTGGCACGAGGGACCTTGGTACCGGCCTGCCACTGGACAAAAGCCTGCCAGGGGATTGCGATGTGTAATCTCAACCGAGCAGTCGACGGTCGCTACGTGTTATTCCAAGCGAGCAAAATTGGCGACTAATTTTACGCCTGTGGAAAAAAAGGAACCACGACGCTCGCACGCGGTGGCCCGGCGCATTTCGAAAGTTGCCGAGTGACCTTTCGTGTCCGTTATGATTAACACACCCGCAGTGATAACAGGGGCGGGGCCTGCTAGCTTCCAACTGCGAACTCCAGAATGTGTATTTTTTACTGGAGGAATCCGATGAGCTACAAAGCTCCTTTTCACAGGTGAGCTTGGGCTGGGCCATGTCACCGCACCACCCGAACTGGTTGGGCACTCATATTCTTAGGTTTTTTCGGTAAAGTCACGTAGGTAAAAAATTAAAATTAAAATTAATAAAAGTAAAATAAAAATAAAATTAAAATAAAAATCACGACGTTTCGGAGGCAACACAAGCTTCCGTCTTCAGGTGGAACCGTCACAGCACGATAGCTGTATCAAGTAAATGAGAGATTACAAGAGATACCACTCCGTTTATATAATGGTTGAGGGGGGGGGGGAAGGGCCAGGAACGGCCCACTTTTTATTATTATGGTTTTTACCTACGTGACTTTACCGAAAAAACCTAAGAATATGAATCCTTGCAGTCACGAAAGCTTCAAATCTAGAATGGTTGGGCACTCGGTTGATCAAGCGTGAACCTGGCTTTCTAACCGTCGCAGCGCTGGAATTTTCCGACTGCATAACTTTACCAAGCAATCCCAAACCACGCCGTCAGATCAGCCAAACCCTTCCCCGGCCACACTCATGACAGCACAGGCTCTGCGGTGAACCTTTTAACCCCCGAATCAAAATAGTGAAAAAATATATTGTTTGGAGTTAGCGGCTTCACTGGCGCAAGAAGGCAATACATCACACACACTCGCTCGCACGTGTGTTTATATACATATACAAGGACAAATATACCCACATATAACGTCAACAGACTATAGGGGCAAGTGCTCTTAGCGAAGACCTATGAAGGCCGGCATGGCACGCGAGGGAGTGGGTGGCCAGCATCACGCCCGGCCGCCTCTGTCTCCGTAGCGGCGCTGTTTATGCACCGGTTCAGGTAGTCGTTTGAGCCTGAGCGGACGTAGGGGAGGCCCAGGACCGGTTCGGATATCCGCCAATGATATTGGTAACGAGCGGGAATGGAACTCGGTTCGCCGGGTTCATAGCACAGCACGCTAGCCACGGCGCAATCGCCCCCCACCTCCCCACACACACACACCTACACACGCAAACAAAAGGGACCCCGCTGGTAGATATGCAATCATTGCAGGCAAGATATATGTGCATGGCTGCGCTATTAAAATGCCTGTGTTTCATTTCTATGACAACAATACCGGCCCATCCTGTGACTCATATCCTTGCAAGTCAGAAGGCTCTGCAGCGCGGTTCCCTCCAGTCAAATACGCTGTGGATTTGACTGAATATTGCAAAATAATAACGCACCTCTCCCCCTTCACAATAGTCGCGCATATAAGACAAAGATCCCCTGTATAGCCTTAACAGACTGTTGGGGCAAGTGATTTTAGCGAGCACACGAAGGGGTGGGTGGCCAACACCACGCCTGGCCGCCTTTGTCTCCCCAGAGTCGACCTAGGGGATGCCCAGGACTGATTAGGATAATCGTCACTCGTGTTGGCCGTGAACGGGAATTGATCTCGGGTCGCCGGATTCGTAGCGCAGCGTGCTAACTGTCACGCGAAACACGCACACACACAAAATATTTCGGTCAATCTCGATTTGAAGTTTTCGCGAATGCAGGGATCCATACTCTTTGGTTCTTTCGGTAAAGTCACGTGGGTATAAAATAAAATAAATTAAATCACGACGTTTCGATTGCAACACAAGCAATCGTCATCAGGTGGGAAAACCACAACAAGCAAATTTTGCCGGGCACTAGCCTATGTTGCCGAGTTAATTGTATCCACAGCGTTTAGCATTGCTGCTGCATTGCCATTACTGCTGCATTGGCATTGTTGCTGCATTGGCATTATTGTTGCATCCCCCACCGCGCACCCCCCCCCCCCACCAGCTCTCTCAGCCTCCCACTTCAAGCCCCGCCCACTCCCCCCCGTCCAGCTTCACGTCCCTCTCCCAACATCCACGCAACGCGATCCCCTCCCCCTACCCCTCCTCCCTTGCCCCTCCCCCCTCTCTGACCTATATAACCTCTTACCACGGCATCTCTCTCCATATTTCGGCGAATTCATCCTAAATGTGCCCGATCTCAGAAGCCATGCAGGTTTGTGCCCGAGTGGTTATTTGGGTTTGGTGATCACAGTGGCTTGTCGGGTGTCGTGGAACCGCGCGGCGGCAAGTCGGTGCCGGTGTTGAGTCGCAACCTCCTCGAGCACGTGGTGGTCGTGGTGGTGTTTCTCCAATCCCCGGCACTTGGGTTAACTTCTCACGAAGCCTCAGTCGTGGGATTTTTCTCAAAGTCCCACCTTGAAAAAAATCGTCTCGACGGGGGTTCCCTCGGCAAATAATTAACACATCCACCGGTGTAGTCCGTTCCCTGGTAACGAACGCACATGATGAGATACTGAGCCTGACAATCGCAAAGATTGAACACGATCGTCATTAATTTGTCATAGTAATTTAAAAACTGGTCTTTACACACACCAGGTAGTGCAATGCAGTGAAGATCCGATTTCATCAACTGTGTCTTGTATGCCTGCATTGGTCTTGTATTTCCATTCCCGTGGAATTACAGTTGTGCGTATGTCTGTAAAAAAAACACGTGTGTGTGTGTGGGTTTATGCAGTGTAAGCGGTATGTTTAAGGAGTCTATGTCGCACTGCTTCGGGGGTCGATTGGAAAAATTACTGCGCTTGGATGAATAAATCCGGATTTGCCAACATGGAGCATGATGCGGTGACCCGGGAGTAATCGTTTAGACACGTGTGTGCACACGCTCGTGCGCGCGTACATATGTGTGCATGCATGCACATAGAGACACACACACAAGTGTATATGTGTGTGCATATGGGGAGTGATGGTGCAGTGGTTAGTACACCGCACTGCGAACCCAGCGGCCGTGCCGGTCTTCATAGGTGCTCGCTAACAGCACTTGCCCCAAACAGTCGGTTAAGGCTACACGGGGGATCTGTGTCTTTGTCACGTACATGCACAAATGCACAGACATGCATGGGGATCACCTTGTTCTGTTGGGATAAGTGCAGTGAGTGAGCACCTTTTGAAGACCGCTACAGCACACAACAGAGTTGTATGGCCAGCGTCACACCTGGCCACCTTTATCTCCCCTAGTGCTGATGTTTACATGGGTATTCATTTAAGGTTGAGTCAACCTAGGGGATGCACACGACTGGTTCAGACATTCGTCACTGATGTTGGCCATGTTCGGGAATCGAACCACTGCAATACTGATCCCCACCACACTAAAGACAAAGATCCCCCATATAGCCTTGACCAGACCGTTGGGGCAAGTGCTGTTGGCGAGCACAAATTAAGGCCGGCACGGCCCACGAGGGAGTGGGTGAGCGGCCAGCACAACGCTCGGCCGCCTTTGTCTCCCCAGTGGCGATGTTTACACACCGCACCGGGTACTCATTTGAGGCTGAGTAAACCTAGGGGAGGCCCAGGATCGGTTCAGATATTCGTGACAGGTGTTGACCATGAGCAGGAATCAAACTCGGATCGCCAGGTTCGTAGCGCAGCGTGCAAACCGCTACACCACCGCTCTCCACCATACCACACACACGCGCACACACGTGCACACACGTGTATGCATTCACATGCACACGACAGACACGCACACACGCAGTGCCTCAGGACACCAGTGAGTGCTCATAACATCCTGGGGTTAACGCAAGATGATGCTGCAGTCTCCGCCGTATCTCACCCAGGGTTTGAGTGTCTCATTTGAGTACAAATGCGGGCTGACTTATTAGAACATTGCATTTCCATTCTATTGGGAGCAGGTCTGCTTATGCAAGAAACGTTGAACAATAACATTGATAACTGTGCAGTGCAAGCAATTGCAGGCAGTTGCACCTTTCAGCATAAAAAAAAAGATTTTCATACTCTTTGGTTCTTTCGGTAAAGTCACGTAGGTATAACATATTTTTTTATTCAAGTAATTTTTTTATTTTATACCAAATGAACCAAATAGTATGGATTCCTGCAGTCACGAAAGCTTCAAATTAATTTATTTTCATATTTGCAAAATCGTCAAATCATCCGGGATGGGTCCTATCGCTTCAGACCTCAGAAGCTAAGCAGGTTTTAGCCTGCATAGTTCGTTGATGGGTGACCACCGAATTATTGCGATAGGTTGCAGCGGGCCTACATGACGGTTAGCAGAGGACATTGTAGGGCAAAAAAAACAACATAGTTGTACTTTACTTCTATGCTCCACTGCCTTCAACAACCCGTGGCGCAGTCTTGTCAAACGACCTCCACGACCTGCATGGCATTTGCAGTGGGGGGGTGGGGGGTGCGGAGGGGGGTGGTGGTGGTGCGGCGGGGGGGAGGGGGCACCATCGACAAGTGGATTGACAACATAGCCAATTTCGCACGGAAGCGCATTGGTGAAACGTTACTTTTTGGGCTTACGACGAATCGTGGGTCCGCCGTCCATTATATCTCGCAGGGGCGGGCAGGTCGGTGGGTGGGGGAGTCAAAAGAAATCAGCACAGCCAGAGGGCGACAGTCAACGCACACTTATTTTGACTGGGAGGTGGAACCCGAGACGTTATCCGGCCGAGATCAAACGGACAAATCGGGCAGCAGTGACGGCAGTGGCAGCAGCTGGCGTCCGTCCGTCTGTGCGTTCCTGGTGGAGTGGCTGGGTCCTCTCTCTTCCGTGGGCATTGCCGTCTGTCACCGCGTGACTTTATTTGACTCCCGCTGACGTCAATACCTGGTCCCGGCCCCAATGTCAAAACGAGAAACGAGGGGGCAATGCTTTTGTCCGGTTGAGCACGTGGCAGGCTTTCGCGGCCGATGTTATTGATAATGAAGGGTTTTGGGGGGTTTGATCGCGTAAATATAAATGTGTAGTAACCCTCCACCACCCAACAGAGCCAATTATTAAGGATGTGTCACGCGAAACAAAACGCCAATTAGTTACCGCTTCAGCCCACCGGTGAGTTGGAGAGTAAATCCACAACATTTACCATTTGAGGAGTACGACGTTTCGAAGGTAATTACATCGGCAAAAACCTCCTGCAGGTTCTGGAGCCGCGTGCTGCTCTTTTAACTGAATACTTTGTGACGTTTTTTTTTCTAAGGACCCCACCATCTCATTCACCCACAGTGCATTGCAGCTCTTGAAATGTAGAGGAGGGTTTTTTTGTTTGTTTGTTACCCCACCCTCTCGTATTCACCCACAGTGCATTGCAGCTCTTGAAATGTAGAGGAGGGTTTTTTGGTTGTTACCGATTTCGAAATCTTTTTTTACTCTTCGTGTTATTTTGGTTTGCCTGACCCCATGCGGTCTCAGTCGCTGCTGTTTCTCAGTCCAGGGATGCAAGTATCTTCCAGCTTTTGTCAAGGCGCTCTTCTTCCCCCCTCCAACCCAGCTTAAATATATACGCTCCAAGCTTGGTGGTGTTTTATTATTCACCTGAGGACGGCTGCTTGCGTTGTGGCCGAAACGTCGTGAGAATTATTTTATTATGTTTTATTTTTATTATTTTATTACTTCCCTTCTACGTGACTTTACGGAAAGAACCAAGAAGATGTCTTCCAGCTGTGGGCGATTCCGTGAATTGTCGCGGTTCGGAGAGTCGCGATTCGATTTACCAAACGAATGCCCGGCGTCTGGTTCTTTTTTTAATCTCTTATCATTCGTACAGTTTTGTTCGCTCTATTCGCCGATACGTGACTTCTCATGGATCGTTTTTGATGCAGTTTAGCTTTGTCGAAATAATTGATCATAATTACATATCGCGCGCGGGTTTGAATGGATGTCCTTCGGCGTGTATAAAATTGGCATTAATCGACGAATCAATGCGTCGCTCCTAAACTTGTCAGGGTTAATCGAGGCGACATTGGAGACTCTTTTCAAGGCTGCCATCCGCTGCTGTTGTTCACTCACAAAACCTGGTCGCACGTTTCCCCACAATGCTGCTCATCCATCTGATTTCATCCCGTGGATGTGCACCCATAGCCATTAACCACTCAGACGGCAACAAGACGAGACAAATCATGAAGGGAGGCTCTCGCATTAGTTCCAGCCACGAGCTCTACCTTGTTGAGCATGACATGTTAATGCTCGCTGCATCCTGTAAGGATTCATGTTTATTTTTTATTTTATTTTTGTGAGATGCATCTATAATTTATCATCTCTAAAAGCTTGCCTTTTCTTCTCGGTGCTGTTCAACCATGAGGCTGTGCTCCTGATAGACGATGAAATTAATTAGCTTTTTGCGCAAATTGTAAAAATCGTTACCCTCTTGTGCTGGTGAAATGGCGATGGCCCTTGTAACAATGCCTTGCAGATGCGCGCACCTTGATCACTTGATGATATGCAGACTCGCCTTGTCGTTCGGCGTGCCTTGTTAGGCATGCTGCGCAGACGGACGTTTACTATTAATTTCCGTCGCAAGTCGACTGCTGATCGAGCCATTTGTTGGCCGGGTGGTGCCGCGGGGTCAGAGCGTTGAGCCGGCATCGTAGGTTTGAACCACCATCGATTAAACCGGGTTCTCAAGTGTCACGGATTGAAGGGTCACCACATGACCACGGAGAATCCCGCAAATGTGGGCTTCCACTTAGTTTGCCATGCGCTGAGCGCAACTCTGTGGCGGTAGCGCACGGGAAAGCAGCACGTGTGGATAAACGAGGCCACTGCAAGAGGTCTGAGAAGTAGTTCCACCATATCTGCTTCCTCTCCAAACGCACAGGGCTGGCTCACGGCCATGCGCTTATTCCTGGGTGCACCGTCCCGTGGTGCCAATGCCAACGGCACGCTCGGAATAACGATGAGGTAACGGCAAGCAAACGGATGAACGGAGTTGCCATGTGTTCCACTTAATTTTGCTCGAGTAATTTTGAAGGTGAACTTGTTCAAATGGTTTCGGCAACAGAAGCACAAACAGTGGCGCGTGTTGTGCATGCTACTCGCGATGGGAGATACTTCTCCGCTCTTGCTCCCGGAGTCTGGAATTGCCTGCCTGCGGTCAGCTGCATCGCTGAAAGCCTAGCATCAAGAACTTCCTCCACTCCGCTCTCTCCTATACAGCATACAAAGATAGAGACAAAGATCCCCCGTATAGCCTTACCATACTGTAGGGGCAAGTGCTGTTAGCGAGCACCTATGAAGGCCGGAACGGTACACGATGGGGGTGGGTGGCCAGCACCACGCCCGACCGCCTTTGTCTCCCTAGTGGCACAATGTTTACACACCGCACAAGGTACTCATTTGAGGCTGAGTCGACCTAGGGGATGCCCGGGACCGGTTCAGATAATCGTCACTGGTGTTGGGCGTGAGCGGGAATCGAACCCGTGTCGCCGGGTTCTTAGCGCAGCGCGCTAACCGCTACACTACCGCTCCCCACATATATACACACACACGCACACAAAGTGCTTGCCGCAAGTCTATGCACTTTTAAAGCTATGCTCTTTTAAATCATCATCTAGATTGAAAACTCACTTCTTTAGAACTGCTTTTTGTGTTTAGTTTGTTGTCCTTTCCCCGCACCTCCGATTAGCACGGTTGGCTACATACGAAGGAAGTTCAACAACAACAACAACCGCCATTCGCCACTAAGTGGCGGTGACGTCACCATGACGCTCGTGCCAGGCCATGTGCACCTTGAGGCCACGTGAAGTGTCGAACGCCCGCTGGCAGGAGGTCACGGGGCAGACCCAGCAGGTGCCACGGGTCGACTGACTGAGATGACTGAGATGACCGAGATGACTGGCTGATGCACCACCTGTGCCCCCTACTGTGTCAACATGCACACACACATACCCAGACACACACCTAGACAAACACACACACACACCCAGACAAACACACACACGTCTCTCTCTGGGTGTCTATGTTGTCACCTCGGTACAATCATCTCCTTTCTCTGCCTGAAAACCCCTGCCATTGTTCCTCTACCATCTGGAGATAATCTAAGGAGCACCCTTCTCCCTACTCTCATTAATAGGTTCAAAACATGTCACTGTATGTCGAGGACAGCAGAACCTGGGCAATTGTTGGTAGCGCAGGCTGCTGCCTTTCTCGCTCGTCTGTGATTCATCGGCAATTGTGAGATGCACTTAGCATGAACGGGGCAAATATATTAAACTAAACATTCTTATCATTCTTTTTTTTACGTATATATTTTATTGAGGTCCATTACATCACGTTGTGACGCACGTACACACCATCAGCTAAAGCCAACCCGGTTATGAACAGGGGATGGAAAAATGGGGAATGGGCTCGCTGCCTCTTATCATTATCGTTATTTATTATCGCTGCTAAGCGTAGCATGGCCCCCAAATTATCCAGCATTCTGAGATAATGTACCCGCACTTTACCCCGCCGCAAACGATCTCATAATTGACCAACTGGAATTTCGTAACGAACTGATTGCGAGTCTCTTTGGAGCAAACGCTGGTTCTGGAGGTCGACGGAAGGCCTCTGTGATCTCGCTGTTTGCCTTGCGATGTTGTTGTTTACCTTTAATGGTCAATGCTTTCGGTTATCGAGACTCTCAAATCGCAATCTTGAGGCCTCTGTCAATCCACTGCCAGATGAAAACCTCCTCGCACCGTTGTCGGCCGCGGGGTTTGTTGGACCATACTTCACCCGCAACTGCTCAGCGCGGGTAGATTTGTTTTTTTTTACCGTGGCCGGGAGTCGAAAATCACGCAATTACGGTTCGTAGCGGTGCGTTGCGATAAACACTGCACGTCTCGTCCTTCATTGCTATCGTCGGCGATGATTAATCCACTGCTGGATGAAGGCCTCTTTAAGCCTTCTCCATCCCCTGGCCACCCCGCTGAGCAAAGGATACACGCGTCGCCCGCACACGTGCTGATCCCATCGCTCGTTCTCTGGGCTGCAGGGCCACTTGAGGGAGGTTCCCCTCGCACACGGCCAAGATGGCCTTCTAGCAGCGTGTCGGCGAACAAAGACAAATATCCCCCGTATAGCCGAAACAGGCTTTCGGGGAAAGTGCTGTTGGTGAGCACCTACGAAGGCCGGCATGGCACACGGGGGCATGGTGGTCAGCACCACGCCCGACCGCCTTTGTTTCCCCGGTGAAGCTGAGTCAACCTAGGTGTTGGCCATGAGCGGGAATCGAAGGCGGGTTGCCAGCTTCGTAGAGCCGCATGCTAACCGCTACACTACCACACAGTGTCACACACACATACATCCTGCACGAGGATCACAGGGAGCTGAAGACCAAGCTAATATGTGGAGCAGGCAGTGTTTTGGAAAGGCTTCTCTACCATCTCATCACAAGGGCCTTTAATAGATTCAGTCCCAGAGGGATATTTGAATAGCAACATCTGCAAGATGTCCCATTTCTTTATTTATAAAATTATGTAACAAAAACGATTTACAAAGAAGAGCCTCACTGAGTCTCATGACTTTTTTTTAGGAAGGTCCTGCTACGTCTTTGTATGTTTGGTCAAATTTGTAAGTTTGATCGAGTATTCTTTGGCTCTTTCGGTAAAGTCACGTAGATGAAAAAATAAAATAAATAAATTAAATGACGACGTTTCGATTGCAACACAAGCAATCGAAACGTCGCTATTAAAGGTATTTTTTTTATTTCACCTACGTGACTTTACCGAAAGAACCAAATAATATGGATCGTTGCAGTCACGAAAACTTCAAATTTAGAAATTGATCGAGCACTTTGAGGATAGTCCGGCCGTAGGCTCAATAAAAGTGTACAATCGCAGCTGTGACATTGTACCACCGTGTGTCTGTTTACCTTCTTGAGAGTAAGCTCGCCCCGAGCAAATACTGGCTGACTGATGGTCTGCAACGCCAAAGCGGCATCAAAGGTTTCAAATCCTCGCAGCCTTTCCCCGAACATAGTTCACTTGATGGGCACGTCTCTGGGTGTTTTTACATTTCCCTTGATGTGGTAATTCAATAAAAATAAATAAAAAGCATGCCTCCCATTTCAATGGAGTGCCGCCATCTGGGTGTAAAGTAGAGCTAGCATTTGATTTGCCTGCTTGTGTGATCAGGGTGCCGGTTGCCACAGGAATTTGTCAATCCTTGTATGGGGGGGGGGGGGGGAGGCTCGGACCCATACTTGTGATCAGCGATGGGATTTTCTGTCGGGAGCAGAAAGTTCAAATGGTGACTGCACCATTTGAGCAAAGCATTACATTTTCGTCTTTAATTGCCCTTCGCGAGTTCCCCCCCCCCCACTCCGCACCACCGATTGAAGCACGGTTGCCCACGTGCGGTGCGATAGAAGTTCAACGTACATATATACAAATCGACCGTTGTGTGTTTTTTTTTCAAAGTCAGCCTCGTGTTTAGTCGCCATTTTTGCGGGTGAAATAGCGGGGTGGGTGGCGGGGGGGGGGTGGAGGATGGGAGCAAGAGCTTCTCTCTTCCGGTCCGGTAGGAGAATTGATCGATCGATCTGTTACGACGACGTGCTCCAGTAGTGAGGGAGGAAAAAAAAACTGACACGATATGCTCACATCATCACCCCTTAACTGAAAAGCGCGGGTTTGTAATTCCGCCGATGGGTCCCCGGAGGTCGGGGTACAAGCGACCGATGTGCGCGCTGGACCGTGCGCGTGAGTGCGAACGCTCCCACGAGGTGACATGAGAAGAGGCCTTGGTGCAGTTGGGCACGAGCGAATACATTTTTTTTTTATTACACGGCCCTCGTGAGAGAGAGAGAGAGAGCGCAGAGCCGATTGATTTTTTTTTCTAATCATCTGCCGGCCGTTAGCTATTGATTAAATGAACGATGCTAATGTGGAATAGTCCTTAAGCCCAGCCGAAGTTATTTCACTCCTGATACCACCTGAGGTAGCTAGAACATGTTTTTTGCAGTAATCTTATATTCACATTCTGCTGAGATTTGCACGCAAAAAAAATTCTCGTTAAGCTTCTGAGATTCCATCGACATTACTGGCAGCAGTTGGATCTTCAGCATGAGAGTCAATTCCGTGTTGTTTTGTGTGACGTATTGTGTCGTATTGCAGCCTGTCAAATCTCAATTCCAAAGTATGTTTTGAATTTCTCGAGCGCCACTCGAATGATTCTGACAGATCGAGGATGAACATTGACTCAAATGGTATTCTAATACCATGAGGCTATTCATGGTAACTTCTCCCACTGGCTGTGTGACAGATAAAGTATAACGTTGACTGATGCTCTCTACTGGTCATCAGCAATAATGCCACTGCCTCTCAAGGCTTATGTAGTAATAATAATTCTTCAGAAAATCACTACAGAAGGATCTTGTCAATTGGGGACGTGTGGGTGGAAACTGGAGCATTTGGAGGAAATGCACACTTACCGGGGACAACGCACTCGCACATCTACGCAGACGGCTTCATGAAGCATTGCGTCGTCATCGCCTGGCCACCTTGCAGCCAAAGCAGGTTTGGGAGTTTCACAAATGTGCATGTGATCCACCGACCCTTGCCTCCGAAGTGCCGGGTCAAAGGTGGATACATCGTAATATTCAGCTGATAAATTCAAAATGTGTACAAATTCGCCATACTAATATTAAAAAATATATATATTTACATCCAGCAAAGCCTCAGAGGTTCCCGTCTCTTTTCCAGAACGTTCCTTTTAAAATGTGATGTTTTGCCCGATACTCTTAATGATCAGGTGCTGGGTTTATATATAAGAATAGGTCTTACCCTTTATTGCAATAAAACAGTTGTGTTAAGATGTTCAAACACCAAACAGAACCCTTTTGCAAGGAATCATGTTACTGCATTAACCACACATATTTGTGGTAAACATGCAAACAAAAGCACATGCTCTCGTGATATGTACATTGTCTTTGAAACTGATTGGTTCACACCACAGAGACAGCTTTCTTTGGAGCCTCGTCTCAAACACTGTTAGACCCGAGCCTCGTCTCTGGAAAGAAAGGTCCCATAATGCAGGGCTGAGAGCTGCATCGCTGGCCCATGAGGGATGTTGTTCGCTTGGGGTGGCCCGAATCCAGCAGCGGATTGAGCATGACTGATGATGACGATAATAATGATGATGCCGATGTTGATGAAATGCATTCTTGTGCCTTCCTCCTGAGGCATCTTCAGCCACGGGGGGGGGGGGCGGGGGGGGGGCGTCCGTGGGTTTCTTGGGACTGCCGTGATCGCAGGGTTTGAGGTCGAGCGCTGCGATTGGAATGGACAGGAAGTGATTTGCTTCACAATGGGGCCTCCTTGGGTAATCGGGCAGGTCTTGTTTTAACCTTTGAAATCAGCACATGATGAGCCGTTTATGCATCACCTGATTGTTTGCAGGCCAGCTGTGAAACGCAAGGTGGCTCTTGAGTTGGCAAATGCGTTTGTGTCGATTTTTCTACGTCCCCTTCGTTGTCTTCGCGGCTTCGTGCGAGGGAGGGCATCCTTTGAGCTGCGGGTGGATGGCTCATTTGCAATATGGGTCCATTTGCAATGGGTCTATCCCACACCTCCGATTTAGCACGGTTGGTAAGTTACGGTGCAAAATGAGTTCTACATACGTGCATCTGCAACGGCCGAGTGGGGCACCTTGACAGCTAGGAGGTCACTTTAAAGCGAAGGAATGACCTCTTCTCTTACGAAAAATACTCAAGGGTCAATTGTGTCCCAGTTGCTGGATTGTATCACAGAGGTGAGGCTATGATAATTAAGATGTCAATCATAACAATAAACAGCCCTTTGCCATTCCACTGCTGGATGACGCCCATCCACACTAAGTTCATCATGAGAGTGGCTTGATCATACGACACTCCATTGGTCAGTTTGGGTTGGTGAAGTGGGGGCGGGGGGGGGCTAGGGCTGGTTCAGGTAACGTTGGCCCCCGATAACAAAGACCCACCTCTCGTATGGCCTGATGGACTGTCGGGACAAGCGCCGTTTGCGAGCCTTGAGACGTCTCTAAAAGTTTTTTCGGTAAAGTCACGTAGGTAAAAAAAAATTAAATTAATACAAAATTAATTAAAATCACGACGTTTCGGAGGCACGTCGTGATTTTTATATTTATTTAATATTTTCTTTTAATTAATAAAAAAAATACCTACGTGACTTTACCGAAAAAAATCTAAGAATATGAATCCTTGCAGTCACGAAAGCTTCAAATCTAGAATTAACGTCTCTAAAATCTAGCACTGTGCACGAGCGGGTGGTGTGGCCAGCAGTACTCGTGTTTATACTCACTCCACCAGGTACGCATTTAAAGCTGACTGACCTCACCTAGGGTGGGAGGCCCGGGACCAATTCAGATGTTAGCCGTGGCTGACAGCAAATCTCGGGTCGCCGGGTGCAGCACGCTAACCACTGCACCGCAGCTTCACTCTAGATGGAATAGCCACCACCCCCCGCCCCCCCCCCCCCTCCCAGAATATGCGGTACGCTTATTCAATTTTGCTCCCACAGCACTATGCCCTTAGGGCAGCCAGAGATGATGGCTACAACTGTGTTATGGAGCAGAAAACATCCAGGCTTGACCTTTTTGACCTCTGGGTCGCTTTCTTTGCCACCCTTTGTTTTTTTGGCTAATAATGCGACGCCTAACCTTGGATTGTCCACAACGAGGATCTGTAACGATAGATTGGTGGGGTTGAGATTGAATTCACAGTGGCGTTCGTGGCTGTGTCTTGGGCTTGGCGATGCACAACCCTTTGGTCCCGCACTTTGGATGTGCGGGTATTGGGGGTCGGGCAGATTCCTGAAATTGCCCCCTAAGTCCATGAGCCGCAGACACATTATTTCGCTCGTGGGTACCACCCAGAGGTGGGACAAAGTCATTGTTATGCAAGTCCAAGTCGAGTCGCAAGTCATCAAATTCATGACTCGAGTCTGACTCGAGTCCAAGTCACATGACTCGAGTCCACACCGGTGGTACTACCACCTGACGTGGCAAAACTTTAGTGGTTCCAATATTTTGTATTATAACACAGCACCTCTCTCATCGATAGGTCGCAAAGCGCTCTGTGTGCGACAATGTCAACTCTCCATACGAATTAAGGGTCGACCAAGGGGAGAGAAACGAAGAGTGCCATACAATACGATGAATGTCGGAGTGGAGGGTGAACAGACTGCATGCAGTCATCGGACTTCTGCTCCACGAACGATCGTATAAGAAGTGAGCCCTCCATGAATTTCGTGAAAACCCAGCTCCGTTCAAATAGATACATTGCATCATTGTTAGCCGTATAAATGCATTTGCACTACTGAGGTTTTTACTACCTCGAGGTAGACGGACCTCGGTGTAGAAAAGTTGATTGAATCCATCTGTGCAGTGCTGTAAGTGTTATCCCCTTTGTATGCATGGCTGTCTCTCTGGGTAATCTGGCTTCATACCCTTGCTTTTTAGAAGGGTCCATAAAAAATGTTGGAGCATTTGACCAATTATTTTTGGACACAAACAATTTTTAAAGTTTTTTTTCATCTGTAAAAAAACCTGAGCACCCGGATAAAATGCTCGCATACATCGAAATAAAACTCCAACTTCCTAAACGATGGCTTCAAGAAGCCCACTTGCTGGACCACAACCTCCAGGCCACCTCGCAGCCCCGCGTATTAGAGTGGGGGTTTGTACGTTTGTCTGCTGAACTTTTTTCGCCCGCCGTACGTAGCCGACCGCGCCAATCGGAGGTGCGGGTTTCACAAATCTGCGCGATCCACCAACGCTCGTTTCCCTCTCAATGCCGCCGTATCACAGACGCGCGTCACCGCGAAAGCCTAGACCAGGGGTCGGCAACCAAAATAACAAGAAGAGCCATTTCTTTCCAATTCGGTACAAAATTCAGTATTTCAAGAGCCGCAATGCATCTGAGTACATACTGTACATACGTACATATCGTCAAGAAGCATCCCGTAAAGAGCCGCATGCGGCTCCGGAGCCGTAGGTTGCCGACCCCTGGCCTAGACGCAAGTTCTCGCATGCGTCTAGTTTAGCGCGGGTAAATGGGCAGAGGACTAAGCCATCCGCCAGCGGCCGTGCCAGTTAATGTCCTGGAAAACAAAAAATCTGCTCGATTTTATAGCGGAGCAGATGCTGGCGGATTCGTTGGGTGCCGGATTAATCAGCGGTTCATTCCCCGCAAATGCGTCGTGGGCTCGACTTGAGTGACATGAATTCTCGTGACCAGCGAAGGGGAGTGATGACTCCGTTCACCTCTCCTCCTCGTCGCTTCGTGCGGATGGGGGGGGGTTAAGGGACTCAATTGCACCGACAAGGGTTCAAACCCTTTGGGATTTCTCTGCCGTGGCAAATGTTCCACAGAGCTCCCCCTCCCCAACTGCTGCTTTGCTGGAACTGCTGAGGACATTGCGTCCGTGCGTGCGTGAGCGTACAGCC
This sequence comes from Lampetra planeri, assembly GCF_965212315.1. Taxonomy (NCBI): domain Eukaryota; kingdom Metazoa; phylum Chordata; class Hyperoartia; order Petromyzontiformes; family Petromyzontidae; genus Lampetra; species Lampetra planeri. The sequence continues at coordinate 9,538,065 of NC_136121.1, read as the reverse complement.
CATTGTGAACTCGCCGCTTGGTGAGGGCATTATCCATGTAATAATTCAGCCCCCGCCACGCGGCTGTGATTTCGTGAATTATCGTATTTGGGTCGATTGGTGAAATAATCGTTTGTTGTTTGTAATACTCTCTTACCATCTTATTCGTATTGTTAGTAGTTATTTTTAGGTGTTGTCTCATCTGTGACGTTTTATTAGCTCACGTGTGACATTGGCACCTCATCGGCTTAACGTTTGCATACATCGCACGTTATTGATTTGTCACGTGCATCGATCAGCGCTCGTAACGTGAGCGTGACAATTTGATTCTAATCGCCGGAGCGAAGCGCCGTGAGCCAGAGGTCGCAAACGGGTTTTGATTCCTTACCCGTACCCGGCCGCACCAGGGTCGAAAACGGGTACCCGTACCCGTACCCTACCCGATACCCGGCTACCCGTATCCGGCCGGGTATCGGGTAGGGTACGGGTACCCGATTGCGACCTCTGGGATGAAGCCATGTTGCAGGCGCGGGTGGGTTAGATTCTAGAAACTTGAATTGTGAGAAGAGACAAGACGTTGGGAAATGAGTGACAAACGGTTACTCACCAGTGACTCACGGCCTACCCGTACCTGGCCACACCAGGGTCGGAAACGGGTACCCGTACCCGGCCGGGTACGGGTAGCCGGGTATCGGGTAGGGTACGGGTATTGGGTACCCGGTTGCGACCTCTGCCGTAAGCACTCGGCAAGGAGGGCATGGCCTCATTACCGCTGATGCCAGGCTTTGCTGCCACCGTCGGTCGAAACCGCCAATGCTGAGGAGGAGGCTCTGTGTACTTGGTGTGAATTTTAAACGACTGCCTACGTTGGCGCTGCCAACCGGTTACGCTAACCTTGAGATCGCACCGACAATACGAGAGGGAAGTTGTGAGCGACTGTGTTAATCGTGGACTCCGAGAAATAATAAATTATGAATCGAGACACAGCTGGCAATGCTTAAGATCCATAAATATTTTGTCTGTAGGGATTTTATTTTCACTTTTCTCTCTCTCTCTCTTCCTTTCTTTTATAAACAAGTGCCGGGTAACAGAGACCAGAAATTCCGCTCGAATATTACGACCCCACACCTTGAGGTCCAACACCGACGGGACAAATTTGTTTTCAGCCGATGTGGACATGTGGACTCCTGCAGCATTGTCGGTCTCGCTGCACTTCCAGGGACTCGCGTAGGAAAAAATTAACCCGTAAAAACAAAGTTTTTCACTATAAATCCTTTATATGCGTGGCGGCTAGAGTCCTCTCGTCCTCTGGCTTGAGATGGCTGCCACCTATGGGTCAGATGATTGCCTGCCACCATTAAGCAATTGGTAATTAAATATAATATTTTTTTTCCTAAAAAGTGTAAAATTTTGGGAAAAATGTTTTGCGAAAATTAATTGTCACACACAACGAGTCTGTGTGCAAAATGTCAGCTCGATTGGATCACGGGAAGTGGGTTTAAAAACGACCGAAAGATTTGCACGGTTCTAAGCAAGCAAGCGAACTTAATATAAAGGATTTAAAAAGGGGCCACACTCTTGCGGAAGAGATGTTTCCTTTGAAATGACACTTTTCGGCAAGCCTGTTTTGAACACGTAAAACCAACAAGCCACTCTCTACGCGTTTTCACCGAAGGGCCAACGGCGCTCTCCGTCGTTCCTAGTCTCCACCGCGAGCGGTCTGTGTTGGTGGCACGGTGACTCTCGGTTGCGTAACATCGCCGCGATGTGGGCCAGTCAGAACACGAGGCTTGCGCACTGCAGCGGTGCCAAACGATCGCTCTCCTCCATTGCCTCCGTAAGCCGATGTAATCCGCAGCCTGTGGAAGTGGGGGGGTGTGAATGTCCGTGCGTGCGTGCGTTGGTGAAGGCGACGGAGCGCTCGTGTGTGCGCAGCGCACTCCGCTGCCATCTCGTTTCGGATCCCGGCCATGGCAAAGACCCGGTGGTAAATATTTGAAATGGACCTGGGGCACCCCTAGGTCAACTCGGCCTTAAATTAGTACCCCGGTGCTTTGTGTAAGCATCAGAATTGTGGAGATGAAGGCGGCCGGGCGTGGTTTGCTGGCCAATCACTCCCTTCGTGCGCTGTGTCGGCCTTTATAAGTGCTCGCGAACAGCACTTCCCCGCCCCCCCCAGTAGTCTGTTGAAGGCTTTTAAGGGGGTTCATTAGGACCGAGTCACAGTTGGTGACGTCACGCAGAAGAGCAGCCTCGGCTCCTCGTGAGCATTGCTATGATTGGTCGCGGCGATGGTGGTGTTGGTGATCGACAGGACGTGACTGTGTGGGTCCTGTGGTCGGTTACCTGCGCTCAGGGTTTGCTCGATTCGTTACTCTTTTGGCAGTCTCACTCCGAGGGGGCATGCATACCATCGCACGCGGGGACGAACATGTGGATTGGTTGTATCACGGTTATTTATTTATTTATTGGCAAATTGACGTCTGAAGTGATGACGAATCACCAGTTTGTGCAATCCAAACAGTTTCTTGCATCCAAACACGCGCCACAACGCAAGCAGCTTGCGTTGTGGCCGAAACGTCGTGAGAATTTCTATTATGTTTTATTTGTATTATTTTATTATTTCCCTTCTACGTGACTTTACCGAAAAAACCAAGACTATGAATCCCCGCAGTCACGAAAGCTTTAAATCGAAATTTACGCGCCTGGGAGTTAGGGGGAAAGAATTGCCTTATTGTGGCAACGGTGGAATATTACTCATAAATCGATGGCTCTCCAACTGTGCCTCCCTTTGCCCTACATGGTCCTTTCTCCAATATTCCCACTGCTGATGTTAATTAGGTATTGACACATTAAGCAGAGACGTTGAGTTAGGAATGTAAACATGAATGCGTGGGAGGACTGTCACGTGACAGCTGCTGGTGCACTCTGATTGGTCAACCCAAGAAAGACCCTTAATTTTCGATTTAAAGCTTTCGTGACTGCAGGGATTCATCTTCTTGGTTCTTTCGGTAAAGTCACGTAGAAGGGAAATAATTAAATAATAAAAATTCTACATAATAGAATACAATTCTCACGACGTTTCGGCCACAACGCAAGCAGCCGTCCTCAGGTGAAGAACAGGTCTGTCGGAAAGACAGCGTCTGAATGCTGTCTTTCCGACAGCCCTGTTCTTCACCTGAGGACGGCTGCTTGCGTTGTGGCTGAAACGTCGTGAGAATTGTATTTTATTTGGTTTTATTTGTATTATTTTATTATTTCCCTTCTACGTGACTTTTCCGAAAGAACCAAGAAGAAGACCCTTAATGTCACGATATAAGCGCTCGGGGAGAATTTTGGGGTGATTATTTGCCGGGCAATATATGTTGTCAGAAACACGTGCTCCCCGTATATGGACAAATCTGATCGCCTATTGGAATCGGTTCCTCCAATAAGATCACTGATAGGTATCAGATGGCTGCCTGAGATTGCGTTCCCCGTAGGCCAATCGCTGCTCATCAAAGGCATGTCGCAATAAGCTTGCGTCCGTCCATGTGCCACGTTGCCATCGTTTCTCATCGTGGATGCACTGCCGTTGAAATGTCCCCTGCGTATCGTGGCGTTCGGTAATATCAGACATGTATGAAAATAATTGAACACTTGAAGTCCCACGGTCAACTCCACGTCCGTGCTATTCGAATACCGACGCGGTGCATTCCGAGACTACATTGAACTGCTCTGGAATGTAAGAATGGATGATAACACACGGACACGGAAACAACATAGTTAGACACACATGCAGAGACGCACCGAGCGAGACGCACACCAAGATGTGTCTCTGCGTGTGTGTCTGCCTGTGTTGTTTCCGTGTCTGTGTTTTATCATTCATTCTTACCCGATGATGGCTGCTTGTGCTGGAACCGAAACGTCGTATTCTATTATTATTTTATTTTCTACGTGACTTTACCGAAAGAACCAAAGAGTAATTCCTGCTGTCACGAAAGCTTCGAATCTAGTTTGCTCTGGAATGGTCAGGTAGAATGATCATGTTCTGACGATGTAGCCCAGTGACCTGCACTTCTGTGGGCCAGTATTCTCAATTCCAGTGGCCGTGACCCGGTTCACGGGAAATCTTTCCATGGTTTGCCAACCATCTGGTGCGTGCGGTGTGCAGTGGCTTAATGTGCATACGCGTACGGAAGGTTTGTTTTTTTCTCCGAGACGACGTCTGGGCAGTGTGGAAGAGCAGAACCAATGACCTCCAGGGAGGTCCTGCACATCTCCCTCCGAGTGGAGGTCTTTCCTCCAGCAGAGGCATTGGGCTCGTGATTGAAGGGCCGTACCTTGTTGTTGTTGTTGTAAAAGCTTGCCAATCACAATGAAGGCTTAATCGTGGAAGGTGTGCGCAGACTGCCATTGAGAAACGCTGAATAATTTTTTTCTCGATTATCCAAACATCCATTTCCAGCCACGCCTCATCGACTGGGGCGACGAGCTCAGAACGCGTGCCCGATTCCTTGAGAATCCATGCGCATCTACGACTTATCTCGCACCGTGCAGTTGGTACCGTTGGCGACGTGCGGTGCGAAAGAAGTTCTGCCTACGTACGTAGAAACCGCGCGAGAATCGGTATAGATGTTGCGCTCGTTTTCTTTGTTTTTGTTGTGTGACTGGGCCAGAGGTGACGAATGTGCTCGCGGTGGGAGTCCTCAAATAGCACCGCTGTTTATTTCAGCTGAAAGGAAATGATTAATCAAGGTGATTGCTCCGCACGACAAATAAATGCAATCTGTGCTCGCGTTGCTCTCTCGAAAGGGTATTGCTGGTTTTATATTTTTTTTTTACAAGAATTCCTCAACGTACATAAAACATACAAAGGATGTAACAACAACAACAACAAAAAACTCGACCACGCCACGGCCCATTTCGTACGAGTTGATATTCACGCTCGAGTCTGTCGGGCAGGCTTCCCGGTCACGAGGCGGGGCTTCGTCGTTTGTTGTTGTTGTTGCTGTTGTTGCTGTTGTTGTTGCAACCCTGAATGCCGATTCGTTCCATCATCGTTCGTGGTGCCGTCCATCCCGGTTTTAGTCGCGTACGACTGCGGCGTTTGATCGCGACGTTTGTCAGTTTTTTTTTCAGCGATTTGCAATCTTTAGAGGTATCCTAGGAGTACCGCCCCCTCCCATCCACCCGTCCTCCGATGTATCGTGAATATATAGCGTGTAAAAAAAAATGTGGCGTACGGATAACTCGTACAAGATTATTTACATTGCAGCAGCATGATTCGGTGCTGTAGAGACACTGTAGTAGCCGAGCGGGCCGGGTTTAATAGAAAGAAAACTCTTTGCAACCTGTTTAACACGTGACAGGCTTTCGCGACCAATATTATTCATAATAAAGGTTTTTGGGGTTGGATTGCGTACGTATAAATGCGTCGTGACCCTCCACCACCCGGACACAGCCAATTAGCAAGGGATTTGTCAGTAAACAAAACCGCCAATTAGTTACTACTTCAGCCCAACGGTGTGTTGGAGAGTAAATACACAACGTTTTGCGTGCAAATTGCTCCGCACGACATTTACATGTAAAAATGTTGTGGATTTACTCTGCAACAACACCGCTGGGCTGAAGCTAGCAACTCTTCGCAACCTGAGACGGGGAATTCGAACCTGCTGCGTCCTTGGTCGGCTCAAATTAATCCGCCTCCTAAATCTCATCCCACTCGGCCACAGCGCTTCTATGGGGGGTGCGTGGGGGTGTAAACGGGCTGGCCCTTTACAATTTGACTTTCGCCGAGTAAACACCGTGCCGGCCCCTAGCCCCCCATAGTGCCCCACCGGCAACCTCCACTGCAGAGTCAATTCACTCACCCCCACACCCTCACACTTTTTCGGGACACCACGGTGGTGGGGTGGGGGGGGTGTAACGGTTCGCACACTTCACCTACGATGCGTAAGTTTCGCCGGTTCTATTCGATCTCCCCTCGCTCACCGCGGGGGGGGGGGGGGGGAGTGCGATTGAAATGACGGGGCCGAGTTTCTGTCATCGCTCCCCATATCGGTGCGCGCGCCACTGCGGCGCAAACGTTGGGCAGCCTCGGCGTGCTGCACGTGGCTATTTCCACCGCCCCTTCAAACAAAAATTGTCTGGCCAAGGGGTGGAAGTGTAGGCCAAATACACTCTCTTAAGGGGGTCCCCCGCGAGAGCTCCCCGTAGTGGGGGCCATTCTTCCAGCAGCGGCGTGAGAGTGATGGCACCGCCTACGAGACCGGGAGAATTTTGCCCGACATCGAAAGCCGCCCTCGTCCATGGCCCCGTGAAGCGGCTTTGCGGCAAGGGCGACAGCATTGCCACAATGCCACGCGGTGGTCACATGACATGCATGCAAGGCACGACGGGAGTCGTCGTCGGCATGCTGTTCAACCTACGGGGGGGGGTGGGAGTGGTGGGGTTTGGAGGCCTCGAAGGCGAACGCCGGTTTTGTTGGTTTATTCCCGGCGCTCATTCTCAGAGCCGGTCGTTCCCTCCAGAGCCGAGAGCGGGCGGCCCCGCAAAAGCGCCGAACAAATAAACGTTTGGGGGGGGGGGGGGTTAGGGGACAAGGAGGCGAGGTGGAGCGTGGTCCTGAGTGACACACCGTTAAAATTAAGTGGATTTCCTGAGCACACAAAGTGCTGCGAGGGGCTAAATTGCATGCCGGGCGCGTACCGCGTCGGCTCAAAGGAAGAAAAAATTGTAAGGAACAGGGTTTTGGAATTGAGTCGTTTCCACGACTCGCAAGCGGTAGCAAATGCTGCGTCGACACGCTGTCCTAACCCTTAAACCGTGGTCGTTATTTAATTTCCTTTCTCGGTGGCGAAACGCCCCGGGACGTTTCCAGCGAAACGGTGAATTTTGTGTGATGCGTGTGTGTGTTTTTTTTCTTTCCCCGTCGTGATAATTGACGTTGGGGTGAGCGCGGTTGCCGTGTGTGTTTGTCGAGTGTCGTCGCCGCGAGGCCCCCCGGTGCTGCCTTGTAATTTAATTCCTTCCCTGTTGCTCGGCGAACTATATTTGGCGAGCGCGCAAAGAGATTCCTTGCCGTCCTCTCGTTATCGCCGCCTTCGTTCGTCCGCAGAGAGCAAATGCGACGCTGGGGGTGTAAAGTCAAACAAGAACAACAACAATGACGACGATCCCGCAGAAGTCGCAAACGGGTTTTGATTCCTTACACGTACCCGTACCCGGCCGCACCAGGGTCGCAAACGGGTACCCGTACCCGGCCGTACCCGTACCTTACCCGATACCCGGCTGGGTATCGGGTAGGGTACTTGTATCGGGTACCTGATTGCGACCTCTGGGATGAAGCCATGTTGCAGGCGCGGGTGGGTTGATTCTAGGAACTTGATTTGTGAGAAGAGACAAGACGTTGGGAAATGAGTGACAAATGGTTACTCACCAGTGACTCACGGCCTACCCGTACCCGGCCGCACCAGGGTCGCAAACGGGTCGGGTACGGGTAGCCGGGTATCGGGTAGGGTACGGGTATCGGGTACCCGGTTGCGACCTCTGCGATCCCGTAATTTTGTCGACACCAGTGAAGCTGCACTCGTTTCCGAGCGAGCGGCCAATCGCCGCGGCTGAGCTACGTTGCACATTTTTGAAATGTAATTCCTGAATTGATGAATTTGTTCGTTTTTAAATATTTTTTTAAACAAAAAATATTGGATGATTACACCTTTCTCGGCAACATGAAATAACAAACAGACGAATGCCCCCTCCGTATAGCCTTCACAGAGTGTAGGGGCAAGTGCTGTTAGCGAGCACCTATGAAAGCTGGCACGGCACACGAGGGGGTGGGTGGTCAGCGCCACACCCGGCCGCCTTTGTCTCCCCAGTGGTGACGTTTACACACCGCAAGAGGTACTCACTTTGAGACTGAGTCGACCTAGGGGAGTACCGGAACCGGGTCAGCTAATTGTCGCTGGTGTCGGCCGTCAGCGGGAATCAAACTTGGGTGGCCGGGATCGTAGCATAGCAAGCTAACCGCTACACTACGGCTCCCCTACATAAATAAAACATACACAGAGGATATTTTGCACGATTCTGCTGTTGCATTTTACATCTCACAAATGTCATTTTCCCTGTTGGATGTAACTCATGGCAAATATAACAGGAGCCGAATGACTTTATTTACAAAATACATTGGAGAACACGTGCAAGTTTGGATACATCGTGTTGCCTGTTAAGAAGAGTACATTGGGCTTAGTCGGTGCACGTCACTAACAAGAGTTGATGGCCGGCGGTCGAGAGACTAACGACAAAGCGGCAGCCAAAGAGGGAAGACGGCCCGACAGCAACAGATGGAACGTTGACATCTGCTCATGTGCGGGGGAGCTAGATGGATTGCTGCATCGCAAGACCGTTGAGAGATGAAGACGGCACGGGGGCAGGCCTTCATCCAGCATTGCATTGATCACGGCAGCTGGTGTTGCCGATGCGCACAGCCACGTGTACAATACTGCGATGTGCACCGGGTTGAAGTTAATTGCGGCTGAGAACTAATGGTGACCAGTAAAAGCCGGCAATTATGCCGCTCATCTTTGTTTGCCCTGTAGGGCTAATGGCCTCAAAAAGTACACTCGCTCACCGTGCTTCATTAACCCCGGGGAAGGGAAAATGTTTCATAAAGCGCGGATTGTCACCAAATGGACGGCGCTGCCTGCGAGCAGATGCTGGAAGAGGCAATGCGAGTTCATTCCGCGGCTTTATGGGCGGTTTCGTAGAGCAGCAGGGCCCGCGAATTGCGAGGGCGTGAGTTTGAATCCGAGCCAGGTCAATCGTGTTCAGTTTTACATCGCGCGAGTTGCGTCGCACGATCGGAACTGCGGACGAAGCTGGAAGGCAGTAGCCACGCGGTTAGCCGGCACTGGCAACACTTGGCCAAGCTCTGCGGTCCTCTATATATCAAGATGTTTTCAGCCAAAGAATGAGTGTTTCATACACGAGCGAGGAAACCGGAGAGCACCCGGAGACAACCCACGTGTGCGAGGAGGTGGGGGGGAGCAACACTCGATCCCGTACAGAGAGCCATAGATGATATTAATAGTGTAGTAAGCACTTTTGCTCGACTGCCTTTACCTGATAAGCCAGGGTATGGGCACTCTACTCCACTCCGTGCAAAACTGCCGATTTGAGTAATTGGTTTATAGATGTCGGGTGGGGGGGGGTGAATATTTAAGATGCTTGCCCCATTGTATCAACTGCCACGCCGAGTAGTAGAAAAATAACTCTTTGATATAAACAAACACAGGTTCTGATTCGATATTTCGAACGCGATGCTGGAAGAAACAAACATCCGAGAATGTAATTGCTCAAATTTCTAATAATAATAACACTCTTTACAAGTTCGTTTACCCAACTCATCGTTCTGATTAGATCGCTTAAGATCGCGGAATTAAAGCAGAGGCCGCATTGGAGAATTTGCCGATTGGGTTGCCCGCGAGTGAAGTTGCCTCCGGCACATGGTGCCCCGAGCTCGCAAGTCGCTCCACGAGATGCGTCTTGCACCACATGCTCCAGCCGGACAGACGCAGGTGGGGTGGGGGCAGGGGGGGTGGGGGCAGGTGGGGTGGGGGCAGGTGGGGTGGGGGCAGGTGGGGTGGGGGCAGGTGGGGTGGGGGCAGGGGGGGTAGTGGCAGGGGGGTAGAGGCAGGTGGGGTGGGGGCAGGGGGGGTAGTGGCAGGGGGGGTAGTGGCAGGGGGGTAGTGGCAGGGGGGTAGTGGCAGAGGAGGGTAGTGGCAGGGGGGGTAGTGGCAGCGGGGATAGTGGCAGCGGGGATAGTGGCAGCGGGGATAGTGGCAGCGGGGATAGTGGCAGCGGGGATAGTGGCAGCGGGGATAGTGGCAGCGGGGATAGTGGCAGCGGGGATAGTGGCAGCGGGGATAGTGGCAGCGGGGATAGTGGCAGCGGGGATAGTGGCAGCGGGGATAGTGGCAGCGGGGATAGTGGCAGCGGGGATAGTGGCAGCGGGGATAGTGGCAGCGGGGATAGTGGCAGGGGGGGTAGTGGCAGGGGGGTAGTGGCAAGGGGGGTAAAGGCAGGGGGGGTAGTGGCAGGTCACACCACCGACTGTCCAGCTGTGGACAACTGAATTGGATGCCGAACTTCTTTCGCACCGTACATCGCCAACCGTGCTAATCGGTGGTGCGAACTCGTCGACGATGGTCACTGGGCAGTGAAAGGGGCTGTTGTGTGGTGAGGCTGCTGCTGCTGCTGGGGTGAATCGAAGGCCGCATGCAACATCTGCAAGGACGTGTTGACGGTGCGCATCCCTGCGTTTGTGACCTGGGTGCGCGCCTTCTGCCCGTCAAGTCATATTTGATTTGCCTTGGTTGATGACCATTTACGAATCTACCTCCATCCTATAAATTCATCAAAATAATAATAATACGATCACTGTAAATTACAGCCTCCAAATCCACTGCATCTACATCTCTGTCGCAAGCTCGCGCATCCCACTACACCGTGAGCCCCTGTCCCTCTGGCACTTCTCGCCCTCTGCCTGCCTTGCTCGTGAAGATGCCAAGTTTCGCACCCCTCTTAAGCTGTGGGTTCTACCCTATTCTGACCCTTGACTTGTCCAATCAGAGTGTCCGGGGTCGGTGTAGGCTAAAACCCAGGCTGTACAACCCAGCGTGAAGACTCGTGCCCTCCCTGCCAGCGGGTCCAGCACCCACACACGTGCCCCGCCCCCCGCCCCCCTCCCCCCCCCCCGCCCCCCCCAAGCCTTAACCAGCGACGTGTCGCGTGTTCATCGGCGCTCGCAGACCGGTCGGATGGTCCGTCCGGCACCCGGTCGGGCAGCTGGTGAGTCGGTCTTTCAATTCGGTCAGTGACGAAATCAATTTAGGTTGTCAGATATCCAGTTGCGTGTCAGTCAAAGAGTCAGTGTATCAGTAGGTCAGATGGTCAGTCAGTCAGCACATCAGTCAGTCATTTTGTTGGTCTGTTTGGTCAATCAGTCAGCTAAGCAGCCAAAGAAACGGCCATACAATCAATAACCTTAATAACCAATAACAAGCTGAGAGCCCATTGGGACAAGATGGATCTTTTGAACGGGCGACCTGGGGGAAACCTCTTTATAAGTGTTCACCATATCTGTGGCCGTATATCAGGCAGCAGTTTCAGTCTGTGAGTGTACCCGAAGTATAGATTAAACCCTGCATTGTGTTGAACTATTTTTTTAATATCGCCAATGTACTCTGTAGGTCATAGTACATCGGCGATATATATATGTACAAATAGCATCGTGAATATCTACGTGTCGTGCGCTCGAAGAAACTTTAGCTGGGAAAACGAGGCGGTGACCGAGTGCTGAATAATGCAGCGAGAGGCATGCCGATGAGACGCGGGTTAAACAGAATGGGCCGGTGACGCAGGGTGAACGTGTTACGTAGGCTTTAATAAGCACGCAGCCGTGAAAAATGCATGCGATTTACAAGTATGTTCATTTTATATATCATTATTATGCGTAGTCAATTTCCCCATTCCTGCAATAGCTTTCCCTTCCTAAATTCCACTGAATGTTCATGAAATTCCTGTGGGTCGCAACGCAGAGCATTATTCACGACAAAGAAAATTATGGGACGGCTCGTGAATTGCCCAAAACTCGAAAAGCACCGCAGCGCGCGAATGGATTTGGCCGATTTTCGTAGGGCGAGAGGCTATTGATTCGGCGAAACTTGGCAAATGTTTTTTTTCACACACAAAAAAAAAACATAACACTACTTGTTTCACCGACATCATCGTGGTGCAACCTTGGCGACGATCGCGTGGAGACGGATTGTCCTTCCGCGCATCCCGGACCGCCTCGTGCGCGGAGTGCGGTCGAATTGTGGGAACAACCTTGAGCGTGCGAGATATCCACCCCGCCAGCCCCCCCCCCTCCCTCTGGATTCTCACCGTGACATTTCGCCTTGCTGTGATGTCGTAAGCTCCGCTTGCGTCATTCGAGCCGTGGCCCGCGACCTCCGCGCGTGTGTGCAAGATGCCTCGGCCCGGTGACCCGCGCACGCGGGTGCTAAATGATAAAACCGTGGAACGATGATGATAAAGAATAAAAAAAAGAAATAAAAATGACATCAAATCCCCTGCCCCCCCCCCCTCCCAACAGTGGTGTCGCGGCGTGTCCATCTCACGTATCCCGCGTGTTGCCCGGCAGGGATATTCATGACGAGCAAGCAGTGACGGCGTAGATCTCCGCAATTCGCGCGGGGCATCGCGTTTCCTTCGTAATCGGGGGGGGGGGGGGCAATCGTGCGAGGCGGGTGGCCCTTCCGTCTTGTGTCCGCACGCTTCGTCGCCACGACGCTCCGTCAGTCGCGTAACGGAGGCAGCGAGCGGTAGCGCTTTACACTATGAGACATCTCCTTTACCAGTGGCAAAATATAGTAATAGGTTGTTACCCTTTCAACTAGTACAAAAACTGACACCTTTATACAAGGCATCATGTTTGCAATAACCACAACACATGGAGACTAGGCTCTAAGAAAAGCTGTCTCGGGTGTGGACCAATCAACTTCAAGGACAGTGCATAACATTATCATTATCAGAGATGTTTATTTTAGTTTGCATTTTGACTGCTTGTGTTGTGGTTATTGCAAACATGATGCCTTGTATAAAGGTGTCAGTTTTTGTACCAGTTGAAAGGGTAAAAAACTATTACTACGGTAGCGTTTTGTATTGTTTTCCCGCGGACGCGAGCGGCAATCAAGAAGCGGAGCGGACCCGCAAGCAACACCACCGAAGTTGTCCCTTCGCCTGCGATTTTAGCACGGTTGGCTACGTGCAGTTCGATAGAAGTTCCACGTGTGTTAATACGTACGTACCTGCACTGCCAATGTGCCAAGCAAACCTCTCTCGTGTGCTCGGAATATCCCGATCTCCGGGCGTTGTCGTAGCCAAAGGGGTCGCAATTAACCACCGTGCGGCCGCGGTCCCAACGACAAAAGTTCCATTCCTGGTCGTGCTCCGCTACGTTAGAAATTGCTGCCCAAAACCAAGCATAAGGGCCTCTCTCCGTGGTCCAATCGGCCTCAAGATAAGTGCCCGGTGTGATGTGACAACATCGGTTACTCGGAGACTAATAGCCCATGGGCCTGGCTCAAATATTTTACTTGGTGGCACCGCGTGACACGGCAACACTTGGTCCATGATTACCAGTAAAAATGAATTGTGCAGTTAACCTTGTTCAATACGTATGTTATCACATAAATCATTCATACTGGCCATATGTATTGACTAGTATATGGTATTGTGCAACCTCTTGGTGTTTAGCCGTGGCTATTTTGCACCGGCCCACGGACGATATCAGCCAAAGGGCATGTAGAATGTCCCCCTTGTCGCCTTGCAGTGTACAGCACTGACATTAATAGGTATTTGCTAACAGCGCTATGTGGTTAAGTGGAACGTCTTTATCTCCGACGGTGAGCAGAATGCAGATGGCCATCTGAAACGCCATCGGCGAAAATGAATGTTGAGCGATCCAGCGAATTCTACTCTCGTGGATGCTGTCAGCGAGACTGTGAACAGCACCTCCCTGTCGTGTAAAGACTAGTGAGTCAGAGTGCTTTATTATGCATGATTTAATTACATAAAAAAGCAAAATGGTGTTTGTAATTATTTCGTTATCCAGCTTGGCATAGTAATTGGATTAGAGACTAATTAATTATAGATAAGCAAATATTCTCTATGTTTTGATGGAAGGAATATTTGAATAGCATGCACAGGAGGAAATTGTAGCACATTTAATGTGTTTGGAATTAATATTCATTGCTGTGGGTGGGCGTGCGAAAGCGTGCGTGCGATGCCATACAAATGACTTCGTAGATAATCCGAAGCAAAATAATCTAGAGAAAAGGATAGTTGTGCCAGCCTGATATGAAAACCCTTCGTTACTGATGCAGAGCCGATATTACATATTGCTACCGAATGGATGAAATGGCAATTATTATTACGTAAGCATGCTTCAAGGGTGGTGCTCAGACACTTAAGAGTGAAGATGGATAATCTGTTTAATATGGCAAGCATTCATATGGGCGAGGCATAATGGGAAGGAACTCAGTAAACGAGCGCTGATTAGCCTGTTTAGCATCCGTGAGTTTGTCGATCCGTTTATTTCGGGTAAGGCCTATTGAGCTGAGAAGCACATTTTTAATGGTGACCCAGGAAGGGATGGTTGGTTTACAGGGATTGCTTAGAACAAAAGCAGGGAGATTTTAGAAACAGGCCTAATGAATATGTATTAATCCTAAACAACCAGATCTGCGTGCAATTTAAATCTAGGAAGCAATTCAGAATAACATTAGACGTGACGCTAGTTATAGAAACTCGCATATGGAATTTGAAATGTCGTTAATAACAATACAGGGGGGATTTAGATTTGTTTGCATTATTTTGTATTTATTCAAACAAATTTAAAAACGTTCCGTCATTCTTGGAGTTGCTGACAACTTAACGATGCAGCAGGAACCTCCTGGAAAGAGTGTCTTGAGACTCGGTGGTGCATCTTACACGGAAGTGGTTCATACACAGGCTGGCCTGGTCCAACGCGTCGTAATGGGCACGGTTGTTATTAACCAGAGCCGTGCGGGACTGGCCATGCAAACTAGACGCACACATACTTTTACTTTCTGGGTCAATGTCAGTCACCAGCAGATCACACGTGGACGTATGGGCTACTACACATTTAAGGGTTCACTAGAATCTATCCAAAGTTGTCGTTATTCTTAATTAAACAACCACAGTTGGTTTTTAATATCATTCAGGGTTACAGGGTTATCAAATGTCGACCTTCAGGCCCACGTGTAATTCACAGTAAAACATAAAAAGTCCAAGGAAATCAAAAATGTGGATTTATTTTCTTTTTATGCAGCCTTCAGCAGCGCTTATGCCCCCGGAGTGCGGGATGAATGGGAATTTATGGCGTGAGTGTAACCCTGGGAAAAACAATGCCTCGGGCCCAGCTTTGTGGCCTCTTTATCTCAGAGTCTTCCATCTGTCTCTCTGTAGAAAACACTCCACCCCAAGCCCTTTTGTTTCAAAGGTCCTTAAGCTTCCCTTTAAATATGCAATTTCGTTGTTCCTATTATGTACGTAATTATGTAAGCATGTTTGGCCTCCCTTTGCGGTATTCTTTTGGCTCCTTTAAAATATTTTAAAAGGCATTCTTGAAAGTGAAGCAGGCGTGTGAAGGCTATTCCTCTGTCCCTTTCACCTCCTTTCTCCGCGTTTCACGTGGCCCTCTAGACGAGACAGCGTCTGGCTCTGCTCCACAATTTTTGAAGTGGGAGACACCCGTATCCTTCCGTGCTCGGAGAAGGCCACCGCGTGAAGACGGAGATGAAAATCTCACAGCATTCACGAACGTGCCCAGAAGAATCCCGTGGGCTCGACGCGTATACGCGATCGCCGTGAATTCCATCGGCGATTCGTATTTTCAAATGGGCTCGCGGTTTGGCGAAACCTCTGGCACCCTTATTAAATCGGTCATTAAAGCCGACGCGTGCGGGTTGTGTAATTTTCGCTGATGGGATCGAACGCCGTCCCCCCCGCTCCCCGTTTAACAAATTAGCCCGCTAACCCGCGATACTCAATCCGTGTCGCGGGCCGCACGTGAACCGTGTGGATGAATAACGAACGAAGAATCTCGATTTAAAGCTTTCGTGACTGCAGGGATTCATCTTCTTGGTTCTTTCGGTAAAGTCACGTAGAATGGAAATAACAAAATAATAAAAATACAACATAAAAAAATAATTAAATTTCGATTTAAAGCTTTCGTGACTGCAGGGATTCATCTTCTTGGTTCTTTCGGTAAAGTCACGTAGAAGGGAAGTAATAAAATAATGATATTATTTTTATTATTAATAATATTCTTTTTATTCTTTTATTACTTCCCTTCTACGTGACTTTACCGAAAGAACCAAGAAGATGAACGAAGAATCGTTGGCCAACGTGGCCGTTTATGAATTTGTCGGCCTGGCGGTCCCGCGCGTTGCAGTTGTCTCATCTGCACGTGACGAAGTGACCGAACGGAGGCCAGCGTGTGCGCGTACTAGCCCTGGCAGCGTCGCGTGTATGTATGTGTGTGTGTGCTTAGGATATGGGTTGCGCACGGCTCATTAGTGAGTGTATTGAGAGGCTCTGTCAGCCCGACTAATGCGGCCCTTGGGGGGGTGGGGGGGGAATGGCAAAATCATTTTCTTTGTGTGGATTAATGGTGCTGCAAATCCCACCGGCTCGGATATATATGCAAGGCGTGAGCAAACACACGGCTGCGTGCACCTAGCGTGATTGTTTATGTATATGTGCACTCATTTGCGCTGTTTGTCAATCCGCTACTGGACGGATAAGGGTCTTGCCATGCCGTGCGGGTCGTGCGGATTGTTTGACCATACAACCACCACGCTGGCCAGTGAATGAGGGGGGCATGAATTTGGGAACATAGTAGTACAGTACAACAATGGATTTCGCTGTGCTGGCTGGCCTCTACTGCCCACCGCATAGCGTCGCATCGGTCTACAGCAACCAGCGATGCATGGTGGTTGGTCTCCTGTCCAAGCAATGGACAGGTTCAACACCTGCTTGGCTTCCGAGATCTGACGTGATCATCGGACACCTGCCAGGTGATATCCAGGACCTGTTCAGATGCCACTCACCACTTGAATTTAGCCATGGCCGGGAAATTCCGGTCACCGAGTTTAAATTGCGGAGCACTAACCACTGCACCACTACTGCACCCTTTGTTTAACCTGTGTTTATTAATGAATACCATTGCTATGCTTGCCTGATTGTGCTCATGTTTAGTCAATTAGGAGATTATGCTCCCGTTTGTTTGATTTTTACGCTTCAAAAGCCACGACATCATATTGCAATGCTTTGCATAACTATGATCCCATATCTATGTATGCATGTCGAAGTTCTTTTGCGCCGTACGTAGCCAACCGTGCTAATCGGAGATGCGACGAAGGACAACATGAGCACATATATATATGTAGTAATCATGAGATGCACGTGCAATGGTTGTGGATGGTTCGTGCATTATGTTCAGTGCCGGATTATCCTAGTAGCACAAGTAACTACATATGCTACGGGCCCCGCGCTTTCAAGGGCCCCGTGCTAAATGCTTTTAAGCTATCAGTTCCGGTTCAGTGATTCTGCACTTGTTTTATTACTATAGTACTATACCGCCTTCAACTTTTATGAACGAATGAGTGTTTAAGGTTAGCGATTTGTCGTATTATCTGTCTCTATAAATCAAATTACTTAACTGTGCAAGTAAAAAATTTGTCTTTTTTATATTTACGTGTTTTTCTTATTTATTTAGGGCCCCTTTATAACAGATGTTACAGGCCCCGCACTAGCTTAATGCACTGACCAAACCGGAGAAGTACAGGGCAACCCTCACGACCGACACGTCCGTGGGGGTTGGCCTTCATCCAGCGGCAGATTGACAAAGTCCTGAAACGTTTTGATGAGCAGGCAACGTCTGGGGTTTCAAACTGTTTGTTTAAACAATGAATGTTAATGATGCCTTCGCTGGCGGGCGTTCCCTTGAATGCCCCTATGTTTGTATGTGGTGACCTACTTCTCCACTCGCCACCTCACAATGGTGTGGTGCTGATTTATTTCATTCGTAAAATAAACAAAACGTCGTCACGATATCCTCTTGCTGACACCTAGAGGACGGCGCTGAGAGACCGACAACGCCATTTGGCGACGCGTCGCGTGTCTGACGTTGTCGGATAGACATTCGCAATCGCCCGCGGTAACACCCGGGCCAAGGTGAGCATCTTTAAAGAAAAAAGAACATTTCGCACGAGCGAAACCAAAACAACAACAACAACAACAACAACAACCCCCCACGATTCTGGGTTCACGCGGGCCACGCGTCTGAAATAATGAGCGCGCTTTAAGCCCGGTTATGGCTGGGTGAAGCAAAAAAAACCTCGATAAGCATGCATCGCTCCGTTTGCTTTTTTGATGTATGGACCGTCTAAATGAGCACGGTTTGTATGCCGCGTCAAAGTGAAAAAAAAATGACGCTCTGACAGATTCAATAAACACTTTCGTTTTTGTGCGATCGAGCCAACGACTGTTTAATCTTCACATTGCGCTTGATTCGGTGGCCGATTGTTTCTAAAGGCGCTTCCCGTTGGCTGTGACGCTCGCGCACGTGAGCGTCGACTTCGTGCCGGCCGTGGGAGCTGTAATGAAATGCACGCTCGTGTAGAATCATCCCACGTCGGCGCACGGACTATGCGCGGGATTCTGTCCCGCGGTGAACCACGGTGACCGTCACGCTCCCAGGGTGCCTCTCTGCATCGCCGTCTCGTCCACGGCCCAATCTCTTGTCCCGCTTAGATTTTGCCTCCATCGCCCCTCGCACGTGCGTATGCACGTTGAACTTCTTTCGCACCGTGCGTAACCAACCGTGCCAATTGGAGGTGCGGGGGAAGGACAACAGGCCAGAGACGACGGGTGCTGTGGGTGTTGCGTGTGTCCAGACAACTCCGAAATATCTAGAGATGTCACAACAACAAAAATCCCTATCCACACTGTGGGTGCTGCACTTTTATCACACGCGCCGTGCTGCCCACGTGTTCATTAAATGGCAGCTGAGTGAACATTTTAACTTTGCAGAGCTGCAAATTTGAGCAAACTAAGTGAAAAAACTAATTTAAAATGAGGTTTATTATTTTTTTGCCTAGTCGTGAGTGACTCGCCAGAGACTAGTGAACTCGCTAGAATTCAGAGGCCGGTGTAATCACGCAGAGATCTAAATCAATTTCAAGCCGAGGATCTCGGCGGTGGCAGCTTGACGCTTTGACCCCTGAGCCACCCGGTCACCTCCATCGTTCTAACTTACACTTACAAGTCACTCGCTCAGATGTCCTTGGTCAAATTGGTACCATCTGACTTGGTACCAACTTGTGCTCTGGCCCCATGACCTTGTGCGAGGGAGCTTGCCTGACCTCAGGCTGTGGTGCACGAAGAGCCGAGGCTGACTATCCAAACTTCCTACTGCAACGACAGTGACGTTCCGCAAGTTTTGTCTCCTTCCGAATGTTTTCCTTTTTGAGGATTCCGCAATTATGGTGGGGGTGAAACACAAGTTTTACTGAAATTAAATCTCTCTCTCTCCTCCTTGAGTTCACTTTTCCAAGAGCAGGTTCTTGGGTTCAAGGCCTCTCTGTATTCCCCAACCGTGGCCTTTCCTCTTCATTCATCATATAGTGGGCCCCCTTTGTGTCACGTTGTTAATCAGTGCCTTCCTTTCTCTATCCCCTTTCCCATCACCACATCTTTCCCTTCTCGAGCTTCCTTCTGCAAAGCTTACCCTCTGACAGTGTGCCAAATTCACCGGGATTTGACTGGTGTGGATCATTCCAATTAAATGTCTGCATATAATGCCTTAGTCTTTTGGATGAGTCCGGGCACAACCGTTTTCTTCACTCGAATCTCCTAGCAATGGTCTCTTTTCTTCTCTGTCTGCCGTTGCATTATTCGACTGAATTCCTTCACTCGACGCCGCTCCCACACCTCAAAACGTTCCAGCCTCCTTGCGACGACTCGAATTTAATTAAAGATTTTTCGGCTGAACATCCGAGACCGTGGAATTCACTATGATGTTGTCGGCATGCATCTGACATTTGCATTATCAGAGGTTGAGGCTGGAGGGCCCCTCGAGGATGGGGTCCCACGTTGGGTACGACCGTGCTCTGGTTCCTATATCGCAGATCATCGGGCAGGAAATGGGGTCATTACTCCCACTCGGCGGACGGGTCAGCCACGGGGCCTTCTCGCGGGAGAGGAACCCAGGTGACTTGTGGGAAAGAGCGACGACTGACGGAGCAGCTGAAAAGCAAAAGCGAAAAGCAAACACGAGAGAAACCTCAAAACCTTGTTGTCTTCAGCGGCGAATGAAGTCGGCCTGTCCTGTTTCATGCGGTCCCATGTGAAGCATGGCCAATATATGCAATGTGGCTTGCGTGTATATCTTAGCAATCATTCAATTAAGTGTATTGGACATGCCTGACGTGGGCAGTGTCGTCCCCAGAATTCGGAGTGACGGGCTCCGTAGGGGAAATTCTACTTCTATTAGGTTTCGCAGAATTAACTAAACCGTGTTGGGCCGTTAGATGTAATCGAGGTATGTGGTCTGCATCGCGCTTAAAAAACGTGAACGTGACAGCAGAGGCGATCGAACGAGTGAGCCCAATTCAAGCAACGAGTCGTAACGATTATTCCTTGTTTCTACTTATTTTTTGTCGAGCGCTAATTATTCCTGGTGGGGCCCCAAATGCCTTGCAGTGCCGAGTTGCTCCTGGTTTGTGATATATAAATATATATTTTGGTACCAAGAATATTGACATAAGGGAGGTGGGAGCGGTTAAAGCCACTCCGTTATGGACCCGGCGACCTGTGTTTGATTCCTGGCTCTGGCTAATATTCCACCATGGTAGCAAGATGCAACTACCTCGACTGGTATACAGGAGGTAGTGGTTTTGATCCAGACCCTGACGCCTGTTGTATATTTCAGAGTTTGCGTGTCTCTCTCCCCGTGGCCGCGTTAATTTTTCTCTGGGTCCTCCGGTTTTTCCCTCCGCATTTAGAAACATGCATTTGGAGTATTTGGTTGGTATAAATTTCCACATGATGATAATCCACTTCGTTGAGCTATCATTTGTGGCCAGGTCGCTTCTTAAAAAGAGCTAAATAGCTCAGTGGGCCTTACTTGGTAAAATAAAAAAAATAGTTTATAGTTTAGTGTTTAGCCGTCTTGAGCGATTATATCCACTGGTGTTCTTGGCCACCTGGGTAAACCAACCCGCATTGACCATTGTGCGGTGAAGAATGGTCAAGCAACCCCCGTGACCGGCACAGCCTGGTGGAGTCTTCATACAGCAGTGGATCGACAAAGATTGTAACCGGTGTGGATTTGCTCTCCAACACACCAGTGTGCTGTACTAGTAACGCATTAGCATGTTCTGTTTACGTGACAAACCTTACTAATTCGCTGTGTCGGGAGGTGGCGGGTTTAACGACACATCTATATTTACGTGATCTAACCAAAAAAACCAATATCACGGATAAAAACATTGTTCGATGCAAATCTTACATCTTTAATTTAATCAATGATATCACCTCTATAGCCACAGTGGAATAGATGCAAATTATTAATTACGTACAACTTGACATACATTACGTATACTCCCCGTGCTACGAATATTGATTCGTGCAATCTTTTTGGCACTTCGCGCAACCCAACCGCGATGTTTTTTAAAATACAAACAAATAAAAGCAGGAAGTGATTAGAATTTGTTTTTTTTAATCCTCTCCACCTTTTGGCGCCGCCGCCGCCGCCGCGCCGGCTGGCCGGCCGGCCCTCCTCCAGAGGTGACTAGAAATCTGTGAGAAAAAAAAATTAACCCGTAAAAACAAAGTTTTTCACTATAAATCCTTTATATGCGTGGCGGCTAGAGTCCTCTCGTCCTCTGGCTTGAGATGGCTGCCACCTATGGGTCAGATGATTGCCTGCCACCATTAAGCAATTGGTAATTAAATATAAAAAAAAAATTCCTAAAAAGTGTAAAGTTATGGAAAAAAAATTCACGAAAATTAATTGTCACGCACAACGTGTCTGTGTGCAAAATGTCAGCTCGATCGGATCACGGGGTTAAAAAACGACCGAAAGATTTGCACGGTCGTAAGCGCGCAAGCAAGCAAGCAAGCAAGTGAACTTAATATGAAGGATTTAAAAAAGTAACTTCGTAGCTCATCGGATTCCTCCAGTCGAAACGAACATTCTGATTTCACCAAAAGCAACAAAAAGTGTGCGGCGATGATGGAGGGCGAGAGAGAGCGCGTGCCGAGCGCGTGCCGAGCGCTCGCGTGAGTCACCGACGAACAGCGAAGAGTCGAGGGCCGTCAAAATTCACAAATGAACGGAGCCGTTCTTCATTTTTTTTTGTTATTGCTCGAGAAAGCATTCGTGAGCCGTGACTCACGGACGGTGTCGAGCGGACGTTGGGAGGTTGTTTTTTTTTTGCTGCTGCTGCTGCAAACGGGCGACCTTAAAAGGAATCCGCAGAAGAAGCTTCACCTCGCCCCACCTCTCTCTCGCGCTCCCACCGACGTCACCTCGCTGGTATCGGGGCAGAGGGAACGCACGATCGAGACAGTCGGCATTCGAAAGCAATGGTGAAGCGGTTGACACAATACATGTATGTTATTGGGTATTGCAGGGTTTGGAAGATTAGGCGGAGTTTGGCCTTTATTTTATTTTTTTCGGGGGGGGGTGGTAGGGGTTCGCTTTGTCCCTCACATTAGGAATCGCGAGTGCATATAATGAATCACTTCATTTTTTATCTTTATTGTAAACTACTGAAAATAAGTTAATAAAGGTGTCCAGTTTGGGAGGGGAATGGGTTATCCCCCCCCCGTGCCCCCCCCCCCACAAACTCTGCCCATGTTTGCAAGATACAAGCACGTTGGGTGAAGAATCAACATTCACAACGCAAACCTTCGGTCTACAACAATATGATTACGATGCTGATAGTAGAATAAACAAAGATGAGATTCTTCTTTCGTGAAGCTGATGCGCTTGCCCCTTTTCCCTTCCCCCGGTTGCTTTGGCGTCGTCTTGATCAGCCGAAGTGCCCACCTGGGACTCGAGCTCAGCAGCGGTGCATCAACCCCCCCCCCCCCCCCGTTGTAGGGAATGGCCCACAGACGCTGATGTCACAGAACTACTTTCAAGAGCCCTTTTTGGGGGGCGAGACCTCTTGTCCATACTGGGGTGGGGGTTGCCGCACTTCCCCCAACCACTGCCACCTCCCCCCCCCCCTCCTTACAGCGATCCTCGTTCACCGCCCTGAATCCCCGAGCAAAGCGACCAACGCGCATTGACATTTTCTTGATCGCAAAATTGCGCGGTGGCGGCGACGACGAAGGAGGGCCGTTGCCCGAAACGTCGCCTTTTCTATTCATTGACAAGCGAGTCGAGTCCGTTCGTTGTTAGCGGTTGTGCACCACTGCCGATGCGGCCACATTTTTCATAAAGAGTGATTCAAATGTGAGACGGGATTTCGCGGTCTGTTCAGGGTTTTCCATAAATCCTTAGACGCTGAGGTGGTCAGGTGACTCGGCGGCTGAGTGTGCAGGGCCAGAAACCGCTGGGAATCTTGGATTTGAGTCTGGGCGTGAGCCACCCGTGATTCTAGCTGGGTGCTCAGGTAGAGCAAGCGCCGATGGTCTCATAATAAACTTGTTTATTTGTGTTCGATCGCGTCGAATTTTATGCGATCTAACCCAAAAAAAACTTTATTATGGATAATATTGGTCACGGAAGCCCACCTGTTGAACTTTATGAAATTAGCTTTTGTACGTAATTTGTCTAACTTCCATGCGCAAAAAGGGAAATATAGGTCTGATTTTAAAAGTGATCATCTCAGAGCTGAGCGGTCCCTACTACTGTGAAGGAGCAAGAGTGTACTTGAAGAGTTTTATTTTTTTTACAGAAATGCTCTCAACAATCTCGGCCTCTTCCGTTCTCTAACGAGATTTCCAAATGGATCCGTTTTCTCCTTTTTCTTCCTCCCGAGAGAACAATTTTTACGGGGTTGGGGAGGGAAAAGACTCCCCAATTTTTTTTTTTTAAATATAACAATAACCATTAGCTCTCTACCTCTCTATCAAAGGCCGTGTTCTGCAAAGGTCCCGCTGAACAAAGTGCGATTGCAGCATTGTTTGCTTTACGACCCACGGTGTCAACGTGCGATTTATTTTTGTATTAGCTTCGCGAAATTATTCTTGGACGTCATTATATTTTTTAATCAATACCAAGCTGCCATTGCTGCTGACCAGGGTCACTTTTTACTTACAGAATTCATAGGGTTTCTTCTTCCTGGGAAATATACATCGTCTCTGTGTGTGGTGGGGGGGGGGAGCGGTAATATAGCGGGTAGCACGCTGCGTTACAAACACGTTCGACTCAGGTTCGATTCCCGCTCGCGACCAACACCAGTGACGATTATCTTAACCGGTCCTGGGCCTCCCCTAGGTCGACTCGGCCTCGAATGAGTACCTCGTGCAGTGTGTAAACATCGCCACTAGGGAGACAAAGGCGGTCGGGCGTGGTGCTGGCCACCCACCCCATCGCGTACCGTACCAGCCTTCATAGGTGCTCGCTAACAGCACTTGCCCCAATAGTCCGTTAAAGGCTATACGGGGATCTTTTTCTTTGTAGTGTAATATCTATATGAACTTGTTTAGAATCGGGTCACCATAGGAAAAACGATGATCTCGGTCTCCGTGCACACTCTTACGTGGTAAAGAACACCGGTCATCATGGTGCGAACAGCTGTAGGGGATCGAGCGAGCCTAATTCGGGACCTCTTTTTTTCTACTCTTCTCCCTATTGGTGCCGCGGGTGTGTTAACCGCTGGAGCAACGGACCTGCGAAATCCAGGGGTCGCCAGTTGCGCTACGATCTCCCGTCGTGGCAGTTTGGAACAAGGGCGCAAGCTTTCCGGCGTTTGCCCTCCTCTTTCACCCGAGCGGTGTTGCCATACTCTTAAAATCTTAATTTTAGTTGAGTGTGTCCTTCCCCTCCGCACCTCCCAATTAGCACGGTCGGCTACGTGCGGCGCGATAGAGGTTCAACATACACACCGCGATCCCCCCCCCCCCCCCTTACTGGTGACATTCGCGTGGGTGATACTTGCCGAACACTACGCGCTCAACGGGCCCCGCGGAGTGCAGGCCCCGCTAAAATAAGAACATTTTCGAGCGATCTCTGTG
The DNA here is from genome assembly GCF_965212315.1 of Lampetra planeri. Classification (NCBI taxonomy): domain Eukaryota; kingdom Metazoa; phylum Chordata; class Hyperoartia; order Petromyzontiformes; family Petromyzontidae; genus Lampetra; species Lampetra planeri. The sequence continues at coordinate 9,513,261 of NC_136121.1, read as the reverse complement.
CACACGCTGACACTTATTACAGTAATCAGGTTCGAGGCGTACACATAATTGGGTCAAATTGAGCAGATGATCTCAACAAATGTACCAGGCACATGCACCAACATGCGCGCCTCCGTCGACGCAGCCTGTGACGGGTTTAAATTCGTACCGCTGACGCCGTTGCAGCCTCTCTTGACGGCTGCAGCTCAGTTAAAAAGGCGCGGTAATGTAACAACAACAAAAAAACACACGCGCGGATATAAATATCAGCGCTCGTTTAAAAAAAAAAAAACGCGCCTTTAAATATCACTTAGCAATTTAGACTTCGAATGCTTTTGTAAAAAAAAAAACTATTTTTATGATGGCGATTGCTATGGTAATCGAGTATCAAGATGTGTAATTATGCCTGTCGTCGATAGTTTTCCATACCATTCGTTAACCTTCGAGCTTTCATTACAGCTGGAGTAATACCCGGGACCGTAGCTGCATTAATAGATTGCTTTGCTTAATCGTTATATATGTTCGTATCGGGGAAATATTACACGGTCAAAACACGTGGATTAATGAGAACGTCATACTTAATTTCGATACGTGCATCTCCCCCCCCCGTATATAGCTTATTGACGTTTTCCTTGATCCTCTCAAATGTTATTAAGTCTCGTGTCCTCCACCGGCATTGTTATTTATCGTGATGCTGTGCCCTCCTGTGTCGCCTCGTGTCATTTTCTGTTTGGATATTGCACGCTCACTACGTCACGGGGATGCGAGACATGTCAATAGTTTGGGGGGGGAGGTTTTCGCCCAGCAGTGGATTGATCATGGCTAATAATGGTGATGATGATAATTGGTTTTTTACCCTTTTATCTGGCAACAAAACTGACACCTTTTTTTTACAAGGAGTCATGTTTGCATAGACCACAATACCTGCAGTCATAATGCAAACAAAAAACATAACTGATAATGTATGCACTGTCCTTAAAGTTGATTGGTCCACACCCAAGACAGCTTTCCTTAGAGCCTAGTCTCACATGGTGTTGGACCAGATGGCGCCAAAAGGCGCACAACTCAAAGACAGTGTGTGACTAGGCTCTCAGGAAAGCTGTCTCGGGTGTGGACCAATCAACTTTAAATACAGTGCATACGTTATCAGAGTTATGTTTTTGTTTGCATTATGACTGCAGGTATTGTGGTCAATGCAAACATGACTCCTTGCAAAAAAGGTGTCAGTTTTATTGCCAGATAAAAGTGTAAAAAAACAATTATAATGTTTTTTACTGGCAAATGAGGTTCCAATGGTGTGATGGTGATGATGATTCCGCATTGTGTTGCTGGGATTGTACCACACACCCAGCCTGTCCTTGTTGGATATGAGACCTGTACCTGGGCCGAGTCCTTTGTCTGCGTCGGCGGTCTCAGGGGTGACATGCGCGGTCCCGTCGGATCTCGGAAGCTTAGCGAGCTTGGGCCTGGTGAGTACTTCTTTGTTAAGACTGCCTGGGCATACCGAGTATGGTTGGCTTGGGCTGCGAGGGTGTCCCTAAGATAACAGCACGGTGATGGACTATTGAATCTGTCCCGTGCAGGATTCGGAGTGCGTTACTCCCTCCTCAGTGGCACGCCGATGCGCTTTCCTGGTTTTGCGCCGCGTTGTTCAGCACGATGTTCCGCTCCGCGTGCCGGGGAACTTGTACAGGAAGAAAGCGTCGGACATCGTGGCGACGGATGTGTGGGACAACTGTCAACACATCGGAGAGCTGTACAGCACAACTGCAAAAAACATACGCAGCAGTTTCGATTTAAAGCTTTCGTGACTGCAGGGATTCATCTTCTTGGTTCTTTCGGTAAAGTCACGTAGAAGGGAAATAATAAAATAAGAAAAATAAAACATAATAAAATACAATTCTCACGACGTTTCGGCCACAACGCAAGCAGCCGTCCTCAGGTGAAGAACAGGTCTGTCGGAAAGACAGCGTCTGAATGAACACCACCAAGCTTGGCAGCGTATATTTAAGCTTAAATTTGATATTTTATCATGTTTTATTTTTATTATTTTATTATTTCCATTCTACGTGACTTTACCGAAAGAACCAAGAAGATACGCAGCAGTAATAAGTAAACAAATCATCTTTTTTTTTCAGCTCCCCAACGCTGTTTTTTATATTTCATGGAGAAGCCACACAATTCCGTTGAGAGTGCTTGCTGGATATTGCATGTGAACAGACGGCACCATTAATCAATTTTATACTTGAAAAAAAAAGCCGAGACTGAGAACACGAATGCGATGGGTGGCAAAGTGCGGCGGGTGGCCAGTGCTGACGAGGCTTTGGCTCTCGCGAAGCTCTTCCCCGGCGCTCACACTCAAACGCGGACTTGGCGAGAAGAGCAGAAGGTGTGGTGGTGGTGGTGGTCACTTGCAAGAGTGCGTGGGTGAACGGACACAACGGTCGGAGAACCCGTGCCCTCGGGGGGGACATTGGCCTAGCTGCGTGCGCCGCTCAACGATGACCTTGCGCGCACTTTCTTGTTTTCAGACGTGAATGTTCTGAATAAGCAAGTAAAAAACGGATCGATTTCGTGTATTTTTGCAAATAATTGAACCACATTTAAAAAACATTTTGATGTCCTCTCCTCACCAACGCCCCCTCCACCCACTACCACCACCGATGCCCGATTGGCAAATCCCCCTGGCATTTCGGATGCAAGCCTCGCTGCCACGCACACTATTTGCATGCCGTTCCGATCTGCCAGTTTAAATTAGCGGCAACGGAATTGCCCAGTAAGCTGCAGTGAAGTCGAGCCCTGGCCGCGTGCCCCATTCTCTCGGAGGCTAATGACGTCTGACAAGTCGCTGCTAATGTTTCTCGGAGGTTAAAGTTGCGGGACAGCGATATTAGTCGTGGCGCATTGACGTCGCGGGTATTAACGGTGACGCGGGTGGACGGGCACGCGCGGCTGTCGTGAGGACGGGATGCAGACAGTGTCTCCTTCGGCACTCGCAGCCCCTTATCTCGACTGTGAAGCCACTGATAACAATAACAACAACAAAAACGAGAAATCGGAGGGAGAGAAAAAAAAATCCCAATACTTCACATCGGGAGACAATGAGAAGTGGCATCAACTAAGAAATGCTTATGACTCGAGCCGAAACTTTTCCCGTAATGATCCGTTCGCAGAGGGCGTCGCCCATCCATGTTTTTTGCAAGTCGCCAAACGATTCGCTCCTCCGCCGAAAATTATTTTACTTTTCCCCCGACGGAACTCGATCGAGTCGGTGCCGCTTTGCCCTCGTCCCCCAGAATGTCTGCCGGCGCTGCTGCGGAGGAAGACGGCTCCGTGATTTGTGGGGGAAATTGAGGAGCGGCGGGCAAAGAAAAGTATATCCGGAGAAGGACTAACAATTTACTCTAGCAAATTGGCGCAAACCCACGCGCAGCGCACTCTCACTCGGCTGCTTGGCCCGGCGGTCTGTGCTTGCCGATTTTAATCTTGGGGTGGTGAGATCGGAAACCAAATTGAGAGGAGCGGTCTGTTCCAAAAGGATTACAGCTGTTCATCAATCGACTGCTTGGACGGCGGCTGCCCGTGCTGTGGCTGTGTCAGGGTTGTTTGACCATACTTCACCACGCCGAATTAATGTGCAGGTTTGATGAAGGGGGGGGGGGGGGGACGCAGGGCCAACTGATGTTACTCGCCACCGCTGTTAGCTGCGGGTGGAAATTCGACTCGTGGCGCCACGTTCACAATGATTCTCTCTTCAGCTACATCCCATAAACCTATTCACCGACAGCTGGTTGAATTGACCGGCGTTTCCATTCGCCTACTAAACGCAGGCAGCCAACGAGGTCTACGATGCAAGCGCAAAGAAATGAATCGGATTTAAAAAAATGTATTATCGGAGGAATCCGATGAGCTATAAAGCCTTTTTTTCCCAACAGATGTCCAGTTACAACAAGTTCTGGTCAAGCAACACACAGGTCGCACGAGTCTAATGAAAATCACGAGCACAATACGTAAAAAAAAAACCGGGGCGCAATAATTCGATCAAGTGAATTCGAATTGTGATTTAGAGAAAAAAATGTTTTACTTGAAACCGTTTCCAAGCAGACGATCCCGTTGGTCGTAAACAAACCGATCTTTACACGCAACGGACTTTATTCACGACCCATCGAGCGGGCTGCTTGATCCCAGGTGGGGTGATAAATCGTTAAAAGCCAAATCCGGTATCATCTCTCTCGGTAATAAAACATGAAAAATAAGCAATTAGGAAATGAAGACGATGCTGGTGTGCAAATAGTGTAAGCAAGGCGCGCATGGCATTTCTGAGCATAAGCCGAGAAGCCGGCGATGATGATGTTGAGCATTTGTCAAGCGAGGAGTGACGCATGTCTATACATCGGGTGGGCGGGAATGTCAATATGAAGCATGAAAAGGGAACACGGTGAGTCATTATGTCCACTCCTCTGATTTGTCATCTAAAGAAAAATTACAATTACACAAAGCGCACTCCCGCGATGATCCACGGCAATACGTTGGTGCTCGCCGTCCCTTTTTATTGATCAAGGCCGATGTTTTTGACCGCCAGCATCTCTCGGCCGCCTCCCACGCAGCAATCTTTTGGAGCAACAACAACAAAAATTGCTAATCCCGCTTGCATTGCTGCGGCGACTGCCAAAACGCACGTGCGCACGCGTTTATCTCTGGGCCAGAGAGTCGGGCACGCCCGCCGACCCTTGCGAGATTGCGTTAGAAATGGAGGTGTGTGTGTGTATGCGCTTAACAGTTCCACCCTGTCACCAACCTCTTCTGCGCCTGCTTATTAAGCCGGTCGCGCCGGTGGTGAATTTCTGTCTCGCGGCGGCGACTAACAACATCACTGCTGTGGTGGTCGAACCGTCTCGCTTTCATCGTTAGTTCGTTGCTGTGCCCCAGGTTCTTTTTAAATGAATATCCACGCTCCCGGCTACCCACACGCTGTTACCCCTCCCCACCCACAACCCACCACCCACCACCACCGCATCGTGTGAGTGCTGCACAAAAAGAGGTAGCATCTTCGCGTTTGGGTAATGATGGTCGGGATGGACCACATCGCTCGTCGTCAGACGCCGGCAACATCAATATGCCCGACTCATGCCTTGTTTTTTATTTTTCTTTAGCGTTCGTCGTGTCTGTATGTTCCGATTTACATTCGTATGCTTACCCTATACGGGGTATGTACATTTTAAATGATTGCTATTACTCGATGGGTTTTTATCCAGTTTGCTATTCTATTGGACAGGGTGGCAGGTAACGAGTTAGTCATTGCCATAGCAAAGAGGCATACTCGATGTTGTGTGCCAGACACGGAAATTACTAAAACGAAACAATTTTTTGTTTGCCAGGTAAGGCCCATTGAGCTTTTTCAAAAGCGACCTGGCCACAAATGATAGCTCAATGAAGTGGTTTGTCACGTGGAAATGTATAGCAGTCAAATGTACTAAATGCATGTTTCTAAATGTGTAGGGAAAAACCGGAGGACCCGGAAAAAATCATCGTGACCACAGGGAGAGAGACGCACACTCCAAATATACAGGTGTCAGGGTTCGGGAGCGAACTCGCTATTTCCTGTATATCAGGCGAGGGAGTTAACATCTCGCCACCGTGGCGACCCTGACACATTTTATGAGTGGCTGACCTGAACCAATCTGGTTCGAAATTAAGCCTCTGCAGTTACTCGCATTCAATGGAATTGGGCAAACATCCCAATGCAGGAACCTCATGAGAAAATAGTCTTTGGACTCGTTGAAGCCTTCCTGGATAAATGGAGGTCAACGATAACACGCAGTGATTTCCTGATCAAATAAGCATCGAGGTGACCCCCCCCCCCCATCTCCTGTTTACAGCTCTGGGCCAGCAGTGATGGACATTCCACATTCCCATGACGAGGACAATTCAACCCATGCGCCGACCACTGTTGATTTCCCCCACAAAGTGGTTCTCAATCATGGAATGATGGTCCGAGCCAACTCCCCCCTCAAGGAATTTAACTCGCAGTCCACTTGCTCTACCCCTAGAGACACCTGGGCCAGACGTTACATAAAGAGCATTTTTATCATTATTATTATTCTTGCTACAAACACATTTGTGAGGGGAGTGATGCAGCCAAAAAGTTTTACACGCATCCCAGCAGCACCTACTTTCACGACATGGCCATTATCATGCAAATCCCGTCTATCAATTCATTTCCGCAAACTTCCTAATGGCACAGGCGTCGCTGGCAGCGGTCCAGAGATAGAGGTCGTAGCACGGAAGGCAGGGTGTGGAGGTGGGGGAGGGTGGTGGCATCAGTGTTTCTGGCAACGGATGCGTTTCACTCACGCCCCCCGGTTCCACACTTTGACGGAGGCGCCCAGCCACTTTTCCCAAACCCCTCCCCGCCCCGCCCACCCCCCTTCCCGTGCCAAGTCGCTCGCGTCTCTCGTTGTCTCGTTGTGTCGCTCGGCCCGACGTGCGCGCTTGGCGGAATGCAAAGCGAGCTGCTCCTGCTGCTGCTGCTGCTGCTCCTGCTCCTGCTGCTCCTGCTGCTGCTGCTGCTGCTGCTCCTGCTGCTGCTGCTGCTGCTGCTCCTGCTGCTGCTGCTGCTGCTGCTGCTGCTCCTGCTGCTGCTGCTGCTCCTGCTGCTGCTGCTGCTGCTTCTGCTGCTGCTGCTGCTTCTGCTGCTGCTTCTGCTGCTGCTCCTGCTGCTGCTGCTCCTGCTGCTGCTGCTTCTGCTGCTGCTGCTTCTGCTGCTCCTGCTGCTGCTGCTTCTGCTGCTGCTGCTTCTGCTGCTGCTTCTGCTGCTGCTCCTGCTGCTTCTGCTGCTTCTGCTGCTGCTGCTGCTTCTGCTGCTGCTTCTGCTGCTGCTTCTGCTGCTGCTCCTGCTGCTGCTGCTTCTGCTGCTGCTCCTGCTGCTGCTGCTGCTTCTGCTGCTTCTGCTGCTGCTGCTGCTCCTGCTGCTGCTGCTTCTGCTGCTGCTTCTGCTGCTGCTGCTCCTGCTGCTGCTGCGTGGAGATTTTGCCCGCCCCTGCTAATTCCTCCCCGGCGCTGTAAGCGATGCTGCGCTGAAGTTCCCACGAGGATCGGCCACCGCCGCCGCAACGTTTCATTGGGGGCTGATTGGCCGTTTGGTATTTTCTGGAGGGACCCATCTTGACTGTCACACAATCTCAAAGCGCCATTCCGGCCCTGACATATTCTCAAGGCTGCTGTGCCCTGTCAATACCCGCCACCATCCGCCCCCGCCCTTCGAAAACAAAGCCCTTTGTCCGAGGCAATGAAAATGATTCATTCCTGCTTACCGCTGAGAGGGAAAGTGTATTTTTCTTTCGGGAATAAATTGCAGGAAAGACTGTGTGTGCGTGCGTGGTGGGGTCCCATTGTCCGCCGTGGAAATGGACCGGTGAAATTGGCGGTCGCGCCGCGGGTGGCTTTGTTGCACCGCGCCACCGCGAGAGATGACAATGCCTTCGACGACGCCTTCATCCAGCAGTGGACAGATCATGGCAGATGTTGGTGATCCCATCGTCCAAAGATATTTTTTTGCATCGCGATCCTGTAATAATCCCCTCCCCCCCCCCCCCTCCCCACACGCACGAAATTTTCCTACCAGCTCGGTCGCTCGCTCTAAATATTTAACTTTTACATTGCAATCGTCATTTAGTTAACGTGAACACGTGGGGGGGGGGGGGGGGGGGTAGGGGGGGGGGCGACGCGCGGTGGCCTTGTGGCTCGTTGTCTGTTCCCGCGCGGCGTCTCCGCACACGTCGCCTTTGCTCGGCGCACGCTCCGTTTCACGGCGACCGCTCGCTTGTCCGTGTGGCTCCGATAACGCCGAGGGTGAAAATTTGCTGCGGGAGTCGTGAGGGGGGGGGGGGGGGCTCGTGACTGACGATGGGTTCTCGGTGGTTATAGGCTACATTACAGATAGCATCCGTGAAGTTCACCCCCCGCCCATCCACTCCGCCGCCAAAACTTCATCACGGATAAGAGGAGTTCTGCTGCTGTTTGATTCCACGCAACTACTGGCGGCTGACTCAGTACTAAGCCTCCCGCTCACGCGCTAATGTGCATTTAAAGCATCGTCAGCACGTGTCACCTTATCGAAGGGAGATAAACACGGACTGAAAAATAGCACGATTTGGTGAGGTCCTTGGGGAATGGTGATTTTTTGGAAAAAAATGTTGCCGCTGTTGTTGTTTTGGAAAACGGATACCCTTGTAGGCGTACGTGTGTGTGTGTGTGCCACATGACAGCGAAATTGTAAGATTTTAACGTTTTTTTATTGTGCTTGTTGTGTATTGCCTTCTGCAAACCCGTCGCGTATTTGAGCCGCGCCTCTCATCTCCCAGCTTGCCTCTCCGCTCTCTCTTTCTCTTTCTCGCTTTCACGGTAAATCCATCACGCGCGGCTGCTCCTGTCTCATTGAAATATGCTGCGCGTGAGCTTCGCGCGGTTAAACGTTATTATTGATGATGCCCATGATGATGATGATGTTCGCTGCCTCCGTGTTAACGCCGGGCTCTCGCGGGGCGTGCAAGCTCGTAGCGCTCCGTCACAACGCCGTGCCACTTTGGAAAGCAGCGGCTGGGTTCGATTTCTGACCTCGGCCGCCTTTTCTCCTTAGAGTTTGTGCATTCTCCTCTTTTTTTTTGCACGGAGATTTCTCCTGGGTTCTCCGGTTAACTGCTATGGTTAAAAAAACAAACAAACCAAGAATGTAATCGTTGTTGGCCGGACACAATTCCATTCCTGAAATGTGACCTGCTAATTATTCTATTGGGGGCCCCGACTGGGAAAAATGGTCAGGAACCTCCTGAAAAGAGCCTTGAGCCTCGGTGAGGGCTCTCCTGAGTAAGTACGTAGTACGGTAAAAAAGATAAATAATGATAAAAATGTATACAGCCAATTTTCAAACTTTAACTCACTGGGCTTTTAAAGCACAGTTCACTGACCAATGTGCCACCACTTCACCCCCCACAGCTCTAGAACAACCGACGGTGAATAACTCCAACTGGAAATGTCGATTATCTTATTATTTTCTTCTTTCGGTAAAATCACGTAGATGGAAAATAAAATAATGAAAATAAAATAAATAAACACAAGCGATCCTGATGACGATCGCTTGTGTTGTGATGGAAACGTCGTGAGTTTTTTTGTTTTTATTTTCTTTTTATTATTTTTATTTTATCATCTACATGACTTTACCGAAAGAACCAAGAATATGTCGATTATCTTGTTTTTAATGATGACAAAGGTAACCGTGCAACCCTGCAATCGCTTGCTCGCTTAGGCCACCAGCGTAGGAGGCGTAAGGACCTGCACGAGACGAGGCTCTGGTGGGTTATTTGAACTTCTGTCCCACACTCGCAAAGGCTTGCGAGTCGCCCACACTCTACCCCACGACACGTGACCTGCCGATCGACCTCGCCGTGATGTTAACCAATTTGTAGCGCTGCGTCGACGGAGGTGTGGGCGTGGGGGTGGTCAAGAAACCTACCCCCCCCCCCCCCCGTTGTTTCAATCTCCATCGTCGGGAAACTGAATTGGACCGGCGACATCTGGATTTGCAAGTCCAGTGCGCTTCTAACCATTGCGCACACGGCATGAGTTTAAAAAAATGGAAAGCGGAGTGTATTTATTGTTGTAAAACGTTCCGAAGGCTTTTGCGAATATCGAGTGCCTTCACAATACGATCGTTTCAGGCTATGCTAACCATATGGGGGGGGGGGGGTAGAAGGGTCCTCACAGGGCACGGGAGCCAATTATAAAGTGTTTTAAATATTTCGACAGAGTTGCCAACTTGAAAATTGTTCACGTCTTCACTTGGTTTAAAAAAAAAACCCACTGACGTTTAAAAAGTAAATCTATAGCGCGAGGAGTGAAATTTCATGCAACGTTGACCGTAGATTTATTTACTTTCGGAGCCAAAGTTGACATCTTTTTTCTTTCACTACCGAGAGCGATACAAAAACACGCCTCGTCACATCGCCTTTCAGAATGGGGGGGGGGGAGGGGGGGGGTGAATTGGAAATTCTGTAAGGTGAAAGGAGAAATGAACACGTGAGATTACAACACTTCTCAAATGGACACACATTCTCGAGAATAAGTCAGCGCCTGGCGATCAAGTCAATGCAGGCGGAAGGTCTTCCACTTTTTTTTTTGCAAGGCGTTTAGCGAATAAGTGTCTTCTTCGTTTTAAGAAAGAGGTGCTTGGGCCGTCTGTCCGCACATTACCCGGGCCGCAAGCCAAGTCTGTCAACTGCATTGCGTCCCTGGACCTGTGTAATGCTCTACTGCAGTCTGGGGGACTACGGCGCGCACCAATTCGGAACATTTATATCGAGGCTTGTAATCGAAGGACGTGTGAGCTACGGTGATTTTGAGTCAAAGTGATTTATTTCCCCAATGAGCGCTACTTCGGCGCTCATCTCCCGTTTATAGCGCTCAGCAAGTGGTGGAAATTCCACATTCCCATGGCGGGGACGAGTCTCTCCACATGAAAACCATGTTGACTCCTCCACAAAGCGGGTGATGATGGTATCAACCCTGGAGAAATGGTGGAGCTTGAGTCAACCCCCAACTAGGATTTGAACTCCCAACCTTCTTACTGTGAGCCGCTCGCTTTACCATTGAGCCAGCAGGTCAATATTTTTTGTAGCGATTATGAGAGTAATTGGCTGATGTTATACATATATATATAGGGTTAGGGAGATAAAAGAATGGTACAACTGAGACGGACAAAAAGAAAAGCAGTGCAAAGGAGATGGTAAAATTTTTTTTTTTTATAAAAACATACTATTATTGATTTGATTCCTGGCTCTGAATTACAACACATCACGCACGCTCTCCGAGGCGGGGTTAGCGAATCCGCACACTCATCCTCAACAGACAGACGCAGTGCTTGATGAAGGTTGCAACTGCGCTGCAGAGTAGAGCAGTGCATCCCTTTCAGATTGAGTCCAACAAAGTCACTCGTGCCAAAGTGGCCGTATGTCTAACATTGATGAATGCAACGCTGTCGGTTCACCAGGAACACCGATTGGGGAAAAAAAAGAAAACTAATTTAGAGTTTTTGTTGTTGTTGTTTGGTGTCAATTAATTAAAAACGAATGCGAACTGCAGGGTGAATAACGAGTGAAGCAACGCTTAAGAGAAGGCGTTAGTATTTTTCGATTTAAAGCTTTCGTGACTGCAGGGATTCTTCTTCTTGGTTCTTTCGGTAAAGTCACGTAGAAGGGAAATAATAAAATAATAAAAATAAAACATAATAAAATAATTCTCACGACGTTTCGGCCACAACGCAAGCAGCCGTCCTCAGGTGAAGAACAGGTCTGTCGGGGAGACAGCGTCTGAATGAAACACCACCACGCTTAAATATACGCTCCATGGTGGTGGTGTTTCATTCAGACGCTGTCTCCCCGACAGACCTGGTCTTCACCTGAGGACGGCTGCTTGCGTTGTGGCCGAAACGTCGTGAGAATTATTTTATTATGTTTTATTTTTATTAATTTATTACTTCCCTTCTACGTGACTTTACCGAAAGAACCAAGAAGATGAATCCCTGCAGTCACGAAAGCTTTAAATCGAAAAAAATTGGTCAACTTTTGTTAAATTTTCCAGTTTTCTCAGGGCCCAACGGTGGAAAGTGAGATCTGCAGCTGCAAGTCGGCCAATCTCTCTCTCTTTCACTGCTCTGTGCTGAGAGGTAGGATCGTGGCTGAAAATTCAGCCTGCAATATATATTTTGTTGTTGTTATGAGCAGTGCTTAATTTGATCAGGAACGGTCTGGAACGCTGTTCCGGGAATATATTTTGGTACGCCACATCCGTCTGACCTTATTTGCTCAAGCCGATTTTTTCTTTACATAAACGTGTTCATAGGATTATAGCAATATAAGGTTCAACAATATAGGATTGTCGTGCATAGGCGTGCCTCGTATTCTCGTGGTCGTGCCTTATTCCAATAACCGGGCAGCGATCATACACGCCAGTAACCGGCCAGTGGTGGTACACGCTAATAACTTTGCTTTTGTGTCATGGTCACAAAAGCAAAGTTAAGAATCCACTCCATTAATGACACTGTGTAACAAATAAAAAAAATTGTTCCTGGGTAGTAAGGGTTATTTTCTAATTGCTTATGCCTAAAAAGTATAGACAATTGCTATTATTCCCCACAAACTTTGCTTTTGTGACCAGGACAAAGATATTTTGAAATTTACATATTTCCAATGAGAAAACTTGGTGTGCATTTGTCTCATTCCTTCACACAAAGTCCTGGTCACAAAAGCAAAGTTTATGGGGAATTATAGCAATTTGCTATACTTTTGAGGCATAAGCAATTAGAAAAAAAACCTTACTACCCAGAAACAAAAATCGTGTTACATAGCGTTATCACTGCAGCGCCGTGACTCTCTGTTCCTTCAGCATATTCCTGCATCACCATCATCATCCTCTCCCCTCCGTTTCACCTGAGAAAGAGAGGAAACAAATCCCAACAAACAAATGTACGCCTTGCATCTCTGCGCACTGCGGTGGTAGACAAACGAGGCAGTAGATGTATTTAATGCCACTTTACTCTCAACCCCCCATTGCAACAGCCGTAATCTCTCGTCGGGAGAGGAATTGTCGCCACGGTGAACATTCGCCGACCTTTCATTATTGCCTTTTCCAATTCGGCCGAGAAAAGGCGAAGGCGGGCGGGGGGGCGGGGGGGGGTGCCTCGTACTCTCCAAATGCACGGAGGTTGGAAAAACTGATGACTAATGTGCGACTCGTAAAGGACACAGGAGATGTGTGTAGGGGGAGGGGTAAGGGGGGGGCAGGAGGCTGGCCGGGGAGGGAAGGGGAGCGCTCGGAGAGAGAGAGAGAGAGAGCAGTGGGGATGGAATTGAAAGGGAACCACTTTATTGGTCCTGCAAAATGAATCCAATTTAGCAGAGTGGCTGCCGCCGAGTGGCCCACGGCGGCTGATGTAAATAAGTGCAATAAATAATGGTTGGAGGTGGCAGGTTCTTAACGTGATGGGACCCCAGCACGTGGCTTTGTTGGCCCTGGGTGATCGATTCTGCGTAGCCTTGGTGATGGAAATGTCTCCTGGTTGATGGTCGTCGTGGTGGTGGTGGAGGGGGGTCGTTGGTGGCTGATACAAAAAAAAGACGCTACGGGTTTAGTGGGAGGGGAGTAGTGGGGTTAGTGGGCGGACATAGCTATGGATTGGGCATTGTCTTGGATGAGATTTCAGGATTGATGAGAGGGGGGGGGGGGAAATCCATTCCATTAGACCCGAGAAAGGTGAGTGGTAATGAAAAGCGGCCTACCAATGTGCCCGTAAAGGAGAAAGTTTTCAATCACTGCGTATGCTGCTAGCCGTGGCGCATTGATCGGAAACATGGTCGTTTAGTGGAGGAAAATGAAAACTAAAATGTGAAAAATGTGCAAAGAAACACGGAGAGATGCATGCTGGGAGTTACACCGGCGCGACAGAGAAGAGGAAACACGTTGGCCGGGGGGGGGGGGGGGGAAGAAACATTAACTAAGATATCCTGTACATATTGACGGGAAAAGTCAGCGGGCTTGGGTAGGAACACGCGATAGCTCAAAGGGACATCGACCGATGGAGGAGACTCGTGATGGAATGGCAGCCAAAGGCGGCAACGCGCTCACGTGGTTGGCCATCGTGCAGACGGGAGCGGGTGAGATCAGCGCAGGAGTGCGATGGATTGCGGCATGGCAGAACCATTAGTTGCGGACACAGCCTGTAGAGTCATTCATCCATCAGCGGATTAATCATAGATGATGATGATCATACAGATGATGATGACAATTGACCATGAAAAGTACAATGTTTCCGAAAATAAATTGTGAGCTGTTCGGCTCGGGCGTCGTTGGAAGGTTGTGCCGTGCGTGCCGCTGTCGTGACAGCGGTGAGCGGCCGACTCACGGTTCCTTCCCCCCCCCGTGTCTCGCCGTGTCTCACCGTGTCTGTTCCAGATCGGTCGCTGGCACACCACACCGATCCCCTAGGAGTGTCAGAGTCAGGATTCTGATAAATTCCTCAGGCTCGCCAAGCGACGAAAACTAAAACAAAACTGTCACAACACCACCGCAACAATGTTTTTTTTGTGAGTGCCTGCCATTGTCAAACAATGCGTAAAAAATATATATGACCGGTTACTGCAGCATTATTTTTGTGTTGTTTACAAGAGGCAGCGTATGTTGATGATGTGAATTGATGTCTGTGTTGTAGAATGATGTTCGTGATGGATTGTGTCATTAAGTTCCCGATGAAATATCATCATCACCAGCCAGTGTCTCTCCACCACTGTATGAAGTCCATCAAGCTGCTGAACGGAAGCTGATCTCATTGCTCCATCTCCGTGGTGGATGTCTTCTCGAGCGTTCGTCCCTCATTTGGCTGCCTCTCCATTGCTAGTCTCGACCACGTGGCATTGTTCCTTCTCGGGGCATGTCCTGCTCAAGGTCAAATCACTGCATTGGGATTATAAAGCACGTAGCAACCATCGCCCCCCTTCTGGAAGAGTAATACCCCAGGTCACTCTTTGTGAATTAGGCTCATCCTGGTCTTTTCATTTCTCACGTGGTTAAACTAATTAAAATTGAGACTTTAAACAAGCCCCCACTGACTTTTCTGAACAGTATATTACGTCTCTAACTTGCATTTTCTCTCTAAATCCATGTGTTGGAAGATATCTGTTTAGATGATTTAGCGATAACGTTTGGTGGGTATTTATTGATTCAATCATTCTTTGAGATATGATGCAATGTGGTGACCAAAGACGGTCACCTCACTGCACGGCGCTTTCAGATGCCCTTCTGCAGCCGTCTGGAACGCTCTTCCTTCCGATATTCGGAAGCCACTGGAGCTATGCATTTATTTGAAAATCTCAATTGAAAACGAATATCTTTAGAACTGCCTTTTTGTGTTCAGTTTGTTGTCCTTCCCCCGCACCTCCGATTAGTACGGTCGGCTACGTACGGTGTGAAAGAAGTTCAACGTGCATATGTACATAAAACATCATGACAGTTAAGTAAAATGAACGCAGTGACAATTACATTATGGTGTTATACAAGCGACGATCCCGTTTCTGCATGGAAAAATTGCCCCGGGGAGACGTGTTTTTTTTTATTTAAAATCGCAATCGGGACGCAATATTATCCCACGTGTGAGGTGCGCACCCTGGTAGCTATAGAACGATTTCCATACTTCGTGTTTTTACCCTTGGGGCCAAAATGCATAAATAATGTACATGCACGATGTATCAAACACACGTGCATATATATAGCCACCACCGCCACCATCATCATCATCTTCACAAAACGACGGGAGGAGGGAGGGGGGTACGGGGGGGGGGGCTTAAATTCAGGCCACGCTGCAGGAGGCAGGCGACAAGGTTTGTGGACAACGGCCCCATAATTGAACGCCCCCGTGTCTTCGGCTGCGGTGGCAGCAGTTTGTCATTTCCCGGCCCCGTCGCGTTTGTTTTAAACACGGCTCTCCGAGCCACGGAATTTTCCACAACCCCCCCGGCTGCCCCCCGCAATCACCTTAATTTACGTTGAGAAGCCCAGCGATGGGAGACGGCGGGGTGAGGAGGCTGGCGGTCATTTATTGGGCGCGTAACGATCTCGCGTAATGAGTGTGGTGATGGCTGTGGCCTAAAACAATCGCCCAGCTGCCATTTGGTTGTGGCCGAAGGGGGGGGGGGCGGGGAGGGGGGACACAAGCCGTCATTATCCCGCTCCCCTCTCCACCTTCCTGTGCTCCCAACGTCCCCCGGACGTCAGTCGCTGCTCCGCTCGGCGTCCCGTGCGCAGAGAGGTCTGACATTCGCAGAGACCTGCGCGCCCGTCACACTCGGCCGGCTGGCTTTGCCAGTGAATTCGTTGACATTTTGAGCGCTATCTGCTCGGATGATTTAGCCACTTTGGCGGTGACACTCACATCTTTAATTCCCCGCACGGAATACTTTATTATTATTATTTCCGCTGCGTTTTCTTAATCCGACAGGGAGTTTTACGTTAATTATCTTTAGCACCATCGACGTGGGGGGAGGGAGTGAGCTGGAGTATTGAAGCAAACAGCCAGCACAATTGCTCACCGCGCTGTGAGTCCAAACGACTCAGAATTCGTCTGAGCCGTGACTAATACCAGTGGCGAGTTGATATCAGCACCATTCCTAGCCCCTCTCCCTAGGCTAACCCAGCCTTTAAAAACGGGAACTTGCTCGTATGTCTGAATTTCTTTCGCGCCGTACGTAGACAACCGTGGTAATCAGGGGTGCGCGTGTGTGCCGTGTTTGACATCACCACCGGGGGAGACAAAGGTGGCTGAGAATGATGACCCGGCCACAACTCTCCCTCGTGCTGGCCCTAATGGGTGTTCGCAGGCACGGAGCAGCACGGCGAAACATGGTGAAGCGATCCTCACCACCAACACGCGTTCGATTCCCGCTCACGGCCAACACCAGTGGCGATTATCTGAACCGGTCCCGGGCCTCCCCTAGGTCGACTCAGCATCAAATGAGTACCTGGTTGCGATGTGTAAACATCGCCACTGGGAGACAAAGGCGGCCGGGCGTGGTGCTGGCCACCCACCTCCTCGTATGTCGTGCCGGCTTTCATAGGTGCTCGCGAGCAGCACTTGCCCCTACAGTCTGTTAAGGCTATACGGGGGATCTATATCTTTGTCTACTGTGTGTGTGTGGGTACTGTCTGTGTGCGTACTGTGTGTGTACTGTGTGTGTGTACTGTGTGCGTACTGTGTGTGTGTGTACTGTGTGTGTGTAGTGTATATGTGTACTGCTTGTGTGTGTACTGTGTGTACCATGAGCAGCGCTATTCGGCAGGCAGCTGTCTCCTCGTGCGGTTTCGCTTTGTGCGCCCCCTTTATTTGGAACGCATCTACTACATCTACTACTACATCTACTACTACTCCCGCATAGAGCCAGGGAAACCTGTGGGATAAATGACCCCCGCCCCCCCACGACCAGCACAGGATATCGGGAGGTCTTCCTGCGCCAATTAATTGACCAAAGGGCCGTGAATTCGGTCATAATCATAATTGTTGCTGTTGTTTGAATGTATCTGGGAGGTGTTTGTAATGGAACGATTTGCAAGTTGTGTCCATGTTTAAGCTCGTTAAAGGGTGGCGTGCAATGTCACGTTTCGTTTTGTGGAGTCGGGCCACGCGAATTGGCCGAATTGGGGGTGGGGGGGGGATGTCTCAATGGCACAATGCTGCTGTATTGTCTGTACCACCTCGGTATTAAAGCAGGCGGATTTGCTCGAATACTGCCAGTAGTGTTAGCGGAGCTGAACAAATATTGTTCACTCTTAGGGTCACGCAAGAACTTTGATTGATTGCAGACATTTACACTCAGTTTTTTTTCCTGATGCATTAAAGCGCGTTTTGGTCAAGGAGTTGTGCCAACTTTAAGAACGTGCATTTGCAGCTGGACAGTGAAAACTTGCTAAAAAAAAACTTGTAACTTTTCCAACTCTGTATATTTTTGTATGTGTCGCTTGGTGTTATGGAGAGCATAGCGGTGACATCGTTTTCAGAGTTGTTGGTTCAATACCCACTGCCACCCATTCACTTCTGCGGAAATTACCAAAAGCACACTTGGTGTTTTCAGGTAGACAAAGTGGCAATGAAAACGAGCGTAGCGATGTTCACGCAAAAAGAAAGTTTTTTAAAACCGAGGCATATTTCCGGCGATGCCATGTGGAAGAGAAACGTGGACCTAATGATGAAGGAAAATGGAACAGTGGCTCAAAAGTGTGCATTGGAGCAAGCTTGAAATTGCACAGAAACAGAACCTGGAACACACGACCAACCTTTTAAACCGCGGCACGCCACGGGAAGGGGATGGGAAAGAGAGAAGAGACAGAATGGGAAATAATAGTTAAAGGATGGAAAACGGAGATTATGGCACCAAATGGTCACGAAAGATAAGGATATTTTGGATGCTACGACACGCAGCAGTGTCTGCTGTTACAGAGGGCGAGAAGATTGAAAGGATTCAGAGTGGGGTGCGTCCACACAGAAGCCACGTGATGTACAGGAGGCTGGAACTGATTTAGATACGTAGATGAATTGGAGAAAAATCACGAATTAGAGACATCATCTACAAGTGGGTAGACCCTGGATGATGATGATGATGATGAATGACAATTGCAACAGCGGGAATTGTCTCTACATAATGTCGGTTATAGATTTCCAATAATATATCTGCTTACATAATTTACATGCACAACTGTATTAATCTAAAGGCAATTATACCATTTTGTAGCAAGCATAATGCTGTATTGATAAAATGGGCTGTGACATTATAAACTCGTCCCAAGCGTTTCCATGAAATTGCAATAATTCAAGGATGTGATTCTGTTCACGAACCAATTCTCTTTTGTCCTGTGTACAGTTTAATTTGCTCAATTAGCTTAAATGCAATATTTGCATGCACTTTGCATACATCTTCAACAATTAGGAGCATGCTGCAGAGCACTTTAACCCGTTCAGTCAAATTTCGATTCAAGGCCAAAGTGATGTATTTTTCTTTTCAATAATCTGGGCAGTCTTTCTCTCTCTGTCACAATCTCTCATTCTATGTCTGTCTCTGCGTGTCTTTCTTTCCCTTTGTCTCTCACCTTTGTCTTCTCCATCCTCCTTCCTCTTTTTTCTGTCTTCTCTCTCATAGTCTCTGTCTGTCTGTGTCTCTCGCCCTTGCCACGTGCGTCTGGTTGGTGTTGTTGGAGTCGCAAGTTGCTCTCCATGGCTCTCTCCACTCCTCCCTTCCCTGTCCCAATATCTGTAAAAAAAGAGCTTCATAGCTCATCGGATTCCTCCAAAATAAATCAATATTTTGATTCCGAATCACCTTGGGCAGTCGAAGTCATGTCACTACAGCCGCCCACGATGCTCAATGCTCTGTCGTCTGATTTTCAGCCGAATTGGAAGGTGATGTTAATATTTGGTGCACCCCTATGAATAATAATGACAACAACAACAGATTTTCCCCTCGTATGATTAAACACGTCTAAGTTGTGAGCATAATAATCAATTGAAATCTATAATTCAATTCGTCCGAGAGGACGTTAACCGATGAGACTGAGCGATGAAAAATAATGTCTTGTGTTGGCGTTCGGCAGATTGTTACATCACAGATGGTTATGGCTTGGGGTGGGGGAGCCTTCAATCCAGCAATGAATTGAACATGGCTGCTGACGACGACGATTACGACGATGATGATTCAACGCATCATTACATGCCAGCCGATTACAAGCCGCGCCTCCGATTGGCACTGTTGGCTACGTACGGCGCAAAAGAAGTTCAACGTACATGCGCACAAACCTGCGAAATATTATTTTTAAAATCCCACGCGCGACATTTTTCGCGCGTCTCACGGTGCGCATGCAGCCCCGAGTGTTGGCGGCCGCCGGGAAGTCGTTCAGCGTCGGTGAGTGCCGGGGCAATGGGCGCCGGCGAGCGGTGGGTGACCCGTGCCTCCCAGACTCTGACAGCTGCAACGACCTCTGACCCGAGTCGAGCCTAAGTTCTGACTTCCAGTGTTACGAGCCGGCGGGCGATGCCACGGGATGGGAAGCGATGCGATACGATGGGATACGACAGGCCAACTTCTTTCTCTCTATGTGGATACTGGTTTCCATCACGGATTTCTCGAGTGTAAAGAAATATGCGGATCTGAATCTCATTCTGATTGTTATTTTTCCATTCATGTGGCCAATTTAGAAAGTAGCACTTGCTCCTTTGTGTGCGTGTGTGTGAATGTGGGTCATTAAGGAAATAATGCTGCTTTGTTAAGAGTTTAAGATTTCAACTACCCCCTCCCCTCTACTCCCATCCATCCCAAGCAAACATTTTCACAAATATGGCTATGCAGTTAGATATAATCCTTCTCTTTTTTTATTTTTCCGTCATGATTCGGGATTGTTATTTAAATAATGGATATTTTTTTGCTATTTTTCGTATTACCTTTTTGTTTGATTGTTATCCTTGTTCGTTCTGTTGGCACAATTTAATCACGCCCCACCCCCCCCCCCCCCATTAACCGCAATATGACATTTACCATACGATTTACATATATGTACATTCGATTTGCATATTGTGTAAATAATTAATTCCCAGGGCTTAATTCCTCGCCGAGTATTGTCCGCGTCGCTTCTGCGTTCTCGTCTCTCGTGCGGCTGCTGAGATGGCAGAGCATCAACGACAGTTTCACATTCAGGGGGTCAAGCCAGGCAATCGCATCAGGAGACATATAATATATAATATATACATAGCGGTCATTCATGCTGCTGGAAGTGGCTTCAGTCAAAGTGAGAGATTATACCTTGATGTGGTGTGCCGGGTGTGAGAAATTAATTTTCTGGGTCGCCGACTCGGACGTTTAAGACCCGGCTGAAATTGCGTCGTGCGTGTGTCGTGTTACAATGGATGTGAATTGTTACGTCGTCAGCCGTGCGATGTTGAATGTGGCTTTGTCGTTGTTGTTGTTGTTGTTGTTATTCTTAGGTTTTTTTCGGTAAAGTCAAGTAGGTAAAAAATTTAAATTAATAAAAGTAAAATTAAAAATAAAATAAAATCACGACGTTTCGGAGGCAACACAAGCTTCCGTCTTCAGGTGGAACTTTTACTTATTTTTTTACCTACGTGACTTTACCGAAAAAACTTAAGAATATGAATCCTTGCAGTCACGAAAGCTTCAAATCTAGAGTTGTTGTTGTTGTTAAGAGCTGGACAGCGATGCATTGATGACGCGGATCTCACCGTGATGCGCCGACCAAGGGGATGCGTGTGATTGTGGGATCGCGTGAGACCTACAAACCGCTTCGGTGGCACAACGAGGGGGAATGCGATCGGAGCGGCGCTCTCTCTCTCTCCCTCTCTCTCAAGGCCCACTTTTAAATCCGTTCACTAACGTAGCATGAAATCAATTGCAGCTTCATTTAATACTGGGATGGAGGCCATACTCTTTGTTTCTTTCACGCAGGTACCTACGTGACTTCATTGAAAGAACCAAAGAGTATGGATTCCTGCAGTCACGAAAGCTTCAAATCAAGACTGGGATGGAGGCCGTTGAGAATTAACAAAAAAAACTCTTTCGCATGAGGGACGTGACTAAGATAAGCTTAACAGTGACGGAAATGGCGGTTTCAGAGCGAGGAAAGTGTGTTCGAGACACCCCCCCCCCCCACCCCGTGTGCCCCCTCCCACCCTGGAGCTTTCATTGACACATTGTTCACGAAGTTGATTACTCGACAATTTAAAGCGGTGCCAAGAACGCCGCAGAGGAAAAGAGAGCCGCGCTTCTCGACTAACGAGACCGCCACTGCTGCCAGCCACCGCCGCTGCTGCAGGGAGGTATCGTGATGGGCGAGAGGGGTTTTCCCGCCCCTCCAGCGGCGCAGGGCTTTTAGTCACGCCTAATTTCAGAGGCGCTATCGCAACGTTGTCGTTAAAATTAGGAAGAATCCGAAGGGGTGGGTTTCAAGGGCACAGAGGCACGTGAGAGGCGCAGTAGCAGCAGCAGTAGCAGCAGCAGCAACGTGAGTGCAGTTTTCCACGAAGCTTAAATATTTGATTTGCGCTCTCTCGTCCCTGCGAATCGCAGCGAGATTTACAATGCCGCTTGGCGCTTCGCATTTTGACCCCCCCCTCCAACACCGCCCTCCCCCCCGCGTAGCTTGGAGGTGCAAATTGCGCCGCTGATTGAGAAATACCCCGGAGGACACAGCGAGGTTGTTCCTACTTGCTGTGCTGCACCCCCCCACCCGCCCGGGGCGGATTTTTACTGTTTCACATGAACTACGGTGCGGGGATCGGGGGGTAATTGTATCGAGGAGACGGAGTTGAAGAGTTTGAGTTGGCTTCATGTGCGGCTGAAGTGTTGTCTTGAAAGGACCGCGAGAGATGACGAGATGAAGGCTGCTTGGGAAGGGCCGTCATCCAGCAGTGAATTGATCATGGCTCATGACGATGAGTGTCATCATCGACAACTTAATTTTGATGATGATGATGATGATCATCATCTCCATTTACTGAGGCATAGCATGTCGACCAATCATGACTGTAATTCCGATAGAAATAATTTGTCATTCGTCCACCCTTCTTGAAATGCTCAGAGTCCGTCGTCTATGGACTAAACGACTGTTTTCATCCGCGTTCGGATTGCGATGGCGCATTTAGTTTCGCGTACGTGTCAAACCGCAAACGTATTCCCTCCAAGAAGCCTCAACTTTTGAACATGTTACGTAATTGCCTTTGATGTGTGACAACCCGTTATTATGATGATTATTGTGCAGTTGACATTGAAACTTAGAAGTTGCCTATTTTTTTTGTAACTATGCTGACGTTTACGAATGCTCTGGGCTGTGTACAGATCGACGTTGAGCCGTCTGACCATCCCTCCCTCGCCTCACTAATGTAGGGCACTTTTAAACTTTTGACAGGTTGCCTCAGTTTATCGCTGATAATCTGAGCAATCCAATGTTGATCGGCTGAAACAAATAAGCCTCCTGGGCTTTTAAAGACCTGTCTGTGTGCGCGTGTGTCTGTGTGTCTGTGTGTCTGTGTGTCTGTGTGTCTGTGTGCGCGTGTGCTGCGGGGAGCAGTGGTGCTGCGGTTAGCGCTACGCTGCGCTACGAACCCGGCGACCTGAGTACCATTCCCGCTCATAGCCAGCACCAGTGACGATTATCTGAACCGGTCCTGGGCCTCCCCTAGGTCGACTCAGCCTCAAATGAGTACCTAGTGTGGTGTGTAAAATCATTGCCATTGGAGAGACAAAGGCGGCCGGGCGTGGTGCTGGCCACCCACCCCCTCGTGTGCTAGGCCGGCCTTCATAGGTGCTCGCTAACAGCGCTTAGGGGCCGTCCATAAATGACGTCACGCACCTCGGGGCGGGGGGGGGTCAGACATGTGACGATGTGTGACGAGGGGGGGGTTTGAGAAATGTAACGTCACATCAAAATGCGCAACTTTAAATTAACATAGACAATACGTTCTACTTAATTAAATAGACTTTTTAATAAATGTTTTCTCCTACAACATCAGAGTGCAGCGCCACATTAAATACGCACTACAATGACAATAGTTTAAAGCGATTTGAAGCATGTTTTTTTTTTTGGGGGGGGGGGGGCAGAGCTTTGTGACGTCATATTTGAGGGGGGATCTGTCTTTTTGTGACGCCGTGTGACGAAGGGGGGGTGGGGGTCAAAAATCGTCCAAAATCGCGTGACGCCCCTTACCCCAACAGACTGTTAAGGCTATACGGGGGATCTTTGTCTATTTTTGGAGAGTTGTGTTAGCTTGCTGCATCATCATCATCCATGGTGACCCATGTTCGATTTTGTGATAATGATAATTACAATAGTAATAATGCCCTTCATTGACCTCGGAAAGCCCATCTGGATCCTAAAATTATTTTTTTCAGGAGGGTCCTGCCAGATTTGGATGCCACAGAGGAGAAAATCGTAACACCCACACAACAAAACAACCCCACACACGCGAGAGAGGGAGCGTTCAGAAGCTCCTTACAGGCGGATCGAGAATCCATTGCTGTTCTGCCATCTCCTGACCACCCTGCAATCTCGGTCACACGCAAACAACGGTGCCAACATGGAATGTCTGTACCTGTCATGGATCATCCCGTTGGTCAACTCAGCCTTTAATGAGTACTTGGTGCGGTGTGTGTACAAAAAACGACAATATAAGTCTGTTTAAGGCTATACGGGAAATCTTTCTCTTTTTGCCCATGTTATTCTGCTATTCTGCTATTCTCTCCCTGCAGGAGGCTTTGCTGCGTCTGGGCGGGGTGGTGGATGAACGTTCTCTGCGGAGTGCGGTTGTCGAGATCGTCCGTCTCGTGATTCCACACACGGTGAGAGGGGGCGACGGAGATAAAGGGAGAGATAGCACTCGTTAACAGAGATGCACCGTGTAGCCTGAACAGACTGTCGGGGCGAGTGCTGTTAGCGAACACCTATGAAGGCCGACACGGCACACGAGGGGGTGGGTGGCCAGCACCACGCCCGGTGGCCTTTGTCTCCCCAGTGGCGACGTTAACACACCGCACCAGGCACTCATTTGAGGCTGAATCGACCTAGGGGAGGCCCCGGACCGGTCCAGATAATCGTCACTGGGTGTTGTCCGTGAGCGGGAATCGAACTCTGGTGGCCGGGTTCGAAGCGCAGTGCACTAACCACTACACTACCGCTCTCCGCTAATACACACACGCACACGAGAACCATCCCCTCCCTTCCCTTCAAGAGATAAATTAAATCAGACATCGTACAAACATCCTTCATTCAAATCTAACACAGTTTCTGTAAATGAGGCCCATTCCTTGGGGGCGAGCGGTCACTTGGCGCGTGACCTCTTTCACGAGCGTCTCTGTGCGCGATGTCGGCGTGCGATGCCCCCAACAGCCTCCTCTGTTGGCGTGACGTTCTGACCCACCCTGACTCGACATCTCTGAAAAAGGGAATGTTACAGCTCATCGGATTCCTCCAGTCGTGAATAAACACAAGGTGCTTCAACAAGATGGACCCGATTTGAAATCACTATATCTCTGCAACCACGAACCGCCCATGAATGAAACTCTTACCACTTGAAAGGGCGGGGCATAGAGAGGGCGGGGCATAGGGAGGGCGGGGCATAGAGAGGGCGGGGCATAGATAGGGCGGGGCATAGATAGGGCGGGGCATAGAGAGGGCGGGGCATAGATAGGGCGGGGCATAGAGAGGGCGGAGCATAGATAGGGCGGGGCATAGAGAGGGCGGGGCATAGAGAGGGCGGAGCATAGAGAGGGCGGGGCATAGAGAGGGCGGGGCATAGAGTTTCAAATGATTACCGCTCGATGCCTCTCCCAGCGCACAAACAGCCCCTAGCCTCAGTCATTCACGAGACGCGCTGCCTCAACGTTGGATGGGTCGCACGGGACCCCAAGACTTGGCGCTACACTCTTGGCCCCCAAGATCCCCAGACATCACACCCTGCGACTTTTTCTTGTGGGGATACGTCAAAGACCGAGGTGTTGTTTTTGTGCCACCATTAGCGACTAATCTGGATGACCTCAAAAACAGAATCACCGCAGCGGTGACTTCAGTGGAAGAAGACGACACTTTGAGAGGCGTTTGGGACGAAATCAACTATCGTCTCGATGTTGTCCGTACAGCAGGTGGAGGGGGCACATAGAGCATTTATAAAATGGTTAGTAAAACTTGATAACTCATTAAACCGTTTGTAACTTTTAGTGTAATTGTAAAATGTTGCCATCGTGAAATATACTCATTTGAAATTGGGTCCATCTTTTTAAAACGCCCTGTACTTCTGATTCTGGCAAAGTCCTTCCGAGCATCGCTGCCGGAAAGTTTAGCCACAACGCGAGAGCCAGACGCTCTCCCGGGTCTCCTTGCCAATACCCATTGATTTGTTTTTCATCACGCGAAACATATCAAGGTTAAACTTGTATTGACTATCATTTATTAATTTCGTATATCCGACTAGGTGGCTCTGTGGTAGAGCGGTCGGCTTGCGATTGCAAGGTTGAGAGTTCAAATCTTGGTTTGGTGCTTCACTCAGCCTATCATCCCCGGGGGGGTCAATACAACAAGTATCGCTTTGTGGGGAAATCAAACGAGGTTGTCCTATAGAGACACTCGCCCCTGCCACAGAACTGATAAATTTACAGCACTGGCTCAGGTCTGTAAATGGGAGATTTGCCATTACCCCCATTGCTCAATTTAACCCAGAAGTCAATTAACACTCTTTCATTTCACTATAACATATTTTCCAGAAACTAATATAATTGTTGTTTAATCTATGACGACAACATTGACGACCCTAACTGTCCACGTGACTTCATTTCTTATCGTCCGATTTGGGAGCAAAGCGTCCGATGAACCGCAGCAAACCGTTTCATTCTGGTAGTGAAGTTGAACTCTCACAGAGGCCGCCAGGGGATTTCTCATTTACCTTCTGCTTGTCAAAGGTCATGGAGGATAACCCCTATTAAGGAGCTAGTTTTAGCACCATAATTACCTCATTTAGATTCTAGAAAATGTTCAGCTCCCCACCACTCGCTACAAGGAATCTGCGATCGCAGCTGCATTCAAGTCGCTTACAGCTTGGCACACGAGATAAACGAAGGAATATAATTGAATGTCATGTCCATGTGCCAGAGCATTGTAAGCGAGAACATGAATACACCGCTACACTTCAGCTGGCCTTGTGCGCGTGTGTGTGCACCCTGCTGTGATCATCTTCTGTGCCATCCCTGCACGAACACTCGCAAGGCTCCAACGTAGTCGTGCCTGCGGGGGGGAATGCGGACGCTGCAAACGTTGCTGTGGATTGCCGGAATATTTCCCGAGTGCTTTGCGGTTAAAACATTTCTGCAGGTTACTTTGTCTGCGAGTTATTTTATTAACCATACTGCTCACTTGCTTGGGAGTTTGGAATTCCAGGGGGGTTATTGAGGTCAAATCGTTTCACTGTAAATAAAGAAAATACTAATTTTCGGAGGCGATTTTTCCCACTGCGCAGTTTTGTCAGGATAATTGCAGACAAACTTGATTTGAAGCTTTCGTGACTGCAGGAATTACTCTTTGGTTTTTTCGGTAGAGTCACGTCGAAAGAAAATAAGTTAAATAATGGAGTACGACGTTTCGATTGCAACACAAGCCACCATCATCAGGTAGAAATAAATTTTAGAGAGAGACAAAACACAAACACGGAGACACACAGACAGACACACAAGCAGAGAGAGACAGTGTGTATATGTTATCTCTCTCTCTCTCTGTGTGTCTCTGTGTTGTCTCTCTCTGATTGTGTGTCTGTCTGTGTGTGTCCGTGTCTGTGTTTTGTCTCTCTCTCAAATTTAGTTCTACCTGATGACGATTGCTTGTATTGCAATCGAAACGTCGTATTCTATTGTTTAACTTGTTTTCTTTCTAAGTGACTTCACCGAAATAACCAATGAGTAATTGCAGACAAATTGTCAGCCAATCAAAAACTACTGCTGCTGCCCACGAAGGCATTGTCCATTATTAAATAATCATAAATGGGCAGCCGTTTGAACTGTGCGGTTCAAATGCTGGCAACGTCTTCCGTCGGTGGTCACGGTTTTTTTTGTGTTTGTTTTAAGCGTGAGTGAACTTGAACAGCTCGTAAGAGGAGCATTTGAAGTTTCGAGATGCTGGTGAACACCCGGACATCTCCCAAAATCGTCTCCAATGCGATGCGCGTCACCAACGTGGGCGTGCGAAGTTTAAGAGGGATGAGACCCGCCCAATGGTATCTACCTGCCACCCTGTGTGCATGCGAGAGGTGGGACAAAGTCATTGTTATGCAAGTCCAAGTCGAGTCGCAAGTCATCAAATTCATGACTCGAGTCTGACTCGAGTCCAAGTCACATGACTCGAGTCCACATCTCATAGGTGGGACAAAGTCATTGTTATGCAAGTCCAAGTCGAGTCGCAAGTCATCAAATTCATGACTCGAGTCTGACTCGAGTCCAAGTCACATGACTCGAGTCCACACCTCTGGTGCATGCTCCTGGATAGTTCTGTGGTGCTGGCCACCCACCCCATCGTGTGCCGTGCCGGCCTTCATAGGTGCTAGATAACAGTCTTTGAAGGCTTTACGGGGGCGACCTTTGCTTTGTGACCTGAGTTCGATTCCCGCTCATGGCAAACACGAGTGACGAAAATCTGAACCGATCCTCTGCCTCCCCTAGGTCGTCCCAGCCTCAAATGAGTACCTGGTGCAGTGTGTAAACATTGCCACTAGGGAGACAAAGGCGGTCGGGCGTGGTGCTGGCCACCCACCCCCTCGTGTGCCGTGCCAGCATTCATAGGTGCTCGCTAAAAGCACTTGCCCCTACAGTCCGTTAAGGCTATGGGGGAAGGGGGATTTTTGTCTTGTCTTTTGTATAGTTATTTTGGCATGCGTAATTATAAATCGTTGATTATCGATGAGTCATCTATGAATGTCTTGTGTTCCCATGGGCTCGCGTTTGACTTTAAATAAAATATGAAACCTATGGCTCACAGCGACCTGTCACCAGGTGCTCCTAATCCCCAGTGATGTGATATCTACAGAAATTATCAGATGCACGTTTAAATGAAATGGCTGAAACGTATTGTGTTGCCTTTGTCATTTGCCCAATTCTCATTTTCTTTGTGGCATAGTTATCGATATGTTTCCACTAAAAATCAGACCGCAAAAAACCTTGGCCAAACAGGACCCCACTGTCTATCTCTCTCTGTGTCTGTCTCCATGTCTCTGTCTCCCTGTCTGTCTCTGCGTCTCCCTGTCTTTCTGTCTATAACTGCCCCTCTCTCTCTGTCTCTCTGTTGTCTCCTTGTGTCTCGATATCGCTGCCTCTCCGTCTGCCTGACCCCTCAGCCTCTATATTCCTACTGCCCATCTTTCTCTCTCTCTCCATGTCTCTCAATTGTGTCTATGTCTGCATGGTCTGTCTCTTTTGGTCAATCTGGACCACGTTTTTTTCACGCTTATAACTAAACAGTGTTGCGTGTTTGTCATGGCCACGCACGCACACACACACACTCGCGCGGAGTTCAAAAACACAACGGCGAACGTTGCTCGGGCCACTTCAATGCCACGGCGACTGGTCTCGGCGTGTAACCGCCGTGCGTGCGTGCTGCGCACATTCGCGCGCGTGAAATCGCAAAGATCGAAATTCACTCCATCACGACGGATTGGAGGCGGCAACCAAAGACATCTCGCGGATGGAACAATGGACGCGAATGCACCCTCACCCCCCACGCACACAGTGCACCCTTTTATCTATATTAGAATCCGAGTCGTCTTTGTGATAGGAATTGGTTGGCGCAAATCAAATATTTGCAACGTGAAAAGCCTCGTAATCTTGAGTTATTTATCATCTTTGCAGAGTATTTTTTTTATTTATTTATTCTTTTTTTCCATATCACAAAAATGCCGGTATCATTTCTGTTGCTACCGAACACTATTCCCCCACCACAGCACAATGGGACATCCTTTGTGTTTAATAATTGGTTTAACCGAGGATTGACTCGGCTCATTAAGTTCTTTGAAGTCTCAGTGAGGTGGCTGGGTTGCTATGAAGTCAGTGCACCGAGCCAGCTCTGCTGAAATTCTGGGTTTGATTCCAGCCGGGTTTCGGCCACTACAGATGGTTTAAAGCAGGTTCTCAATTGAATTGCGCTGATGGTCTCAGTCCGGTCACCAATGGCTGCACACACACACACAAAAAAAAACCACAATGTTAATTCATACTCTTTGGTTCTTTCGGTAAAGTCACGTAGGTAGAAAAATAATAGATCACGACGTTTCGATCGCAAAACAAGCAATCGTCATCAGGTGGGACAACCACAGCAAGAACAAACTGCTGAAGTAGGGGAGAGACCTGCCGTGGCACGAGGTTATATAGGCCTCGGCAGTATGGGGGGGGGGGAGAGAAGGGGAGGGGGGGGGGTCTGGGCAGAAAGTGGACCCTGCAGCAGCACCCGTGCCACTGGAGTAAGTGGACCACCGCGGCAGCACTGGAGAAATCGGATGCAGGGGAGGAGAGAGAAGGGGGGGGGGGGGGAAACGTCGTGAACTATTATTTTTCTACCTACGTGACTTTACCGAATGAACCAAAGATTATGGATTCCTGCGGTCACGAAAGCTTCAAATCAAGAATGTTAATTTCACTATGAGACCTCCTTTACCAGTGGCAAAATATAGTAATAGGTGTTTACCCTTTCAACTGGTACAAAAACTGACACCTTTATACAAGAGATCATGTTTGCAATAACCACAACACAAGCAGTCAAAATGCAAACAAAAAGAAACAACTCTGACAGTGCATATCATCATTATCAGAGTTGTTTCGTTTTGTTTGCATTTTGACTGCTTGTGTTGTGGTTATTGCAAACATTATCCCTTTTATAAAGGTGTCAGTTTTTGTACCAGTTGAAAGGGTAAAAACCTATTACTAATATTAATTTCGTTTATTTTTACTTAATTTGACCACATTCCAGCTCTGAGATCCACATGTTGGGTTCTATTGACACGTCTAAATGAAGGTGACAAACACTCTTTGCAGGGCATATAACAGGCGTGCTTTTCCCATCATCAAAGGTGGCCATTTGCGACGAATTCGTGATGTCAATGTTTACAGGGTCGTTCGATGCACTGCTAGCTTCGGGGTTTGTGAACGCAATCATTGTCGGCGAGAGAGGGCGAACAATTAGTCATGGCAATACAATACACCTCGAGTGCAGAGCGACGGAAAACGAGTGAAAATAAAAGTTGAAGTCACAGCATCGACGAACCCCGGTGAACCCTCCTCGTTTCATCATACGTTTCTTTTTTTGTGTCATCACGCGACCTTAGCTTCAAACGCAAATGCCAATAATTACAGCATGTCGCACAGACTCTAATCGAAGCGCCTCCTCTGATACGCGACGATGATTCCGACTTCAAAGCGAGAATGGTAAACGGCTGTAAAGACGCACAACACGCAAGGTTTATACCATTTATATCTACGCGGAATTCGTAAGCATGTGCGTGCGTGTGTCTTTACATGTCATTTATATGTAACATGGGGAGTGGTAGTGTAGTGGTTAGCACCTAGAGCTACAATTTGAAGCATTCACGGCCACAATTATAATGTTTTTTTACCGTAGATTTTCGGTACAGCCGTGTAGTATAAAAAGAGAACTTAATTGTGGACTGAACCCGACTACCACCACTTTTCCGAAAATTGACAATCGTTGGTCGACCAGTCTATAAATTAACCTCACACATGTTAAGTTTCGAGAGCAGTCCAGCTCTCATCCTCGGCCATAGTAACGTGAACAAGCCTAGCACTGGCTGTGCGCCCCCCCCCCTCCCTCCCAAACAACCTTGTGGCTCGTTCTGCTGTGGCCTGAATTTAAAGGGCGAATTTGGAGGATGACATCACACCCCCGAGAGAGAGACGAGAGTGCTGTCACAAATAAATATCATTGTGCAAAAATCGAGGGGCGTCTGCACGCCGCTGTGAAAACCTGATGCGGTTACAACCCACCGGGAGTGTGAGACACATGGCAGCCACTACCCCGTCCACCAACCGCGCAGCAAACGCGCATTGGCACCTTCCACGTGTTGTGATTAAATGGGAGAGGGGGGAAAACACCACGAGCCGGTAAGCCGTGAGCAATTTCGGTCCACGGCGCAGCGTCGGGTGGCAAGGGCTTCTGGTTGCGGGGAACGATATGGGGGTCCCCCGTCTAATTCCTGCCTCCACCCCCCACCGCCTCCCCAAACTCATACTTCGTCCCTCCAACCCGTGAGCCCTGGTGCAATTACACCGCCTGCATTCTCGAGAGCTACTCCACCGAGGGACGGGAAAGCGGCTCGCTGAACACCACTTGCGGCAATTGAGACCGACATCGCTCTGAATGTGGCTGAACTCGTTGAATCTTAAAAGGCACAATCAGGTTTGAGCCTGGTTAATACTCGGATTGGAGACTGCCTGGGTATACCATGCACTCTATGTATGGGCTGCAAGGTGGCCCAGAAGATGTCAGCGTGGGTTATTCTTCAACTTCTCCGGTTTCCTTGCACGTTGAGCCAAAGAAAACTTCTCGTGATGGAATTGGCCAAACATCTTGCTGCAACTGAACCTTTCGGAAAATATATCTTGAGACTCATTGCAGCTTTCCTACATACATTTTTAGATAATTGGGGACTTGTGACACCGTGAAAAGGTCAATCGCTGACCCCCATTTCCACACTCTCAGCAGCAGACGTGCATTGCAGAACGTCCGCTTGCCGGAGGTTAAACGTGTTCCCGTTTGCAGCTCCGCTGCATACTAATAGACTGCATAAAAAGCCCTGGATTTCACGAGTTAAAGAAAAAATGTAATTCCATATCCAGGCAGCGTCATCTACGAGTGGACGTGGATTGTCGTCCCCTGTACAGTTTATCTCCTGCTAACCCCCCATCGACGTACTCATTCGGGGCTCAATCCAACCACTCGTGCCGTTCTCCCGTTTGTCGGAGATTTTTTTTTGCAGGTGCATTTCAACTGGCCAATTGCGTCTCCTTGTACATTATTCATGCGTGCTTTTCGGCATTTTTCTTGTCCAAATTGAAATTTCCCCACAATCTTCCAATCCACGAAAGCTTTCAGCAGGGCTTGCCGTCTACCTAATGTGGATAATATTTTGTCGTTGCGTTGCCATAATTTTCTCTTAATCTGTAACTTTCGCTCTCCCTTCCCCCTCTCCCTTCCTGCATCTTTGCTCTCACCCCTTCCCTCCCTTTACCCCACACTCAATTCTCACCCACTATCTCCGTCGCGCGATCTCTCTCACGCCCTCTCACTGCCAATCTCTTCCTCCCTGAGCCTGCTCATATTTTTAAAAATAATAAATATGTGCTCTCTCTACGATCTCTCCTCCCCCCCCCAACCCAATCTCGCACAGGAAAAAGCATTTGTTTACCTCCGAGACCCCGACACCGGTGAGCTGCTCTGCTGCGACCCACCTCACCGGCTCCCAGACGATGTCTCCGTCAGGTGCGCACGAGGAATTTAAATCGCGCGCTCGCGAGAGGGGCCGCACCTGTCGCGATGCGGCCGCGATGGCCGCGGTCTCTCGTTTAACCTCTCGCCATCGAACCCGGGGCCAGGTTATCGCGGGAGGTTTTAGGGGGCCCAGAGCCCCCCAAATATATACTGCTGTATGATGGGTTCAAATACAAGACTGTAGCATGATGATAAAACCGATAAGGAAATTAATCATGTCTCGCCCTTCCCATATGTGTGTCTCTACGTAAAATAAATGTGCGTTTGGAAACAACCAATTGGCCGCACTGACTTCTGTGAGTACATCTTGTATGCAGCCTTTGTTCAATACCAGGAAACTCTGGGCCCGTTTTGACATTCAGCGTCTCATCAGTCGGATCTGCCTGAATCAACGCAGGCGAACTGCCCTAGTTTCTGTAAGAAATGAGTCCTAGTTTGATGCAGAACGATAGAATTCTTGACACGATTCGATCGCTGGTAATGTAAGGCCACGGCTCACACGGTACTACTGGCAGTCACGTGGCGACGATGGGATAGTCTAGTTCATTTCAGCGCCGTTTACAAAAAGAGCTGGAAGTGAAATAACGAAGGCAAACAGCAATCGTGTGTTGGGCATTGAGCCGTGGGTGGAGGCGAGGGGAATTGAGGAGGCAATGAGGGGCGTCCTGATTGTACACAAAGCATTGGTCTATATCACAATGGTAGAAGAGTCGAGCTCACTTGCTCGCTCGCTCGCCTCGTCGCTCGCTTTTCCGCAGGTAACAATGGCAGGAACCCCAATTTTGAGCGTGCGAATCGACGGCAACTTCAAATGTGCTCCATTTTGCCCGATTGTCCCTATCTGGAATTGCTTCGTGGATTTAGTGCACGTGAGCCTTATACGTTTGAGCTGTGTGGACCGAGGGTACAATTATTTATAGTAAACACATTTTTTTTACAACTGGCGACAATTGATTTTCTCAAACCAGGGCGCAGTGGTGAGGTGCATTTAGGCCCATAAGCCCGTTTTTCTTGGTTCAATTCCTGGCCACGTTCTGACACCAGTGGCGAGTGATATCTGAACTAGTTGTGCCCCCCACCACCATGCCCCCAACTCACCTCTTTCACCAACCCACACTGACCAGCGTGGTCTCACAATCCTCATGACTGACGTGTCTTGCGAAGGCAATTTTTGACCGCAGTGAATTGACTTAGGACTTTGCATTATTGATGACCAGAATTTTTTTTTATAATTGAGTTGCTACGTTGTGCAGCTATAAATAAAAGCCATTTACTTTCAACCACCGAACGAAACGTACCAGCATAGCACATATTGCTTTGCATGCATGCATGTTGAACTTCTTTCGCACCGTACGTAGCCAACCGCGCTAATCGGAGGCGTGGCTTTGACCTCGGCGCCCAACCTATCGCGTTTGCAGGCACTGGTTGTCGTGACGAAGCGCGATCAAAGAGTGCTCGTGAACCGACAACGTCACGAGGGGCTATTCATCCAGCAGTGGATCGATACATAAAACCGTGAATAAAACATCCTGCCAACCAACAGTGGCTTCTACGGCACAAGAGCTGCGAGGGCCTACAAACGGGGATTCCATCGTTGTTATTTCTGCATCGTTCTTATCGTCGCAGGCACTGTCCGGGTGGCTGTGTCACCAACAGCTGTTTCATAAGTCTATCTCTTGCTAACCCACACTTTAAAGTCAATTGGGATCATGGTCGCGTTCCCGCAGTGATGGCTGATTAAATCGTAGCTGGTCAGTGCAGAACGCCAGAGTTTTTGGTTATGCGTTATGACAAACTTAAAGCAAACATTTTATTTTTCCATCAACGCTCTTGCCGTGGTAATGGTTATTTAGATTAGTTTTTTTCTTCCCCTAAAATAATTGAATTCCAAGTTTTTTTTCCATGTATAGCATCATCCTCCACAGCAGGCAGATTACTCGGTTCACTCGTGGTAACCAATGGTCGCGTTCGTATATGTGCAAGTGTTTAGCGCAAGATGTGCAAGCCTTGTAGCGGCTTCGGCTGACTGAACTCTGGGTGAAACCAATCAACCTCTTCACGCACTCAACGTTTTGAAGTTTCCCAGATGTAGTAATAGAACCAGAAAAATATATGCAAAAACTTTGCTTATATTCCTATTCTTGTACCTAATTCGAATTTGCAGCAATTGAAGTCACAGCCGTCTACATTAGATAACACGTTCTTATAGCAATAGCCTACGATGGAACTTGGAGATAAGGAGATTATTCATTTTTCGATTAAAAGCTTTCGTGACTGCAGGGATTCATCTTCTTGGTTCTTTCGGTAAAGTCACGTAGAAGGGAAATAATAAAATAATAAAAATAAAACATAATAAAATAATTCTCACGACGTTTCGGCCACAACGCAAGCAGCCGTCCTCAGGTGAAGAACAGGTCTGTCGAGAAGACAGCTGAGGACGGCTGCTTGCGTTGTGGCCGAAACGTCGTGAGAATTATTTTATTATGTTTTATTTTTATTATTTCCCTTCTACGTGACTTTACCGAAAGAACCAAGAAGAGATTATTCATGTTTCTACATTGTCGGGGGTCATCGATTGAAATCCTTTTTGTTGACCTCTGACTGCATCGTCTCGTTCAGGAAATTAGCGACGGCACCCTGTGAGTGGCACCCACCCTGTCTCCGTCTTCCGCAACCGAGAAACAACATTCTCCCCACACACACCGTCCGTTTAACAGCGAGGGGCATTAGTAGTGGCTCCAACCCTCCGTAGCAGTGCACAGCAAGCACATGCCCCCCCCCACCTCCACACTTAATGCGCATCGACACACAAGGGTCAAGCAACATTCATTGGGCAATCGGCTCGCGAGGCTAGAAAGCACTCATCTCGCTAATGCAGGGGTGTGGGGGGGTATCAGCTGGCCAACGCTAAGCAAGATTGGTCGTCCGCCTGTCTCCGCTCCGCACAGGCTGGGCATTCCGTCTTCAAACGAGAGGCGGAGGGCACGGGGGGGGGGGGGGGGGGCGAGGGCTTTTTGAAAGTCGTGGGGCGCTCACGAGCCGATTTGAGTGCGTGGCACCGTGGCACACACCCCCCCCCCCGACCCCGCACACGCGATGTTTGTTAGATGGGAGGGCGGCGCGTGCGGGAATATTTTCTCCGCCACTTCC
The DNA here is from genome assembly GCF_965212315.1 of Lampetra planeri. Lineage (NCBI taxonomy): Eukaryota > Metazoa > Chordata > Hyperoartia > Petromyzontiformes > Petromyzontidae > Lampetra > Lampetra planeri. Next base: position 9,477,510 of record NC_136121.1, on the reverse strand, counting down.
AACAATCCGGTGTTCGGAGCGGTCGTCCCCGGCGGTGATCAGGGAGATGGGGTGGAATTACGGAGTTTGCTCGTTTTTGCTTCCCGCACGACGAGAGAGATTTTCTGCACAATGATTCCCCTCCTGCGGAAACAAACGTGGGGCATGTGCCCCATGCTAATTTAGCCTCGTGCATCCCGTGGTTCTGGGACTGGCGCCTAGATTGTATTGCATTGGGGGTGCAGGATAAATAATTGATGATGATGATGATGTTTATTATCGCCCTGCCAACCTCGTTAAAGGTCCCCCGAACAAATTGACGACAACAACTCTTGTTATACTCCGAGTGGATATATAGCAATGAGGTGGAGTGGTGGTGCGTTGGTTAGCACGCTGCGCCGTAAAACCGATGAGCTGAATTTCATTTCCGCTCACCGCTAACTTCGGCGACGAGTGATGTCTGAAAACTGGTTCTGGGTTTTCACCCTCATCCCACCTTACCGACCCACCCTCTGACCAGCATGGTAAAGTGTGGTCATGCAACGCTTATGACTGACATAGCATCGGGATAGCCTTTATTCAGCAGTGGATCGACTGCTGTATGAAGGGTTTGTTCAGCTCCTCGAGATGCAGCGGCAGTTAATCGCAAAGTAGCTCCGTGCTCGTACTGTACTGTGCAAGGAATAAATCTAATTTATATTGACAAAAAATGTTAACAAAATAGCAAATGGATATTTTAAATGACATTTCATTGTTATTTGTGTTGGCGCAGAAAGTAATAAACCACCATCAAGCAAGTTAGAGTTTACTGTTTCAATATTCCAACCCTGAATATTTGTAAAATTGCTTTCGTGTTTCCAGACTGAAAGAGCAGAAACTGATTGGCTCTTAAAAGTAATGACATTCCATTGTGGCTTTCAATATTAAACATCTCTATATAATCTAAAATAGAGGGCTTTTATGGCAAAGCTAAACGGAGCATTTTTTATTTCATGGAATCACATATGGACACGATTGAGAGGGAATATTATTTGTTTGTGTCATGTCATTGTGAATCAAATCAAGTTAAAAACACATTTGGTATTTGTGCCGTTCTTATAGCGGCAAGTTTCTGTGTAGTCTGCAGTAAGATGCACTGAAGGGGCGATGTTTTTTTTTATTTCCCAATGAAATCATTTGTGGACAATTTATCTTTTACAATTGAAGATATTTTTCGGACCACGACTGTGGCTCACAAATGTACTATTTTTTTCTTTCGTCGACTGACGTCACGCGATCTTCACCATAATGTCACGGGATTTGTTCACCCGTCACTGCTGCGGGAGTTAATGTACGCACAGCGTTAACCAGAGCAGCCGTAGGGTTTGAACCGCAAACCTCTGCAACGTGCGGCAAATGCGCTACAGCTTGGCCACGGCACCCCTACCCCCCACGCCCATCAAATGCGAGATACAAAACAGTGACGTGTTGTAAACATCCTGTAATGAATGTTTTGTTTTTAAGCCTTCCGATAAGTTAACCTTGTTACGGAGTGATAGATGAAAGCAATGTGTTCCGTATAAGCCAGCCGCACTTGCCCAGAGTAAAGGGCTTCGCACAGATACTGCTTCTCTTTCACAGAGATAGACATTTTATCACGAATAATTACAAAATGCAGAATTGCATTTCTTTGCATTAAATATGCAGGGGAAAATCTAATCTAATGATGGGACATTGGTGCAACACGAGCTGCGGTCGACCGTTTTGTTTAAACTAAAACACCACAAAACTTATTTTGTTTCTCTACCCTGATCTGCGCTTGCATTATGTGGTGGGGGGGGGGGGGCAAGCGAATGCTTGCCCTAAGCTTCTGGCACACAACCGAAATGCTCTCCATCCAACCCATGAGGTCCTCTGAAACCAATTGGCTCCAAAAAGTGTCTTATTGCTACCTTCGAGATGGGCAAATGCTCACGACGATTTTCTTCCACTATTTTATCTGCAGACCACAAATATATATGATAGCAAGGGTTAGCTTTCTTTAGGATAAAAATGCTATGCATAATGTGTATGACATAGAATATCTCCTTTGGGAAAATAACATTTAATAAAGGTGACATCAAACGTACATAGGAAGTGTTTACCAGACACTATTAACAATAGCCACCCCGAGTGGTGCCAACCACAATCCCCCTAGGCTCATAGCCCACCAAGGCACTGCTGCCAGATGGCTGCTTAGCTGGCTGATCAGCCGTCCGCTAATGTGGCTCCATTGTAGCCGACGGGGGTCTTCGCCGACGATGCCTTTGCCCGTGGGAGGCACGCCGCCGCGTCAGAGGTCGCAACCGGGTACCCGATACCCGTACACTACCCGATACCCGGCTACCTGTACCCGGCCGGGTACGGGTAAGCCGTTTGCGACCCTGGTGCGGCCGGGTACGGGTACGGGTAAGGAATCAAAACCCGTTTGCGACCTCTGCGCAGCGTGAGCGACGCTCGCAGCCTTGGCGCTTCCCGCAGAAATGTGAGAAACGAAAACCCTAACCCGAGGATCCCTCTCGAGAGCTTGCGCGACCGTCGCGAGCACCCGCGGCCTCGCGATCGTCGCGACCAAATTGGGGCTCGCGGACCCTCGAGCCAAATCGAGTGGCGCTCGTGTAGCGACCGTACACGTGGCGGTCGAGCGACGCTCGGAACAAGTTCGTTGTCTCCCCGCTCTCGGTCGGTATTTTGTGCGGCACATTCTGAGCATCCGCACGCATCCAGCGAATAACCTTGCGTGCTCGTTTGCGGAGTGCGGGGCTTTTGGCCATTTCAATTTAATGCGTTTTGCAAGAGATTATTTAAGAGGCGCCTATCACGGGAAGCAATTTTGAAGCTGTCCGGCCACGTTTTTTTACTCGCGCGCTCTGATGGAGAATTAAACGTCCATGTCAACTGCTGAGAGGGTATCCAAGCACTTGCAATAATGGACAGTCCACATAGTCTTCAAATAAGCGAACCCGGCCTAATTCATAAACACACACACAAAGATAAAGGTCCCCCGTAGAGGCTTTGCAGACGTTTGGGGCAAGTGCTGTTCACTAGCAACTATGAAGGTCGGAACGACCCACGAGCCGGGAGGTGGCCAGTACCATACCCGACCGCCTTTGTCTCCCCAGTGGTGATGTTTACACACCACACCAGCTACACGTTTTTAGCATGAGTCGACCGCCCAGGACCGGTTCAGATAATCACCACTGGTGTTGGCCGTGAGCGGGAATCGAACTCGGGTCGCGATAATTGCTGCACTACCGCTCCCCACGTGCACGCACGCACACAGACACGTACACAATGACGTCGGCCTTTCGATGCGTAATGTCGATTGCTTGATACGCCGCTCTAAAGTGCTCTGGGGGTAACAGCACGTGCTTGGTAGCAGGTGAGGGGTCGCGCCACCCAGCAGCGGCGAGCGGAAAGGCCTGGGCCACTCCCCCTGTGTTATTGTCATCGAAGCCACTCTTCAAAATCTCAACGTGGGATGTTTTGTTGTTCCGCGTTGCCTGGGGTGGAGAGGAGGTGGCGCAGTGGTTATCGCACTGTGCTGCGAACCTCGCCACCTCGCCACCCGAGTTCGATTCCCGGCCGTGGTTACCGTTGGTGGCGAGTCGTATCTAAACCCAGTCCCGAGTTCCAAACTCTCTTTTGAACCAGCGCAGACCAGCCCTGCGAAGCGCGGCCAAACAACCTCCACGAACGACACGATGCGCGGAGGCCTTCGTACAGCGGTGGTGCTGACGTGGGACTGTGCACTCCTTATTTTCACAACTCCACGTCGTGTTTAATTGCATGACGTGGAGGAGGGGGGGGGGGGTGTGCAGCCAAAGGAGAGGGAAGGCATCGAAGAGAGGACGTCCACCACATTGACCGAGCGGTGTGCAGGTGCTGGACGGTTGTAGATGGTGACAGCTTGGAGCTCCCGTCGTCCGGCGGTGGATTGATCGCGTGTGATAATAACGACGATCAATGACGATGGGCTGCTTGCCCCCCCCCACCCCCACGACCGTTGTTTTTTAACTCGCAACGCCTCCGATTGCGGGTCGAGACGTCTGCCACTGCGGTGATGTGATCATCGCGACGCGAGTCTGCGATGGATCGTCCTGAGCGAGAGAGGAATCTGCTCCGTTCAGATCTCCGCGCCGAAGTTCACAACTACGATGCCCACCTTTGCACCCCCCGCTCCAAACCCCACCCTCCCTGCTCGCTCTATCGTGCCGAAATCCTCTTTCTCGCCGGGTGCGCAATGGGCAATGAGTCTGCATATGGCGCTCGTGACCTGGCCAACAGTGGCTGCAGCGGTTAAAGGAGGTTAACGTCGCCCGACAGATTTGTTTTTGTCCATCTCGTTTGACGAACGACCGCCACGTGGCAGCCGCCGCATTTGGCGGCTTTAATGATTCGTTAACCTTTACATTTTTTTTCTTTCATTTTTCTCATCACCTTTGAAACAATATTTTTTAGCTTTTCGCATTTCATTCACGAAATTAAAGTCTAAGGCAGAGGGACCGTGGAGCCACGATGACAAATGGTGGTTTCTTGGATGAGCGATTTGCCGTTCAGACCGTTTGCAAACAAGAGATGGGAGCGATAAGGGGAGGGGGTAACCCCGGTATTGGAAACAGTGAAGGCGTGCATGTCCAGGTTATGAAATATTAATTATCTTTTTTATGGTGCAGGGCTCATTAATCTAATATCCACTCAGACTTGTAATGGCTTTCTGTCCTTCGCACAAAAAATAATCTTAATGAGATTTGGGGACCTGTTAATGCAGCCTGCACCACGCGTTACTTGCGTATCGCGTGAAGAATTATTTTTTTGGGTTATTTAAGACGCCCTGTGAAAAATGGACTCGGTGACTTTTAAAACGATGCTCGGTAAATACACACGAGTTGATCTTCGGCTGCCGCATGAATTATTGTGAATCGGAGGAGAGACCCTCCCGTGCATGCTTAATGCGAGCAGCAACAGCGTTGAGCGGAGGCACAACCGCAGACTGCTCGTTGCTTTATTAAAGTTTAGGTCAAAGCGACTTCCTGCGCAAATGAGCATCGTCACGGGAATGTTCGTATCCTGCTTACAGCCGTGAGCCAGCTATAGACATTCTCCATCTTTATAGCGGGGGTGAGAATGTACAAGACAACTACTGGTGACTTCGCCCACAATGTGACACTTATTTGGCTGACCCCGGAGGGACGACGAGCTCCAAAACCGCGATTCGAATTCGCAACCTTCTTTATTGCAACACTCCAAATGCTGAGCTGCTTGCTCTACCACCGAGCCGCCAGTGTATCTGACCCAATGAAATCATCAAAGGAATATCGATCGATGGCGAAACGTAGTTTAAATCTGCTGCCGTAAATAACAATGCCGATGCATCTCTCCGGGCATGGCAGCTAATGGCTGTGTGGTCACGTTTCGCGAACGCTACTTTCACGATGTCCTCCGCGCGCCCGGCTCCACGGACAAACGTGGCAGTGATTCCCACCACGTGGCCCACGCGGCAGGGTCGTTACCGGCCTCCCGTTAAAGATTGGCAGTAATAATCATAATACATATTTTCGGTTATTTAGCGTCTTTCATAAAATCTCGAGGAATGGAGCCGAGCGCACCGAGGGGGATTTGAAAACAACAACGACGACAACTAGGTTCGAGCTCAAGTTTATTTTTCTCGAAGTGAATTCATTGGCTATGTTGAATCGTGAAAAATATCGTCAGCCTTCCGTCACACAGTCTACGAAGCTTAGCTTAGGTGTCCAAAAGAACCTCTGAGTTTTTTTCCCTTCTCATACAAATGCAATATTAATCATATTTAATGGGCAATTAGTATTATATGTATAAGACCAATAAGTAGGCTGTAGAATTCAGGCCCTTGGCTGAATCGGAGGGCACTTGCCTTGAATTGGCGGGTGCATCGCTGTCAATATTAATCTGTTTTGGCCGTCACGCCATTCCTGCGCCGTATTTCTGCCATCACCCTTCAATTAATTTTTCCTGGCCCAACTGACAACTTATAACATGCTGAGGCCGTGAGATGTCCATCCTCTGCGGAGATTCTTAAAGTTAAAAAATGAATCCAATTAAATTCCGAGCGATAAATGCGCGCGAGCCAAAGGCTTGCTTTGATAATGCTTCACAGCTTTTTAGAATTTTACATCTTTATATTTTTTCAAGCTCAATCACAATTCAACTGCTCGCTTCTCCATTTAAAGGATGGCAGCATGGGCTTATTGGATTTAGGTTTGTCAGTGGTCCTCCGTGAGGCTCGCTGCGTCCGAGTGGCTGAGCTTAATTAAAACGACGAGCCGGTGTCCTTGGCCACAACTGACTCTCGCGTCCAGCGGCATTCACGGGCTGCGCCGATTCTTCTTTGACGCTTAACAGTGGCCACGGTAATCGGTGAGCGTCCACGATATTCTCACGCCCGTGCTTATTGGGGCCCCTTCGCCAGCCTGCTGTAGACGTGAATAACAGATTCGTTGATGGTATTAACTTTTTTTTTTGCGATTGCTACCGTGTGGGAATGAAAGATCTCGACGTTTTGGCCGGCCGGATGATCTTGAGAGATATCGCAGATGGTGAGGTCACCCCTAAACGACTGCAGTGGCCACGAGTTCTCTTGAAACTGCCATGCTGAGATGAATTATCGTCGCGGTGGCGAAATGTTAACTCTCTCGCCTGGCATGTAGGAGGGCGTGGGTTCGATCCCGACCTTGATGCCTATAGATTTGAAGTTTTCATGTTCTCCCATTGGTCGTGTGGAATTTTTCTCCAGGTCCTTCGGTTTTTCCCTCCACATTTAGAAACATGCGTTTAGATAAACCACTTCGTTGAGCTTATCATTTGTGGCGAGGTTGCTTCTGGAAAAGAGCGTTATAGCTCAGTGGGCCTTACCTGGTTGAGTATTTTCCACTAAAAACCCGAGCCACATTAGGACCATGCCGAGCCAACCTGTCACGCTTCAGAAGGGCACAAGCCGAGCTATGCCGCTGACACGCAACGTACGATACAAGACGTGCGTAGATGACGCAACGGCACTGCGTCCTCGCAGTGTTACGATTGAACACGCTGTTCGCCCCACCCCTGGCCCTGTTTGGCCCCAGGCCATATTCAGATTGGCACGGTTGGCTACGTTACGGTTGCGACAGAAGTTCAACATGCATACGTTGTGAGGCCAGCGCTGTAGCTGGTGAAAAACTACTCGGATGTCCCGGTCGATTACGGAAGCAGTAACATTCCACGGGGGGGGGGGGGGGGGGGGGTACGCCTCCACTTTTGCAAAAGAGGCGAAGGAAAACCGACACATCACCTGTTGGCCCGGCGTCGGGCCGACCGATCGCGACGGAGCGGCGGGGCGCGGTCGCGACGACGCGTGGCAGGGGTCGGTTCGCTCCCTTTTCTGAAACCGCGTCGCCCATTTTGCTGTCGCAGGGAGGCGGTGGATAAGGGAAGCCGCACCGAGTGCCGCGGCCTCGACCACGCCGACCGGAGGAGGGACGCGGCACCCTCCCTCCTGTCGGAGCCTCTGCCCGACGGCAAGAGAGGTGCGTCTCGCGGTGGGGGAGCCCCGGCGCGGTTAGTGGTGGAGAGCGGCACTCGATTTGCAGACCTCGGCGAGCTGAGTAGAACCACTGCTGGGTGTTTGGCTCGCGACCTTGTGACCTGCAACACGAACAATGCTACTGGCGTGGCACTCGGGACTGCCGATTTTCTCCGACCAGTTCGCAGACCCCCCCCCCCCCCATGCGTACAACGAAGGCCAGGTGGTCACCCACGCAAGTGGCTAACCAGGCTCAGCGCTGCTTCGCTTGCGAGATGCAATCACCCCATCGGGGGTGCACGTTTGTGTTTACGGGCGGCAGATTTGCATCGCGCCGCAAAATTGAATGCCTTTTGAATTTATGCCCTCCCTTGGCAGCGGAGGTGCCACTATAATATTTATTGCACGGAACTTTCATTAATGATTGAGTTTGACATTTGCTTACACAACACGCTGCCATCTGTGCCACACGCGTCCTCTGTGCGTCTCATGGCACATGCACCGATTGCTTTAACAGGGTAAATTTTTAAATATTAATAATTGATGTCATCTTTATCTTCCTCTCCCCCACCCCACCTCCCCCCCTCCCCGCCATTTCTTTCCCTCTCCCCGCACTCCTTAAATGCCATCTTCCCTTCTCATCCTGTTCGTGTCTATCTCTCTCTCTCTCCCTCTCTCTCTCTCCCTCCTACTCTCTCTCTCTCTCTCTGATATCACGATCCTTCTCGCTGCACGTGTGCCCGCTATCCATTGGGCAGTGGTCATCGTACCAGTGATGGACAGCTCCGGTCACGTGGCCCTCGTGGTGCTGGTGAGTACGAACAGCTGATCGTTTTCCGCCGCCGCTCGCCAACCCACCGTGATACCATTTGAAACTTCACTGTGCCCTGCCCTCACTTCGGCCCGAACAAGGCCCTACAAACTCAACCCGCCCCCCCCCCCCGCACTAATCGAAGTGTGGCGGGCAACAGCACCTGCATCTGAATAATAGGGCACTTTGTCACTTGCGGCAATGGCTCTCAGCCCCGGTCACGGCAGTCTGCACTCCGCTTGAAAAGCTGCCCGCTGTGCCTCTCCAATTCTCGGTTCCAAGGTAAATTCGGTACGGGAATGTCAGCCGAGCTCCTCGGCTAGACCGCACGCTGCGAGTGTGACGATTCATCCCCCGCGCCTGCCCAGCGCCATCCCCCCCACATCACCACGAGTTCAGGATCAATTTTGTGTGTGTTTCATTTGTCCAGTCACGGCATCTCGACAGTTCTCAAGTCAAATGTCAACTCAAAGTGATTTCCTGCTTAAATAAGCATTTAAGTGTCCATCTCCGGCGTGACAAGCCCTGAGCCAGGCGTGGAAATTCCACATTCCTATGACAGGGGCAGGTCTATCTATCGGACAACCACTGTCGACTTTCCCCGACAGCGTGGCACTCCTCTTAATAACCAACGAGGGACGATGGGCTCAGTCGATCCCCCCGAATAGGATTTGAACTCCCGACCTTCCCACCGCGAGCCCCACACGCTCCACCGCTGGGCCACCGGGGCCAGATTCACTTCACTGCACGAGCCGCAATGCAGCATTGGCGTGGCGCAGCGCTCTACGTCCCGCGCTACGAACCCAGCAGCAACCCGAGTCTGGTTGTCACGCAAGGCTAACTAACGTCAGTGACGAGTGATATCTCAACCAGTCCTGCCCCCCCCCCCCCACACACACCCCCCCCCCATTCTTCACCAACCAGCACTGACCATTAGGGTGACTCTATTTTGCAAAGGGATGTACAAGCCAAAGTTGTTATTGGTTGCCACCGTCATCACTGACACAGCCTTACAACAGAACCGGTATGCTGTTAATGCCGACTCGTAATGGGAATGGTATGCTGTAAGGTGGTACGTTTAAATCATTTCCGTGCATGAATGTATAATTCAAAACCGTTTGCCAGCGCATTGCTGATTGAATGGAGGCCTCCCCACGGGTTCACCCGGTCATGGGAGTCGATTGACCATACTTCACCACGATGTTGAACTTGTTTTAAGGACCCGGATCGGGAAGCACATTCACTTAAGGTCTAAAGCTGCAATCGCCAGCGACACATCGTGTATAACGGTAGCAAGGTGCTTGGTTTCCTTTATCAACGTGTTCTTGAAACAAATACGAATTGGCACGCGTTTCCCCACGTGACAACTCAATTTGTTTGGCCGCGTCGGGTGGTGGAGGTGCGGTGAGTAGCTCCCATCGCTATTCGACTCACGCGATCTATGCCAACAGGCGAATCGTGAATCACGGTCAGTGTGTCTGTGTGTGTTTTAGCGAAGGGGCGGTAGCGTAGTGGTTGGCGCGCTGCGCTACAAACCCCACAACCCAGATTCGATTCCCGCTCACGGCCCAACACCATTGACGTTTATTTGAACCAGTCCTGGGCCTCCCCTAGGTCGACTCAACCTGAAATGAGTCCCTGGCGTGGCGTGTAAACATCGCCACGAGGGAGACAAAGGCGGCCGGGCATGGTGCTGGCCAGCTAACAACACTTGCCCCAACAGTCTGTTAAGGCTATACGGGGGGAGGAAGCGGGGATGTTTGTATTTGACAGTATACATATACGTGAATGCAGTTAATTATTAAACGCAATCACATTCAACCAAATTCCACAAAACGTTACATCAGCCTGCTTGCAACAGTGCGTGGCCGGGACGCGTGACGGATCGGAACGTTCACGCAGCGCTGTCCCTTCCGCAGGTGCTCTGCGAACAGCTGTCGCCCATGGAAGACGCGTCGCTTTCGTTCCTGGAGAAGCACGTAAGCAACTTCCACCTCCTCCTCGTTCGGACGCCAACGGAAGATTCCGTAATCTCTCCTCGGTCGAAGCGTTCAGCTCGCCCTGCGCTCAGTGCGCTCGTGGTGCCTTTCTTGTTGTCCATAGCTGGCCGTGCATCGATTCCGCGTGAAGTACGCGGTCGTTTGACGACGGATTTTGATCTGAAACTTCAAAAGGAGTCCTGTGGCGAGTGCCACTTCCCCGTGTTTCCGCATTTGACGGCGACAGTTTTGGATGTGTTTTGCCCGCGGAGTTGGCACGTGGATGATGACGAGGCCACACTCACAAGCTGTTCTGATGCAGTACGGCACACTTGTTCTTTCTCTAATGACCCAACAAATGTCAAACCCTTGCCAGCAACAAAGAGCTCTTTATTGGGTTATTACAGTACATCGTGCCTTTTTGGGGGGGCGGTTTAAAATCTCACGGATGTTGTTGTGGTGTGAGGGGTTCTCAGAATGGATTTGTAATTCAGAATTCACCAGTTTCATTCGATGCCATGGTGGCGAGATGTTAACCACCTCGCCTGGTATGCAGGAGTTCGTGGGTTCGATCCCGACTCTGACACCTGTATATTTGGAGTTTGCATGTCTCTCTCCCCGTGGTCACCTGGATTTTTCTCTGATTCCTCCGGTTTTTTTCTTCACATTTAAAATCACCACCACGTGTTCAGGGTTTTTGGCTGCTATAAATTTCCACGTGATAAGCCACTTCGTTGAGCTATCATTTATGGCCAGCTCATTTCCGAAAAAAGCTATGTAGCTCAGTGGACCTTACCTGTTAGAATAAAAAAAAGTTTAACCGTAGTTTAGTTTAGCTTTACCAAAGCCGGACAACTCAAAGGAGCTGAGTTTAGATTACAACATTGGTCCAAGTTTCTTAAATCTCCCCCACCGTCTCCTCTCCAACCAGCAGCGCCAATGGTTTACAGCACGGTTGTTCGGCAGATCGCGCGTGTGCTGTGGGGTAAAGTGTGGGCAACTCTGTTCAGTGTGGATGACCAGGAGAAGCCTCTCTAAAGTTCCGTTTTGTGAAGGCCCTTTTTGCTGCCGGCAGTGGTTTGAGCGAGAAATTTCAGGGCTGCCCCTTTCCATTTACACGTAATGTGTTCCACAGGTGCGTTCGTGCTCACATCCCCCCTTCCCAATGTGTCGATGGAATTAGTCGCTGAAAAGCCTACGTTCTGTGCGCCGTTGCGAAGGAGTCTGTCCGTCACGGGAGGTGACTGCTAATGTTGACGTCCGGTTAGATTTTCCGCTTTGCAATGTTCTTTCGGCCTTGCCGTCAATGACAAATTGACGACACCTTCAATGGGCTGAGTGGTGTCCAAGGAGAGTGAGTTGTTGTTGTTGTTGTTGTCGTGGGGTTTTTTGTAGAGGGAGAGAAAAGAGCAAGAGCAACTTCAGAAGAATCGAACGTTGCGTTTTTAAACAGTCCATTATCACAATTTATCAGTCGGACCCTCGGGGGGGGGGGGGGTCGGCGCCAGAGGTCAACGCATTTCAACGGTTGCTGCTCGTGTCTTGAAAGATTCACGCTCTCTCCGCTGTTGCACCTAATGACGAACGCACTTTTGTCCACGATCCATCCTAATGAGATCCTCGCATCTGTGCCGTGCCCCCTGCCTTTGTATTATTTTCCCACTTTATGTTTTTTTGCCGAGCCAATGTGGCTTAAGAAGAAAGCCGTGGGGGGCGGAGGGGGGGGTGTATTTCGCGATGCCCCTCCGTGCAGGCGTCGAACGCCGCTAATGAATGAGATGTTTTGCTTCGTTGTGCTCACGCACGCACTGCTTTGAAAATATGATTAATGGAACGCGCCAGCGTCATGTTTGTATTACCCCCCTTCCTCCTCCTCCACTTCGTCTGCTTGCGTGCTAATGAGCTGTTGATGATGCACTTATCGCGGGCACTGTTCAATGCTATAATTTGCTTCTATTACCGTATTCTCCAGATTATAAGACAACTGCAGAAAGTCACAAAAAAAACGCACTCAAAAACTTGCGTCCGATGCCTGATGCTATTTTATATTTGATGAGCGCCTGCAACTCATTGCGCTTAAACAAAGTTAGAAAACCCCTTCTGCAACGTTTTGCTCTCAAAAGACAGGGGTGGGTGGGGATGGGGAAATTGCATCTTATAATCTGAATATTAACGTAATTGTTATTATTGTTGTTATAATTCAGCATTACGAAACTAATCATTGCAGATTAAAAGTGCGCTGATGACAACGGGTTGCGTTTGCCCACGACATTTAAAGACTGACATACATCATGCACATGTACAGTCCTTTTGTCAATCCACTGCTGGATGAGGGTCTCTCCACACCGAGCGGGTCGCGGGGGGTTATTTGCCCATATTTCACCACGCTGGCTGGTTGGTGAAGGAAGGGAGCATAGTACAACAGTGAATGTTGCTGTACTACCCTCTGATGCCCAAAATATAGGCCCCCACCCCACAGCAAGCCTGTGTTTTGCGGATGGCGTCCGCCCATCCAATGACTATTCCTGCGTAGTTTCCAAGACGTGATGAGATTCTGAAAAGTCCAGGTGATTATCATGGAGGTTAAATATCTGTATGTATCTGCTAGCAATTAACCTCTTTTGTGCGTCGTTAACAAAAATAAAATTTCTGATTTTATAGCATAAGATACGTGAGGTTGTCGTACAAGTTGAATAAAAAATGTTGTGAATGTTGTCTTCATTATGAATTTTAAAGAATATATATATATATTTTTTGCAATTTCCCCATCAGATTGCCGTTTGCTACAATCGGATGGCCGCCGTTCCTCGCCCCTCGGCGCAGTCCCACAAGGGACTCCCTTGCACCCAGAATTCTCTGCCAAAAGCCAGACTGACCAATCGGTGCCAGGCAGTGGACGACAATGACTCGGCAGACCACAAGATCTTGCAGCTTTGCGGTGAGTTGACTCAACTGACTTATTAGCTTTTTGGGATACTGCGTTTGGCAGTGATGCACACGCAGAATTAAACACGTTGATGAATAATACCGCCCCCTTCAAAGAGGATAAAAAACGTAATATGGAATATTTATGACATGTTGGGCAATCGCTCTTCTTCGTGGCAGAGAGAGAGATAATCTGCTATGAAAAATGTTTTGTATACAAACACATTACACTTTTTTTTGTAGAGCAAAATGCGTAACAACGTATCTTAAACAGACCTCCTATCTGTCTCTTCACACACAAAATAAAGCAGCTTGCATTAATCGGCCTATTGGCTTCCCAGACAAATATCATCCAGCAACATTTGTTAAAGGCAGCGAACTCTCATTGACCACTTTTGATCATCTGGATCTCATTGCCAGAGTTCAGGCTTGTTGAACAAATGCTGCAGGTCTGCCGTGCGCTCTCTGCTAGAGAACTCCGTCTAAATGATTGGGACCTGTTCAACGCAAAAAAAACTAACTGTGTCGTACACAAACGCTCTTGAGCGTTGTTGCGCAGTGTTATGGGTGATAGATGAAGTATATATACAAGCAGACCTCCGTTCAGTGTCTGAATATGAATACGTTCTCTTTTAGTCATCGGCCTATTGGCAGACTGATCGTCAGTCGTAGCGCTAAAATATACAAACGCAGAGTATTTGTCTGCTAAACATGTCCACGTGATTAAGCCACTTCGTCGAGATATAATTTGTGACCGAGTCGCTTCTGAAAAAGAGCTGTCCAGCTCAGTGGGCCTTACCTGGTAAAAATTAACCCGTAAAAACAAAGTTTTTCACTATAAATCCTTTATATGCGTGGCGGCTAGAGTCCTCTCGTCCTCTGGCTTGAGATGGCTGCCACCTATGGGTCAGATGATTGCCTGCCACCATTAAGCAATTGGTAATGAAATATAATTTATTTTTTCCTAAAAAGTGTAACATTTTTGAAAACATTTTTTCACGAAAATGTATTGTCACGCACAACGAGTCTGTGTGCAAAATGTCAGCTCGATTGGATCACGGGAAGTGGGTTAAAAAACGACCGAAAGATTTGCATGGTCGTAAGCGCGCAAGCAAGCAAGCAATTGAACTTAATATAAAGGATTTAAAAATAACAAAAACGTTGTTGAAATAGTTTCATGTCATTTGGGCCTGCGGGGGGCGGGGGGAGGCGGGGGGTGTGCTTATTACAACCCAAGTGCCGTCATAGAGCTCTTAAAATATGCACCACACACGTGACTGTGTTTCCACTCGAGATACGCAGGGAACCACTGAAATGCCCTTCAGCATTTTGGATCTCGTCAGTGATGAACAGCTGTGCTGGGACTAAACAACAGCCAAAAATAATGAAAACGTAGAAACCCTGCCACACGTTCCCAACCGAAAAGACAAACAATTGCAATGTTCGTCCAGTCGTTTGACGCAGTGAAACTGACCAGGGCTTCATATTTTGTGAGTAGCTGGTAGATAGTGCGTAAAGATCGGCACTGGGGAGACAAAGGTGGCCGGGTGTGGTGCTGGCCGCACTACCCCCTCGTGTGCCACTCCGGCCTTCATTGGCGATCGCTATACCAGGCAAAGATTCCCCCATGTAGCCTTGGACAGACTTTTTTGGGGAAAGTTTTGTTTAGCGAGCGCCTATGAAGGCTGGCCAGGCACACGAGGGGGTGTGGGTATACAACATCACGCCTGGCCGCCTTTGTCTCCCCAGTGCCAGTATTTTGTACACAGTATTTTGTACACAGTATTTTGTACACATCACACCAGGTACTCATCTAAGGGTTGAGCCGACATTGGGGAGGCCCAGGACCGTTTCGGATAATTCTCACCGATGTTGGCCGCGAGCGGGAATCGAACTCGGGTCCGCCGGGGTTCTCACCGCTAACCGCTACACCACCGCTCCGCTCCCCACACCGAGCTAAGACAAAGGCGCGGACACGCAGGCAACATGAGCGTATCGCAAGTGAGGTGTCGGCGGAGGTGTGTCTCGGACACGGTCAACGTCTTTCTGAATCGACTCCACGGGCAGGTGGGGGGGGGGGCGGCAGTTGGCACGGGGGCCACGTCTCGGTCGGGAACCTCTCTGAGCGACGGAGAGTGACGGGGGGAGGAAGGGGAGAGAGGTGGTGGAGGGGTGGAGAACAGAGAGGGTCAGCAGATGCAAGCAGGGGAGGGGGTGACAGCACCTTTAGCAAACTCCCCCCCCCACCCCCCCTAGGTGGGATATTAATTACCCGGGAGCTGTAGCAGCTTTGCAGATGCCGACACCGCAAATGTCAGTTCGGGCGCTCGGGGGAGAGGTGTCTGCGTGTGTGTAGATCAGGTGATAAGGACCTGCTAGTGGGGAGGCACCCTATCGCGTGTGCCATCTAAATAACAAAGCTTCTGTCCGTGGATGTGAAGGCTTTGCCCAGGGCTCATTACGCATTCCGTGGAGTGGCCCATGGTCGCTCAAGTATTTTTTTTCGTGTGTGGCGTTGTTTGTTTTGGTTTATTCATGCACGCACCACCCTCCCACAAACAAACACTCGCGCGGGCACACAAAGACAAAGATCCCCCGTATAGCCTTAACGGACTCTTGGGGCAAGTGCTATTAGGGAGCACCTATGAAGGTCGGAACGGGACACGGGAGGGTGGGTGGCCAGCACCACGCCTGACCGCCTTTGTCTCCCTAGTGGCGATGTTTACTACACACTGCACAAGCTACTCATTTGAGGCTGAGTCGACCTAGGGGATGCCCAGGACCGGTTCAGATAATCGTCACTGGTGTTTGCCGTGAGCGGGAATATAACACGAATCAAAGGGTTCGCAGCACAGCGCAGCGCTAATCGCTGCACCACCGCTCCGTATAACAACAACCGCCATTCGCCACTAAGTGGCGGTGACGTCAACACGACGCTTGTGCCAGGCTGTGTGCACCTTGAGGCCACCTGAAGTGTCGAACGCCCGCTGACAGGAGGTCACGGGGCAGACCCAGGTGCCACGGGTCGACTGACTAAGACGACTGCTCCACACACACACAAACACACACACAACACACACACACAACACACACACACATCCACACTGCCCGTTGCCTCCAAAGGTTTAAAATGTCACCGCATCTGAAATTGTGATATTATTTATTCATGTATTGATTTCTTATTTATTTTCTTGCGTTGTATTCATTTATTTATTATGTAAGGCTCTAAAGCGGTGCATTTTAACGTAACTTTGCATCAGCAAAAAGAGAGAGGGGGCCCAACTTTTGGAGTGCCTCGCCACTGTTGATTTTATGCTGGTTGAATGAGTCTGTTAAATACCTTTTTTTTTATTAAATTGGCTTTTAATGTATCTTGTTAAGCAGTTTCAAAGTCTCAAAATCAATTGTCGATCGGCCATCTGAATTTTTTATTGCATTATATTTTTCCTTTCCTAGCTGTTCTTTTTAAATATATTATTTGGTTGGCGAGGCGATGTTTTAAACATATTGCCAATTAAAAATATATATTCTAAGATTCATACGTATGTAAAAAATAAAACGTTATTTTACATTCCTGTGATCCAGGTAACACTTTAACAAATGTCACACAGGAAAATTAGGTGGTGAGGAGAACTCATTAAAAACCAGCAAACAACACCTGACAAGATATAAAATAAAATAAATTATGAGAATGCATCACAAATCTCCCAACAGTTCCATTAGGTTTCAGTGGCATAATATCTGATATGCATGTTTTCCTCATTCTTTTCTTTCCCTCTCGGTGCAGTGGTAATTACGGCACGTGTCGGATGGAGAGATGCGCTGAGGGGCATTACCGACTCCAACATCGAGTCGCCTTTGATGGGGCTAATCTAAGGGGGCCACAAGCGTTTTCAGGCTTTTCCGTGGCACATTAGCGGAGCCTGGAGGATGCTGACATTAAAATGGCTTTTCTTGTCACCTTTTGTGAGACTGTGCCTGCGCTCGACGTGTCGAAGATAATACAAGCTCGTCAGCCCAGAAGCCACTTATGCATATGAATGGCAACGTTCGATACGGCACTCTGCGAATGGGAGACTACATTTCAGTGATATAAATAATAATGATGCAAAATTCGAAGTGGCTCAGGAGCACGTCCTACTTTAGTAGTTTAATGCCAACGATGAAATATTAAACCACACGAATTACGGGGGAATGGTAAACACATGAATATTGAGATGCATTTTTTGTTTGCATGGAATGTTAAGTGCAGTTGCAAGATAACTTTTTTGTTCGATTTTTTTTTGGGGGGGAGGGCGGGGGGTTGGATTTGGTGGAGTTGTTTGCACACTGCGCTATGTACCTGGTAACCTGAGTTCGATTCCTGGCCACCGCTAACATCGGTAGCGCGTTATATATGAAGCAGTCATAGGTACCCCCCTTTCACCAACCTACACTGACCATTACGGTGAAGTATGGTCAAGTGACCTCCATGACCAACAAAGCATGGGGGGGGGGAGAGGGGGGGGGGTCCTTCGTCCAGAAGTGGATTGGTAATGACTGAAAAATACTTGCGATATATTCGTACATAACAAGGGGTAAATATGTGTAGGCATTGAAGGTATGCGCCGTTATTCTGCTTAATAACAGCCATCTTTTACACCAATTTAAGTAAAAGAATTAGCTGATGAACATCAAACTTCAAAATAGGTCTCACACTTTATTGGCGCAACTTTATTTAGGGTCATATTTATGCGGTATGTAGATCATCACATCTCATGGAAGCCTGGAGTTAATTTTAGCCGAAGCTGTCTTTGTCGGCGAAAAATATTTCTTCACACGGCCCATCACATCCAGTATACCTTGCGCTATGGCTATGGCTACTAGTTTCACGCTGACTTCAGTCTACCAGCGACGCAGAAGTTATTGAGAAAGTTGTGCATACAAATATTGGGGGGGGGAGGGGGTGGCAGGTGTGACGCATGGTACGTTCCCCCCCCCCCAAAGAGAAATTTAACTTTTCGTATGAATAATCCTGCAGTTGTGTGACTTTCAAGGGATCAGTTTTTTCGATCAAATCCAAGGCGTCCAGTTTGTCAACATGCATCACCTGACGCCTTCACGTTTCATGGCTCCCATGTCTGTCTGCTAACCTTTAGAAGCGAGCACATGGGCAGACCCTGAATGCATTATTCTTGGCACTGTTCAGTCTGTCTTTCATCACTTTACCAATTACATGGATATTGGTTGATGCTGTAGATGACATTAAGGGATAAAGGATTAGTTGGCAGTCATTGCACCTGTTGCCTCTTCTGTCTGGACAATTTTATTATAACGCTGAGGATGAGACAAATTGCTCTCACCTGCTTCTAAGTGTAAAGATGTATAACTGCTGGTGGAGACCTTGTGATGGATAAACAAAACGCAACGCACTCGTCAATAGCACTGTTGCCTTAAAAAGGCAAAGTACATAATAGGCGACATTCTGACCCAATGGTCCTTCTTCTCAGCACATTTAGAGGCCAGAACGGTCACCAGACGTCACCAGAGGTCATCTCTCTGCCCTCTTTAATGTGTAGAAAAAGCGTATTTTACCGTGTAAAACTAAAACGAACGAACCGTTTTTGCATATTTTTCGTTGTTCTGCCCAGGAAAGCGGTGGCATTACTGCGTAAATATGTTTTTGCTGTTATGCTATATCGCTCTCCTCAATGTTATTTTGTTGTTTCGGATCGTACTGCTTGTTGCTTGCCGTGAAGTGGGACGTTTCGCTCCACGTGCCGGAAGCTTGAATTAATATCCTTAAGTAGCTCCCAGCACTTTGAGCGAAACGTCGGACATCATGCCACTGCTTCTGGATACCAGCCCCAGTGACCTGCCCTCACGGTACAGATATCCGTGATTCACTGTGTAACAAAAATGTTTTTGTTCCTGGGTAGTAAGTGTGTTATTTTCTAATTGCTTATGCTTCAAAAGCACAGAAAATGGCTATTGTTCCCCACAAACTTTTCTTTTGTGACCAGGACAGTAATATTTAAAAATGTACCTATTGTCAATGAGAAAACGTGGTGCGCATTTGTGTCATTCCTTCACGTAAAGTCCTGGTCACTAACGCAAAGTTTGTGGGGAATACTAGCCATTTTCTACACTTTCGAGGCATAAGCAATTCGAAAATAACACTTACTACCCAGGAAACAAAAATCGTGTTACATAGTTAACAAACATCAGGTGCGTGCAGTGTGCAGGGGGCCTCCGTGTGCATTTGGAAATTGATCATCACTAAGAGGCGGGACCGTGGAGGCATCGCGAGGACTGAAGTCTAGAAATTTTGGCCTAGAAAGTCCCAAGGCTTTGTGGCAGCAGTCTTCATTGCAAGGCCCGCAAGCCACTGGGGGCCTTTCGTGCGGCCCCTGCCGCACCCCGTCGTGCTGCTGTCAAACCCAGCGGTTTCAAATAGTCTGGCCACCCTCACACCGGTGATGTATGGTCGAATTTTTTTTGTTCAAATTTTTTTTCTTCAAAATTTTAAACGTCGATATTGTCCGGTTGTTATATTCATTACTTTTATAACCAGAAACACACTCATAAAATTGACTACCGCGCTTATAATTTAATGGTTTGCATTTCTGTTCGGCATACGTAACATCGTGCGTCTTCATCGCTGACATCTGCACATCTCTGTCGGGCTATTACGCCGCAGTTATACGATTACAATTTCCATTTATGTTGCATTTAAATGCAACTGCACTGTACAAAACAGTGCGGCACGTTCATCGTGGGGACAGAGAGGCATATATTTAATATATAAGTGTACAATAAAATAAAAAAGATTTCAGTCCGTTTTCACTCCACTGCTGGATGAATGGCTCCTCACGTAGTGTCAATAAAGGGATGGTTGTACGAACCAAATTTCGCCTCGCTGGTCAATGCTGATTGGTGGGCGCAATGGACATAGAATTAGGAGCATAGCGGAGTTACAACAACAGTCCTCTGCGGCCCGTAACGCGGCCTATAACACCTGTTGCATGCACAGTGGGCAACCCATCAAAGCCCTGTCGTGGCTCAAATCCACGCTGAGCTTCGCGAACAGCAAAGCACAACCCCGGTGAAAGTGTAACGTTGGGCCAACGTTGGCTCGTGGTCGGAGCCGTCGGACCAGCGTTGGCGTGATGAATTCCTGAAGGTGGAACGAAGCGTCTTTCTGTTCCTTGGTGTGGTTTGGAAGTTCAATGTGGTGGTGTCGATGCTTTCTACTTTGGCTGCATCTCGTCCTGTTCTCTCTTCACAGGGGAACTTTATGACCTCGACGCGGCCTCCCTTCAGCTGAAGGTCATTCAGTTTGTAAGTACGCGTGCGATGGGAAGTTGAACCCAAAACACATCGACCTTGGCACAGATAGCACACCCATACCCAGCCGGGATGTCAATTCAACGCTTACATTTCGTGTTTTAAAGGGTGTTGTTGTTTTTTTTTAAATCTGTCTTGAAATTATTGCGATTATTTCTTATTCTAAAAAAAATCCAAAACACTTCGTCAGTAAAATGATGAGAACGCCTCATCGCAGCAGGAACATACGTGGAGGCTGGCAACGATCAGACTGAACGACACTTAAAGGTGTGCTGCTCACAAGCAGCTGGAAGGCGTGATCCCTTTCCGTGGCTTTCCTCTCACGCTGCGTGGCCACCACATTGTGTGCACCACGCTCTTGGTGGGGGCGAGATATTGTCTCCCTCGCCTGATGTAAAGAAGGTCGTCGTTTCGATCCCAAACCCCATGTATATTTGGAGTTTGCATGTTCTCCACGTGGTCAAAATGTATTTTTATCCGGGTCCTCCGGTTTTTTTCCTCCACATTTAGAATAAACGCGCGTTTAGAGCATTTGGCTGCTATAAATTTCCATACGAAAAGCCACTTTCGTTGAGCCATCATTTGTGGCTAGGTCGCTTCTGAAAAAGAGCTCCGTAGCTCAGTGGCCCTTACCCAGTAAAATAAAATAAAAACATTGTTTAATCGTAGTTTAGTTTAGCTTTGCCAAAACCAGAGAGCTCAAATAAGCTGAATGTGTGGTCATGTTGATTGGATCAGAATGTGGCCGTGTCAACAAGCATGATTTTTTTTATTTCTCTGCTTACCACTCTGGAGGCGGGGGGGGGCTTGCGAGGAGAACATGAAAAAAATGCTGAATATTTTGCGCAATAAATCCGCCTGCAAACATTACGCGTGTAATTTGAGCAAACAGAATGGTTGGTTGTCTAATGAGAACCAAATGAAAAGAGGTTAGTGGTGGAATAACAGAGGCGGATGTTTAATGTGCCTATTTCTTTTGGGATACGGAGTCGATGTGCCTTTGAGGCTTAAACAGATGTCTTAATATTAACATCAGAAATGCAATTATCCACTGCCGAGTAGGACCATATTACCCAGTTAGAAAACAATTATAATAATATGATGTTGCATTAAAATAGGTGGATCGAGCAAACACCTGTGTTATATATTATTCTGGTAAAAAGAAAAAACTAAATTCATAATTCAGTATTAGAATTCCACCAAAACAATGTAATATTTGTGCATCGATTGTCGTCACTTTGCTCATGAATTATGTTTGTATTGGCCGATAAAATAAATAAACAAATAACTGAAGTATTTCAAGAGACAAAGACACAGTCACACATTGCGATCCGGACTCCCGGCAGTTTCCAGCAACGTCTTAGAGCCCAGTTCATTTCTGTAACCAGGAACGACGAAAAACATTCCACGAACCACTCTTCCAATTAGGCAGTAATTTCTCTTCCTCTGCAATAATGGCACTAATTTAATAAACCAGAACATTGTGCACGTTTGGCTGAACGTGAATATGCCCAACCATAGCTTTTATAATCTGTTCCTTCTTATGAGCCACAAAAATTCCATTACTCCGTGCGCTCTGCTGCTCGGATTTCTCTCTCTGTGTGTGAGTCTACTACTGTGCCTCTTCGAGTGTCGCATCCACTGTGCATACTTACGAGACTCATAGACGCACATACACTGCAATGAGCCATAGCCTTGCATCGAGATTCATACCCTTCTATAGAGACTCATAGACGCACATACACCGAAATGATTCATCATCTTACATTGAGACTCATAGACGTACATACACTTACATGATCCATAGCCTTGCAAAGAGATTCATAGATGCACATAAACCCACATGATCCATAGCCTTAAATAGATATTCATAGCCTTGGATAGAGATTCATAGATGCACATACACTGACATGATCCATAGCCTTACACAGAGATTCGTAGAATTACATAGAGACCCAGAGATTTCCATATTCTTCTCAGCAAAAATGTCCCATTATTATCTGGGTTTGGCTGTTCCAAGTACTCCTATCTCTCTAGTCGTGTCCACTATCCTCGTATCTCGTTCCACGGCATATTTCCATTACCCTCGGTCTCAATCTATACCTTCTGCCCTGCGCTGGTGTCTCGTTGTATTAAAGAGCTACGTCTCAAAATACCGACACAGTAAGCTTTTTTGCACATAGTTTATTAAAATCCAAGTGAAAATCCGGTGCCCCGCGTATGGACTGTTGAATCCGTAGTTTATTCCCTTGGCCAGGATAGCAGCACGGAGGTCTGCGGACAAGCTTGCGTCGTTATCGCAAAATCGATCGTTCTGGAGCGAAGCAACGCCGGGCTCTCCTCTCGTAAAGCTCCCATCACGTGCTCGGTGGTGGAGCCCTCCTGTAAATGCCGCAGCCTAAACAAACGGCACTGAAGCGTGCGGCAGATGAACGGAACACGCAAGGGCAGAGGGCGGGGTGGGAGCAGGGGCGGGTGAGTAGGGGGGGGGTTACTGAGAAATCTTTTGAGATTTACGGGGTTTCTTCACGGATGGCGGAGTGTGCGCGTGTGCGTTGCGCGTGCTGGCTCTTCCGTGCCGGAATAGCGGCCAGGGTGGGTGGGAGCGGTTGATGCGGGTTGTGTGTGTGTGTACACGTGTGTGGGGAGCGGTAGTGTAGCGGTCAGCGCGCTGCGCTATGAACCCGGCGACACGGGTTCGATTCCCGCTCGCGGCCAACACCAGTGACGATTATCTGAACCGGTCATGGGCCTCCCCTAGGTCGACTCAGCCTCAAATGAGTACCCGGTGCGGTGTGTAAACATCGCCACTAGGACATGGTGCTGGCCACCCACCCCCCTCGTGTACCGTTCCGGCCTTCATAGGTGCTCGCTAACAGCACTTGCCCCCGCAGTCTGTTAAGACTACACGGGGGATCTCTGTCTTTGTCATACTCCTATGACCACCGTGGACCGTGATCCCCGTGTCCCCCACCCAGTCACGCTTGGGAGCGCACCCGTGACTTGAGCGCAATCATTGTGCCGCGGTTTTCTTGAAACGTGGTGGTGGATTCGAGAGCAAAATCGATGTTTCGAGGCTCCGGCATGGGCACGAGATTTGCGCTGAGCTCCAAGCTCAGAGGGCCGATTGTCAAAAACTTAAGGGCCTTCATCCCCCACTTGCTCTTCAGCTTTCGCTCTCGTGTTGGAGATTTCTTTCGTAGATTTGTGACCGAATCGTTTAATGTCCCCACTTTCGTCGCCGTCGTTACTGTGGATTCTGTTTTCTTCTTCTTCTTCTTCATGAATCACCGAAAAAAAGATAAAAGTCATTTTTACGAATGGCCGGAACATTCAGCTGAAACTAAACTGAACATTTGTCATTTAACATTTTTATGTTACTTGTACTCTACTGTAACTCCCGTTTTTACCCCACGAGACTAATGCCGGCTGTAAATGCTGCAGAAATTCGGTTATCGCTGCACAGACACCACCTCTGGTTCAAGTCGAGGCTCAATTTCATCCTCTTATCCCCTGGCCACGAGTGACTTTCTCTTCTCTCTGAAGTGTCTGGAACTGTGCCTTTATCAAAGCATCATCATCATCATCTCCTTACCCCACACTCTGCCCTGCAGCTCTCCACCACCTCTAACTCTTATGTTTAACTCCTCCTCTCTTCCCAAGCCTTGCCAATGTGCATGTCTCGCCTATTCTGCAGGATTCTTGCGATATCGTCAAAATGCTACGCTTTGAAAATCGGTATTGTACCCTCTGCGCACACGTCTTGTGTGCCATTTAACCTTTGAGTCCATACTCTTTGGTTCTTTCGGTAAAGTCACGTAGATGAAAAATAAAAATAATAAAAATAATAAAATGAAAATATCTAAATTAAATCACGACTTTACCGAAAGAACCAAAAAGTATGGATCCTTGCAGTCACGAAAACTTCAAATCAAGAATTACTTTTGAGTCGCCAAACCCTATCTCGCACAATCGCAGACGGGCGATGACACTTATCGGCCGATGACACGTTGCCCACCACCGAGTAGCATTGTTGGCACACAAAAACACACACGCACGCAAAAACCTTCGCGCAGTGATGGAACTCAGATGGCACAGTCAATGAGAGGAAAGAGTTGAGAACCAGTCTATTGCCTACGATGAAATTGCTGTGATGTATCTCAGAAGGGTTGAGCCTCGTTAGCAATTGGATGGAATCATGCGTGAGAATACTGGGGGCATTGTAGACGTGGCCTTTTAGGAGGACAGGTGACAAAAGTATGACAGCACAGCTATGGATTCTGTCATCCATCCGTGCAGTACTTTAAAGTGACATCCTTTTGCAAGCTTGTGTTTTCTCCAGCTTCCTCACTTTCCACCCACATGAGGTCGAACATCCCGACGTAGCAGCACCCTCCTGAAACAAATTCTTCCGACTCACGATTTGGCATGCACCACGGAGCAAGAAAAACATGTTCCCCTCGCATTTACCCGACGCGATTTCGGATCGTACCGCGCGCTGTTCGCCACCGTCTCCGGCGTTTGGCTCCACGTGCTGGCAGCTTCTTCTTAAGCCAACTGCGTCGAGTTGCTGAAAAAGCTCCCGGCGAGCGGAGTGAAACGTCGGACGTCGTTCCGAACAGCACGCTCTGCGAGGCAGCACAGCGGCGATGGCGCGCACGCTCGCGCACGGCGGTAACGTCCTCCCCTTGTCTGCGGTGTTGCTTCCCCCCCCCCCCCACAGCTGCAACAGGAGACGCAGTCCGAGTGCTGCTGCCTGCTGCTCGTCTCGGAGGATGCCAACCAGCTTTTCTGCCAGGTGCGCATGGCGCAGGCGGCACCACCACATGCTGTGGCGCGGACGTGGTGGGGGTGGGGGGGGGGTAATTTATCAAATTTAACAAATTTGGACAATGAAGCCCGGCACGTGATGGCCTCCTCTTGCGAACGACATCTCCAACGTCTGCTGCGTAGCAGACGACGCGTCACTTTGCGGACGGTTACGCACCCGCGGCCGTGTTCAGCCCCCAGAGAGCGCAACCTCTCGAAGCCAGGTCACGGTGAGGCAGCGCAAGGTCGTCACCAGCGCAGCGCGTGTGGCAAACGGCGAGTGCTGGGCCCTGCACCACCAGATGTCCCTTTGACACCAGCCAAGTTCACCGTCGGTGACTCACTGCGATGGTTGCTCCCCACATACAGCAGCTCTACTGCCCCCCTCCACCCTCATCCGTGAAGAGTTGCAGCCGGGCCTGGCCCCGTGCCCGTGGGCACGTCCATCACGTGCTCTGCCAGTGGCGACCTTGCGACATGTATATTTTTTTACGCGGATTATTGAAAGTAAATTATTTAATTGATTTCATTCATTTTGAAATGTGGTGATATTTTTCGCTCGCTGTCCGTGCCTCCCGGTCGCCCTTGAGCGAGAGGCGCTGGGCGTCGTTTGCCGTGGGCCATGTGTCAGACGTGCCGGCCGGGCTGTTGCTGCAGGTTTTGCTCTCGCGGGTTTAGTTTCGCTCGGAGAGGTCGCCGCTTGCTCACGTCGCGGCGATCCGCACGTTCGGCGCAGCGACTTCTCGACCCTTTTGTGCGGAACGGGCGCACAAATCCACGGGGCCGTCTGGCTGCGGCCGTTTTGTTCTAAAGAACTGGGGAGAGAGCGACGTTACGATTGGGTGCAGGAGGAGGGTGGAGGAGGGCACATTTAGATTGTCTATTTCCAAACGATGCGACGAGGTTATGTTTCAGAGACGTTTTCTTTGGCGGTAGGCGTTGCCGACATTTTTTCGTTGGTTTCTTTTCAGAACGGGAATTCTGGAGCCTCACAACCTTGGGGATATGAATAGCGGAGTTAGTTTCTTGTACAAACAAATGCATCAATATTTGTTATTAATAGGTTAACTTACACGTAGTGAACATATTGGTTTTCTGTACGCAAAGGATAAAAATAGTAAGGGATAAAAAAAATGAAGGCGTTGTATTGTTGCTTGTGGCACGCAGACGCGACTCATAATACACCCACAACATGAATCAATAATTTGGACTGTGTTAGGTGGACGTTTCAGGCAATGGTCCTTCAGAGTGAAGGACAAATTAAAAGCAAACACCATGCCGAGTTTGCGTACCTTTAGACTAATGCAATGAAGCAGACAAAATAAACAACACGCAACACAAACACACACACACGCGCCGAATTAATGAGACCGTACAAACGAAACCGGACAGTGACTATGCATAACTGATGAAGTAATGCTTTGGGGGGGGGGGTGGTAGTGTGTGTGTGAAATTAAATCTTTTTAAGCCTCACTAATAATGTTTGTAAACATAATAAAGCCAACCCTTTTGTATTTATCCTCGGACTCTCTGATGTTCTCTTCATCGTTATTTCGCCCGATCCTTTTGTTGTAGGATACGAATTAAATAAACACCCGGTCGTTCCTATTCAGATGCTGTCTACGGCTTTAAAGGGCGGGGGAAAAAATTTTTAAATCGAACCGTGGGCTGAGAAAAAAAATGTTTAGCCTTTGACTTTACCGAAAAAACTAAGAGTATGAATCCTTGCAGTCACGAAAGCTTCAAATCCAGAACCAGAGTTTGTTGTTTAGTGAGTGGAGTGTGAGCGTGCATCGTGTACCAATCACCGCGAGCTTGTCTTCTACCTTTTCAGGTTGTTGGCGACAAAGTTCTGGAGGAAGAAATCAGCATTCCGGTAAGTTCCGGTCGCCGCCGGCGCAGAATTTTTGCCCCCATGCACGGTGACCGGGACGTTCGCTTCGTTTGCAAAACGTGCGTCTTGCTTCGGCGACACATTCATCGTTGGGCGTTCATCGCGGAGTGTGCGACACATTCATCGTTGTGCGTTCATCACGGAGTGTGTGACACGTTCATCGTTGTGAGTTCATCGTGGAGCGTGTGACACATTCATTGTTGTGCATTCATAGCGGAGTGTGCGACACATTCATTGTTGTACGTTCATCGCGGAGCGTGTGACACGTTCATCGTTGTGCGTTCATCGCGGAGTGTGTGACACATTAATGGTTGTGCGTTCATAACGGAGCGTGTGACACGTTCATCGTTGTGCGTTCATCGCGGAGCGTGTGACACGTTCATCGTTGTGTGTTCATCTCGGAGCGTGCGAGCCAAACGCGATTGTGAAGCGGGCATAATACTGGCCGACGGGCCGAGCTTCAAAGGCGAGTGATGTTTCCGTTAGAAATCGGTCACCGTGGCTATAATGAGCAGCAAGATAAACAAATTATTGGAGGAGCAGTGGTGCAGTGGTTAGCGCCGCCCCCATCCACCCACCCACCCACCCACCCCACCCTCGCCCCATGAACCCGGTGCCCTGAGTTTAATTCTCGGACACAGTTAACATCACTGGGGAGCGATGTCTGAACCAGTCCGTCCTGAGCCCTTACCTCCCCCCCCAACCGCATTCCTTCATAATACACGTTTTTGGGTTAGATCGCGTTGTTTATAAATGTGTCGTAACCCCCCACCACCCGACACGGCCAATCAGCAAAAAAGTGTCACGTTGACAAAAAACAAAAAAGTTCACTGCTTTAGCCCACCGGTGTGTTGAAGAGTGAATCCACAACATTTACAGTTTTTGAGTTGTACGACGTTACGCTGGTAATTACATCCAGCATCATCGGGCAATTCGTCACTGACCAGCATGGTGAAACATGGTGCATTGGCTACCACAACTTGTTTTTAAGGGATTACATCTTGAATCATTGCCTCACTTGATGCAGCTAATCTGGCTGTGACGGTCCCACTTGATGACGGAGACTTGTGTTGCCTCCGAAACGTCGTGATCTTTATTTTATTTTAATTAATTTTGATGTTTTACCTACGTGACTTTACCGAAAAAACCTACGAATATGGTGCAATAGCCCCCATGACTTACACATCACGGGGAAGACTAAATCGAGCAGTAGATTGTCAAAGGGCTGTACGTTATTTTTATCTCTGTGGCCTTTTGATACTGGCAAAAGGGTCCCATATATATGTAACTGCTCAACCCCAGCTATTAATAATTTGAGACTTGCATTGCCTTTCTTACTGTTTGCCTTTTGGTGTTCTCTGGTGAGACTAGGCCACAAAGAAGGCTGTCGCTGGTGTAGACCCATCCGTGTCAAAGACAAAGTATATATTACACTGGTCAACAACAAAACATTCTGGCCTTGACTTTTGCAGCTGTTTTAGACTAATTTCAGGGTGCTGATTCCAAATCTGATCTCAGATTTGCTCTATCACGTCTCCTCTTTATGTTATCGGCATACCCGATTTTCATTGATTTTACCCGAAATTAACTCTGTCACTTATGATTGCAAGTTGTTGCGAGTCAGTGACTGCTTTAGTGTTAAAATATGGTGCTGTATTTTTAGGATAATGTGTTTATAATATCATTTTATGTAGATATCCACATTTATTTAATATTTTTCTTCTGCAGTTTTTATTGAAAATGCAATATTTGATATCTCAAAAACCTGATGTGATAGACAAAAAACTGATGCCAGATTTGGAATCAGCACCCCAAAATTACCTTAGAACCGTTGGAATACCTTATGCCAGAAAAAGTGTGTTGACCAGTGTTATCAGAGCATTTTTGTTGGCATGCTTTGCCCCAAGTTTGTATGGTTAATGCAAGAATTGATGCCTTGAAATAGCTTTCTATTTGGTGTTTGAACGTCTTAACACCCCCTGTGTTTTTTTGCCAGAAAGAGTAAAGCCTGTTCTTATATGTTTTTGTTCACATTTTAACTTAAGTTTGTTATTGCTATCGCACAAACTGCAGAGTGTAAAGACATTCGTGAAAGCAATTACAAATCTGTCGTGGGAACGAAAAAAAAAGTTCTGGCGCTCCAAAACCAGAGGGGAGAAACGTAGAAACTTAAAAGCTGCCGATGTGTGTCCCTTAAAGAACTGCCGCACAGATTTCCTCAGTGGATCTACGGCTTACAAGTTCTTAAACCTACAAACCAAAAACACATGCCTCTCTGGGGGACCTGTGTTGAAATCCGGTTCAGAGAGGATCAATTTGCGCTCATTTCCATTCCATTGACTTTTGAAGTTCCTGTTTTGCGCAAGTAAAACGTTGATTGCATCGTAAGGGTGGAACGGTGGAATCGAATCATTGACGCATCGAATCGCGTCTATGAGCGTCGATGTGTTTATTTCTATACGCTGTATGTACGTATGTTGAACTTCTTTCTCACCGTACCTTGCCAACTGTGCTAATTGGAGGTGTGTAAAAGGACAACAAACTAAACACAAAAAGTAGTTTTAAAGAAATGTATGGAATTAATTAATCTAATCCCCTTCAGACACTTGAGGTGCTAACATTTAGAATCAGAATCGTTATTTAGTCTGGAGGAATGCATAAGGAGTAATTAATAAAATCACACTCGTGAATCACTAAGTGGGGGGAACGGGGGTGGGGAGTGATTTCTTCCTCCTATAATGCAGTCAACATTGTTATCAGCAATGATCGAACTTCTGGACGAAGGTTTTCCCAAGCCGTCACCATCTCTCACCGTCTCCTGCGCAAGGGCTACTTGCGTCAGAATCACCTTGGCCACGAGCTCATGACTGCTTGAGATCGAGCAGGAACACAGGGGCACCTGAGCAAGGGAGAGCAAGTGCGGAAAGCAGCATTGAATTGCCGGTCCCCTACACAAGCAGTCAATCAGGGCCAGGCCAGATATTGAGAAAAAATTAACCCGTAAAAACAAAGTTTTTCACTATAAATCCTTTATATGTGTGGCATCGGTTTTATTTTATTATTCATTTCTGTTTTTCTTGAGTAAGAGTTTCATTTTTATCACATTGGTATTTTAAATTAAATATGACTTTTTTTTCCCTAAAAAGTGGAAAATTTTGGAAAATGTTTTTCACGAACATTAATTGTCACGCACAACGAGTCTGTGTGCAAAATGTCAGCTCGATTGGATCACGGGAAGTGGGTTAAAAAACGACCCAAAGATTTGCACGGTCGTAAGCGCGCAAGCGCGCAAGCAAGTGAACTTAATATAAAGGATTTTAAAACGACATTTATTTATACTGGAGGAATCCGATGAGCTAGTAAGCAATTTTTCACGGATACCCAGTAGGGCCGCGTCAGAAAGTTACATTGCTCCATCCTCATCTCTTCTCCCGGCGCGTCCTGCCCAAGGCCGTTGAATTTCATAAAGCGTCAATACGATGTTCTTCGAACTGCGTTTGTTCTCCAAACCCATGTGTTCGTCTTTGTGTCCCTCGGTGTGATTCCAAGCGTCCACCCCCTCGACACGCTTCTTTGTGCACTTTCCAGTTTCCGTACCATTTGCTTTGCCGTTGCCAACGTTTCTGACCCAAATGTCGTGCAGAGCAGGCAATATAATTCGTATTTCATTTGCACCAAAACGGCTCTCAAATATGTTTTGCCATTTGTCACTTCATCTCGCGGGGTCTCACTGAGTAATGGGGACACGTGCGATGATGACCGATCGAAGATGAGGACGGTTCTCTCACGTTACGCGCTGGCAAAACGAATTCCTTCCCTCGGTCGCCTCTCTGCGTTTCTCTGTCCCACGCTTTGGCACCGGTGACGCTACCCCGAAGTTGAAGGCGTTTGATCGTTGCTTACCTGCGACTAATTACGGACAAGAATAAAGACAAGTGACACCAAAATCAAAACAAGTAGGAAGAGAAAGGCTAATTGAGCTTTCAGTTTTTTTTGCAAGCTGACCGTTTCGCCATCAAGTAAAGCAAACACGCTCGAAGGCGAGCGCTGCAATCTAACCTTTCCGTGACACATTTGCCTCGATTTCTCTTTTGCCCCGTGCAGCTCAACTTCGGTCGTCTGGGAGTGGCGGTGGAAAACAAGAAATCCATCACGCTGAGAGACATTAATCAGGTGAGGCTCATAAAGCCCCGCATCAGCTCCTCACCACACGTTCGTCTCTTGGGGAAATTTTTGTTTTGTTTTTCAATTACCGGCAAAGTCGTCGTCGTCCCCCCCCCACCGACTTCATGATTTCTCCTTTTAATGGCACCCAATTAAACATCGACTGTGCGAGGTAATTCCGGGGTGTGTGAGCTTTAATTGCCTCTCCCGGCGTCTACCGGCGTCGGTAGATGGATGGGGGGGGGGGCGGTCGAGGGTGGTGTGTGAGCCACGACTTCGTCACCGTCTCTCTCCCGGTGTTTCTACGTGAACGCCACCGCCGCCATTGTTGTTGTTGTTGCGTGGTGGCGCTGCGAATCGCGAGACGTTTCTAAGAGCCCCCCCCCTTCCCCCCCCCCCCGTTTCTTGGCACCATTCTCTCTTCTGTTACTCTGGGGAGAAATGATATCTCGTGAAAAGTGATCTCTTTTAAAGTGCACGGCTGACAGCAGCAGCAAGCAGCAAACCTTCCCCCGGATGGACCGATATTGTTTATTTCTGTTCTACAACTTCTCCCTCCCTCCCTCCCTCTTTCTCTCGCTACAATTACAAAGTGTCTCTGTGCCAATGTCTCTGCCTGCTTCCTCGCACTGTTTTTGTCTGTGCGTCTCGGTCCTTTGTCTGCCCCATCCATCGATGTGTGTTGCCACCACTCCTCTTTGTCGCTGTCCGTCTCTTGTTGCCCCCCACTCCCCACTCCTCCCCGAAGACCTCAGGCTTGACGCAAAGTCACACCTTGATACCAAATCTATTCTCAGTTTTCTCAAAAACTGAGATGTCTGGGGAGCCCTCGCTGCTTTCAAACGTGTAAATTCTCTCCTCCAAGCTGCTCATTATCCCGCAGTGTCCCTGCTTATCCCGCAATGAAACAAGTAACGAATAAATGTCGTATTACTCGCGTAGGCTTGTTGTGACCCTAAAGCGGAGCAGTGGAGACCTCGGTTTGATTCACAGCCACGACTGACGTCAACGGTGAGAGGAATCTGAATCGGAATCAGAATTTGTATTGATGCTGGAGGAATCCGATGAGCTATGAAGCACTTTTTTTTCACAGATGTTCCGTAGATCTGAACCGCTCCAGAGCACCTTGCCCCTAAACCCGCTTCACCAACCACACTGACCAGGGTGGTGAAGTATGATCAACAAACCCCCATGACCGACAATGGCAAGAGGAGGCCTTCATTTAACAGTGAATTCCCAAAAGTACTCTAAATTATATGAATGTTATCATAAGTACAAGCGGCGCTAAAGACATTAAAATATACATATTTTGTATAGTTAATTGAAAAAACGTTTCAACAGTTTGAAGGTTAATAAAATGGAGCCAAGGTATTGCACATCGGATCCTTCGACATTTGAACATTGAAATGATTTCCACTCAGCCTGGTAAAACAAGGCCAAATTGATTTTTTAACATTTATATGCGACGCATATTTTGGAAATCATTGCAGACTTCCTGAGAGATTGGTGTATGGAATTAGCCC
The DNA here is from genome assembly GCF_965212315.1 of Lampetra planeri. Classification (NCBI taxonomy): domain Eukaryota; kingdom Metazoa; phylum Chordata; class Hyperoartia; order Petromyzontiformes; family Petromyzontidae; genus Lampetra; species Lampetra planeri. The sequence continues at coordinate 9,444,545 of NC_136121.1, read as the reverse complement.
ACCTTCTAAATGTGTTTGTACGTGTGTGCATCTGTGTGTATGTGTGTTTGTACGTGTGTGCATGTGTGTGTACGTGTGTGTATGTGTGTGCGTGGGGTGGGGAGCGGTAGTGTAGCGGTTAGCGCTACGCTGCGCTACGAACCCCACCACCCGAGTTCGATTCCTGCTCACGGCCAACACCAGTGGCGATTATCTGAACCAGTACTGGGCGTCCCCTAGGTCGACTCAGCCTCAAATTAATACCTGGTGCGGTGCGTAAAAACATCGCCACTGGGGAGACAAAGGCGGCTGGGTATGGTGTTGGTCACCCACCCCCTCGTGGACCGTTCCGGCCTTCATAGGTGCTCGCTAACAGCACTTGCCTCAACAGTCTGTTCAAGCTATACGGGGGGATTTTTCTCTTTGTTTTTTTTGTGTGCGTGGGAAGCTGTGCCTTAGTGGTTAGTGGCAGCTGGAATCTACACCGATTCTCAGCCTCCCCTAGGTCAACTCAATCAGCAATGTGGACGTGGTGGCTCATTCAAACACCGTAACTGGGGACACAAGGGCCACTGGCCGTGGTGCCGGCCACACCACCTCTTCGTGTGCTCGCTAACAGCACTTGCCCCAACAGTCTGTATGACTATATGGGGATCGATATCTTTGCGTACAATCCACAGCATGGGGCTGTTGCAGAGAGATGGTTTATTCTCTGGTTTATTCTCTAGTTTATTCACCGGTTTATTCTGTGGTTTAATCTCTGGTGAATCCCCAGTGACCTGGCTTTACTTCCTGCGTACACATTCCATCAGTGACAAGTGAACCTTATGGCGGTACCCCGGGGTACCATAGTACCTCGGCTCTCGCATAATGTCCGTGATGCAGTGATTTTTAGTCTGTTGATGGTCGGTGATGCGGCAATCGACTCATCTCGACGAGCTGTACACGATGCACCACTACGGTGCGTACGAGCGTTCAGGGTTTCGGCACAATCGTCCTCGCTGCATTTCGACATCGTGGAGTGGCACTGATTTCGGATTGATTGGTACCCCAGTCGCGGAATTAAGTCCACCCCTGGAAAAAATAGTGTCCCAGAAATAAAATATTTAAATGCCTCGGCTATTTTGTATTATTTGGTACCCCGGGGTACCGCCATTAGGATCACGTGGTGTCTTTACCTATCCATGTCACCCACCCCCGTGAGTCATACTCAACATTGTGTGAGAGGGGCACACGTGGTTTGTGTACATCACCACTAAGTGCCCCGCCAGCACTTGAATTGCCTTACCAGCCTCGATGGGAGGTCACGAGCAGCCACAAGCAGCATGTCGGGGGACTATACGGTTGCCTCGCCGTTTTCGGTGCGAGTTTGTTTGCGCGAACACGCACGCACGCACGCGAACGCTCTTGGTTACACGTTTTGTTTACGCGTATACGGCGCCGCGATAATATTCGGCGTGCCTCTACAGCCCGGCGTCATTGCATTGCGATGCCCCACCACCAGCCACCTATCACCCGCACTCCCCCCCCACACACTCAACTCGGCCGATGCATTAACCCCCACCCCTCTCCATCTGGCCTCCGTGTCACACCCAAATTGCACGCCAGCGATTCCATCCACGCCACGCGCTCGAGTGATGGGCCGCGCGCTCGCGGGAGCGCAGAGGGACGCGAGCGTTTTAAATTCACTCGCTCGTCCAGCCATTAGCGCCGGCGGCCGTGAACATATTATCGTTGTTGTTGTCGTTGTTGTTGTTGTTTTGACTTAAAACTTTCGTGACTGCAGGAATTCATATTCTTTGGTTCTTTCGGTAAAGTCACGTAGATAGAAAAAATAGAAGCAAATAGAACAAGCGATCGCTTGTGTTGTGATCGAAACGTCGTAGTTTTTTTTTCTCCAATCTTTTATTTTTTCTATCTACGTGACTTTACCCAAAGAAGCAAAGAATATGAGTTGTTGTTGTTGTTACCGTGGTGAGAGAGCGCGCGTCCCCGCTGGTCTCGCGCTTTCGCCCTATCGCGCCGGGGAGACCTTTGGTGTTCCACGCGAGCCTCATGCATTCGTACGGATCACCCTGGTGGACTTGGAGCTTTGTCTCGACAAAAAAGAGCGTAGAGCCACCTGAGCGGGTGTTTATTTTTGGCGCCGCTCAGGCCCCACCTGGACGCGTGTCACGTGCATCATGCTCGAGCGAGTGAGCGAGTGAGTGAGTGTGGGTGGGTGCCCGCTAACAGCACCTACCCCAACGGTCTAAAAATCTGTTAAGGCTATACGGGGGGGGTCTCTGTCTCTGTGTGTGCGGGAAAAGGTAGTTGTAGTGGTTAGCTCACTGCGTTATGATCCGGGAAAGCCAAAGTGGATTCGCACTCGTGGCTAACATCAGCCAGAAATATCTGACCTGATGCTGGGCCTCCGCCTAGGTCGGCTCGGCCTTGAACGAGTACCTGGTGCGGTGTGTAAACATCGTCACTGGGCAGATGAAGGCTTCCGGGCTTGGTTGCTGGCCACTCACCGCCTCATGTTCTATTCCTGCCTCAATTTCATTCACACGAACAGCACGTGCCAGAACGGCGTACTGAAGTCGATATGGGGTGGGGGGGGATCTTTGTTTTTGTTCTGTGTGGAACAACAGGAAGAGCAAAACCACCTCAACTCGCTGCTGGGCTTCCGCGTGAACTCCATGCTCTCGGTGCCCATCGTAGCCCGAGCCACATCCCAGGTTGTCACCCTCGCTTGCGTCTTCAACAAGCTCCACGGGCAGAGGTATGAGCGGGCACTCTCGCACACACAAAGACAAAGATCCCCCGTGTAACCTCAACAGACTGTTGGGGGAAGTGCTGTTAGCGAGCACCTATGAAGGCCGGAGCAGCACACGAGGGGGTGGGTGGCCAGCATCACGCCCGGTCGCCTTTGTCTCTCCATTAGCGACATGTACACATCGCACCAGGTACTCATTTGAGGCCGAGTCGAGCTAGGGAAGGCCCAGGCCCGGTTCAGGTATTCATCACTGGTGTTGGCCGTGAGTGGGAACCGAACTCCGGTCGCCGGGTTCGTAGTGCTGCGCACTAACCACTCCGCCACCGCTCCCCACAATCTGACACACACACGCACACTCACACACGTACGCATGCGTCTACATGTGCACAGTAATGTCCCAACGCGGAAGCGATCATTGCTGCCTCAATCCCAGGGTGATCCTGGGAATTTTCATGGTATGGATTACAAGGGAGGTGGAAGGCAGTAGGGGAGATGGTGTTGATGGCTTGGGGAAAGCTGTTAAGATGTGACTCTTTTTTAAAATATTTTTTTTACTTGGGAATGGCCATGCAATTTGATGTCCAATTTCGTGAGAGATGAAGGCGGGGGGCATGAATGACAATTTTTTTTCTGTATGTACCCATTGCATTTAAAAACATCGGGCTGCAGCGGCAGTGCGGTGGTTAGCGCACCGCGCTACGAAGCAGGCGGCCCCAGTTAAATTCCTGGCCACAGCTAATTCCAGCGGTGAGTGAGATCTGAACTGGTGCTGGCCTTGTTCACCAACCTGGACTGAACTGTGTGGTGAAGTATGGTCAATGAGTGACTCGGCTTGTGCAGGCCATCAATAAATGGATTTACAATGGCTCAATTTTTGTTCTAATTATACAAATATAGGGATGAGCCAAGTGCATTGCCATTTCGAAAAAGATGATCGATTTGTTTTGGTTGTTTGGCAGGACGAGTCTTCCCATTCAGTAATGTTCGCATCACCGACTCTTTCCGGCATATGTCAGCATCGCGGTAATTATGTTTTGTTCTCGCCACAATTCTTTCCTTTCCGAAATCCCAAACCGTGACAGGTGCCAGTGTGCAGGCCCACAATCCGAATGCAGTGCTGGAAACCCTTTGGCACTGTCGGAGCCCTGGTCTCTTGGAACTGTGCCACCTCCCTGCCAGTGAGGGAGGAGGGGGGTAACATCACTTCAGAGTTGGCATATTGCATGATCTTTTTCAGTGGCAAATCAATGGGCCTCCTCTTTTGTCATCCACAGAGTACCCCCCCCGCCCCGTTGGGACCAAATGTCACGCTTATTATTATATGATCGGTCACCTTAATGTTTGTACCTGTGAACAGATTGTACAATATCCAAACTCGGTTTCCCCTCAGTGAATTTATATTCCAAAAATGTGCGATCGGCAAACGCGTCACGGAGGTTGAGAACATTTCAATTTGGAGCGAGCGGTGCACTACCCTGTGAGAGAATGTCTCCGGAAATCGCTCCGATTGGCCTCTTTATCCAAACTAGGGGGGCACGACTTTTAATACCCTGGGAAAAGTGTTCTTTGCATGTCAAACCAAGACATTTTAGGACTCGGATCTGGAATAAGCCAAACTAAGTTTATAAACACGTTATCGTTTGATGGGGGTGCGTGGGGTTAAATCAATGGTGACCAGGCTGAGACCATCACCTTACTCTACTTGAGAACCCAGTTGAATCACAGGCGGCTGGAATCAAGGTTTGAACCCAGGATCTCAGCAGTGCCAGGCGAAGTGATTCCTGATCCACCAGGGCTGTGCCAATATTTGATAACTTAGTATCGTCGTAATGCAATGACTTGCATCCACAGGTGATAGAATTTTGCACTGAGCGCCGTTTGTGGGCACCTTTAAGATGTTTTCTTGTTCATGTTTTTTTGTTTGTTGCGGTTGCACCCGATTCAAGAGCCGAATGGCTCACAGGGCTATACCTAATAAATGAACTTTGAACCTACTAAGGACGGCACAGGAATCTTAACGGGGTCCTTGTCAACGCGCACCTCAAATTCTCTACTTCCCCACCCCACCCCTCTTTGTGCACGTTGGCATTTCTCCACCAGGTATTGACTTTAGGGCTGAGTCAACCTAGCGGAGAGCCAGGCCAGGTTTAGATAACCAAACTCACCGTTTTGTCATTGTGCGAAGAATCGGAGCGAGTGCTCTTGAGGACGTGGCACAGCGTTGTTGCACATTGCGCCCCAGCAGCGTTCAACAACGCTGAGCGTCAGCGCATTGCGAACTGCGCATCTGTCTCCCATGCAAACAAACGTATGGATTTCGATTTAAAGCTTTCGTGACTGCAGGGATTCATCTTCTTGGTTCTTTCGGTAAAGTCACGTAGAATGGAAATAATAAAATAATAAAATAAAACATAATAAAATAAAAAAATATTTTTTTGCTTTATTTTGATTCTTTTATTATTTCCATTCTACGTGACTTTAAAATATTACAATATTTTATTATGTTTTATTTTTATTATTTTAATATTTCCATTCTACGTGACTTTACCGAAAGAACCAAGAAGATGAAACGTATAGATGTTTTTTAATTATATACGTCTTAATTATTTCTTATTTGTTAATGATATATATTTTTAATTAGTAATACGCTTCCCCCACCCCCGCCGCCACCCCCTCCCCCCCCCCAGTCCGTGTCTGTGAGCTATGTTTATTCTGTGCTCATGCTCTGTGACATTCATTACGAAAGAGCTCCTGCGAATTTTCAATTTTATAACGCTGACATTTGTTCGCTCTCTCGTGTGTGTCGTGCCAAGGCCTTCTTCAGTGTAGTCGAGAGATGCAAAATCTATTAATCGAATTTTTCACTTCTTTACTTCACATTTCACTTGCCCCCCCCTCCCTCCCCCTGATGTGTCATCACCGGGACTCGCACACGCTGCCGGCAGCGCTTGATTATCGTCGAGCGTTTCGTGCGTTTTCTCCGTCCCCGTGGGTGCGAGTGACTCAGCCTTGTCCTCCTGCCCGAAGATCTTATTAAAACAATACGAACCAAAAAAAAACCACCCCACACAACGCCCACGTTCCGAAACGCCTGGCTCTTCAGATAAGTCACCGGCGGTCGAAATCATCGGTGGTCGTGGTTATTTAGTCAGGCCCTGCTTTCCTCCAAAACATCGCACACGCGTGACGGCTCCGACGACAAGTTATAAGAAGAGCCACTTTTATTTAAAGATTTCCACAATACGGAACCCCACTATGTACTTTCACGATGAAGGACCCTCGGCTTTGTGCTTGTCTTCCTGCTTGTATCTTCCTCATAGCCTCCCCACTCCTCGTGCTCTCCCCTTAAATCTCCCTCAGCCCCCTTTCTCGAACCTTCTTCTCCTTGTTTTTACCTCTAGACAATCCTTCTCATTTCCCTTTAACGGATCCTTTCTGTTTTCCCGTTCAACCCCTTATTCTCCAATCCTTTTTTAAAGTTTGCCTCCCGACCAATCACCGTGGAGGCATCCTTCTTCCAATCGAAGAGCTTTGTTTATTTTTAAATAGCCGTTAGGCTGCATTTGGCTAGGGGACATTTTTAGGTCATTTCGCAAGTATTTGGACGACTGCAGTGAGGTCCGGGCATAGCACACGCCTTTGTGACTAATTGGAAATAAAGTAAAAAAAAAATCCACGCTGTGTTAATGTTCAACAGTTCCCCCCGTCCCTCCCGCTCCAAAAAATTAAAAGACCAACTTGTGAAAATGTCACCAGCTCGCCCGTGGTGGGGCCAGGGTTTGATGTGCCGCTGTAAATCCGGTTTGTGCCGCTTGCCCATCTGCAGCCTCTAGGGCCACGAACAGCCAATTACCGGCGCGCTGTAGGTGCAGCCTCTGAGGAAAATGTCACCTCTCCTGCCAGGAACGCAGCCCCGAGTCTCTCCCGCCGAGATAATCCCAGAGCTTAAGACCTGGCAAGGACACTAAAGAGATGAGTGGCATGTGGGGTGTGTGGTGGTGGTGGGGGGGGGGGACTCTGTCGGAGGGGGGCTTACGGTGAGGACATTGCTGCGGGTGAAATAAAATGAGGTGGAAGACGGTGAATAAGCAAAGTTCAAACATGCATAATTCATGGGCAATACAGCACAGATGAATTTTTCATTTCACCTTCATTTATACCCTCTGTCTTGCGAGGTGAAATTCACAACCCCCTGTGTTTATGATGTAAATGCCAAATTTGACGTAGTGTGTTGTCGGGACCGCGGAGTCAAATTTCATCCCACAACAAAATGATATAATCAGACTTGATGGGGCATTTGAAATTTGTCCGTGGCTTCATTGCGGCACAAAAAGAAAACTAATTATAAAGGTTTTTTTTTGTCACGTAGTAAAACTAATTTCCACAGGCCACTGCAGGCGCAGTTAATTTGTTGCATTAACAATTAACTTCATGGAAATAAATTAATTTGGCGTCTGTCATGTGTAGTTGCCGTTCCACAGGGACCAAGCCACACAGAGGAAGTTGACGAGTTCCTAAAGGTTAGATTACAGAGAAGATTCTGGAAATCACCCCCCACTTGGTCATGGATAAAGAGGAGTGTCTACTGCTAATTAAAAAAATTACATTAAATCTACACACTGGCTACTCAGTACTGAGCCTGGTGTGTCCTTGCGCTACTGTGCATTTAAACATTCCTTCGTCCGCATGAATGACATTTATGAAGAAAATCTCAGACTCAAATACCAAAAATTCTCACCGATGTTTTGGACAAAAACATGGTGGGGCGGGAGGGGGCATCAGCACACCCACGACACCCACAGTGGCCACTCCCCTTGGTCTCAGCGCCACAGCCTCGCTCCGCAGCGCAAGACGCGACGGAGGGATGTCAACGGGGCCCGCGAAATGGGCAGCGCGCGCGAGACGGTGGACACGGCGTCTCTTAGCCAGTCTCCGGAGAGCCGGACACGGGCTAAGGAACAAAGTGCGGACACAGTGTCCCGTATCCGTGTCCAAGAATTCCGTGGGTGTCCGTACAGCCGTGACACCCGCAGTGGTTGCGGCCCTGGCCTCCACTGCATCGTTCGGCTCCCGCGTCCCTGAAACGCGGTGGTGACCGCGCGCACTCACCGTGATGCCTTGTGGGTTGGAGCGATTCCTGGTCGTGTGGATTCACCGTGTCTAGAGGAAATCGTTCATAGCGAGTGTGGGCGCTACGGAACCCAGTGAGCTCAATGCAATACAATCGGATTGATCGTCATCAAATTTAGCTGTGATCTATTCAATGCTAGATGAAGGCCTCCCCATGCTACATTGGGTGTGGGGGTTGTTTCGTCTTTTGAAGTATGCCTCGCTACCGCTTATTGGTGCAGTACTTGCGACCCGCCAGAGCAAGCCTCTCCGTGCTGACCAATCTCCATTCAATTACAATGCAAGTTGTTACACGACCCACGCACCTGATGATTGGTAAACAGCTCCGACACGGTGCAGAGAGTGCTTATTTAAATCAGACGGCCCTTGATTTTAATCAATGCTCACAAGTCACCTGGAATGTTTAACAATGATCAGACACGTGCAACAATTAGGCGCATGTAGCATATAACTACGTGCATCTGTTATATAACTGAGAGAGATTGGATAACACTGGTCAACACACTTTTTCTGGCATAAGGTATTCCAACGGTTTTAAGGTAATTTTTGGGTGCTGATTCCAAATCTGGCATCAGTTTTTGTCTATCACATCAGGACATATCAAATATTGCATTTTCAATAAAAACTGCAGAAGAAAAATATGAAATAAATTTGGATATCTACATAAAATGATATTATAAACACACTATCCTAAAAATACAGCACCATATTTTAACACTAAAGCAGTCGCTGACTCGCAACAACTTGCAATCATAAGTGACAGAGTTAATGTCGGGTTAAATCAATGAAAATGGGGTTTGCCGATAGCATGAAAATGATGTGATGGAGCAAATCTGAGATCACATTTGGAATCAGCACCCTGAAATTAGTCTAAAACAGCTGCAAAAGTCCAGGCCAGAATTTTTTTTTTTATTGTTGACCAGTGTTATATGGAAAGGTTGTTTAGGGTATATTTGGAAACACCGGACTCATGATACACGCATCTCTCCGCCAACTCCTATTCCATTTAATTACAGGATAGTTTTAGCAGTTAAATAAATAATGCTACGAAGATGGGTTTGTTATCTCTACGCTTTGTAGATATCTGGCTGCACGTGTGTGTATTGTTTTCCCGCCTTACAAGTGTTTTTTTTTCTTTCCTACACCTACACGACACTTATCCCAGGTGTCACATTTGGCTAACAATGGCCCCGCACGTGCGATTGCCTCGCGGCCACTTTTGACCCGAATCTGCGTTGCCGCTGCGACACTCCTCGCCGACACTCCTCGCCAGAGGTCGCAAACGGGTTTTGATTCCTTACCCGTACCCGGCCGCACCAGGATCGCAAACGGGTATTCGTACCCGTACCCGGCCGTACCCGTACCCTACCCGTACCCGGCCGGGTACGGGTAGGGTACGGGTATCGGGTACCTGATTGCGACCTCTGGGATGAAGCCATGTTGCAGGCGCGGGTGGGTTGATTCTAGGAACTCGAATTGTGAGAAGAGACAAGACGTTGGGAAATGAGTGACAAACAGTTACTCACCAGTGACTCACGGCCTACCCGTACCCGGCCGCACCAGGGTCGCAAACGGGTACCCGTACCCGGCTGGTACGGGTAGCCGGGTATCGGGTAGGGTACGGGTATCGGGTACCCGGTTCGGTTGCGACCTCTGCTCCTCACCGCCACAGGAATCCCGTTAGCAGCCTTGGATCACGGAGTGCCCGGAAATAAAATTGAAACAGGGCGCAGTGAGCGTGGAGCCCTCGTGGAGGAGGATGGCGATTTTTTTATTTTCTTTTTACAAATCTGCTCAATTTGAACGACCGTTGTTACGTGTCGTGCGCGAGTCTTTCCGTCCGTCTGTCTACGTGTGTGTGTGTGTGTTTATTTGTGGTAAGCGGTTCGCGTAGTGGTTTAGCAGGCTGCTATGAACCCGGTAACCCGTGTTCAATTTAAAATTTGAAGTTTTCGTGACTGCAGGGATCCATACTCTTTGGTTCTTTCGGTAAAGTCACGTGGGTATAAAATAAAATAAATTAAATCACGACGTTTCGAGCGCAACACAAGCGTCCGTCATCAGGTGGGACAACCACAGCAATAAACAAATGCTGAAGTGGGCAAAAGGGCTGCTGTAACAAGAGGCTCATGGCAAACCTGCCGATCCTTAATAGCCTGCAAAGTGATGCGCATCCATCGCTGCAAGCATTTGAGCCACCCTCAGCGGGTACTAGAGGGGTGTCTGTTTGGCATGGCGACACTGCTGTGTTGTTTAATTGTATCACACTCGGTCGCTTCTGTCACTTGAGACTGTCACTGCAGAAGAGCCTCTTGCAGGAACAAGTGCCCGAGCTGTGTGTGTGCTAATGTGTGACTGCCCGCCAAAAGTTTTTCAAAGTAAAGGAAAATGGTTACTCACCCACCACCTACACCGATGTTCTACAAGAGCAAACAGAACGTATTTCCCGTTGCGTGTGAGCGTGTGAATGCATTCACACACGTGGGAGACAAAAGCAGGCTGGGCGTGGTGCTGACCCACCAACCCCTTTCGTGTGCCGTGCCGACATTCGTAGGTGCTCGCTAACAGCACTTGCCCCAAGAATCTGTTGAGCCTATACGGGGGGGGGGTGATCTTTGTCTTTGTACGCACACGCCAAATTTAACTTCGCCTTGCCGTTGATGTTCATCGCTGCCACTGTGTGTGTTTTAGCCGCATTCGTTGGTCGCAGTCTCGCTCGCAAAGGAGACTCGAACGTAACGCTTCCTCCACCAAAGCGACCGATCGATCGACGGCTGGAGCGTTGTCACGGCTCGTTCTTGCCTCTGCCCCCCCCCCCCCCCACTGCCTTCCCCCCTCGCAGCTACACGGAGACAGACGAGCGCAAGATCCAGCACTGCTTCTGTTTCACGTCCACCGTGCTCACCAGCACCATCGCCTTCCAGAAGGAGCAGAAGCTCAAGTTCGAGTGCCAGGTAACTGCAACTGCTCCCTGCTGCTGGACTCTAGGCCCTAAAAAATGCTCTTCCCCCCCCCCCCCCCCCCATCATTTTGCCGGCTACGGCTAACGACGGTAGCGAACGATGCCGGAGCTTCATCTTCTTGGTTCTTTCGGTGAAGTCACGTAGAATGGAAATAATAAAATAATAAAAATTTGACATTTAATAATTCTCACGACGTTTCGGCCACAACGCAAGCAGCCGTCCTCCGGTGGAGAACAGGTCTGTCGAGGAGACAGAGTCTGAACAGACTCTGTCGTGAGAATTATTTTATTATGTTTTATTTTTATTATTTTATTATTGCCATTCTACGTGACTTTACCGAAAGAACCAAGAAGATGAATCCCTGCAGTCACGAAAGCTTTAAATCGAAAGATATCGGAGCTGCTTCTGCCCCGCCAAACAAGCACTGGCCAATGCGTTTGAAGTGTGGTGAGACATCTCACCCTCGTGATCAACACAATGGCGGATTCACAGGATGCTGTGCCCGATGATGCCTCGTCTCCGTCGTCACGAACACGGCGTGGCAAAGGAAAAGGCAGTGCAACACCCACCCCCCCCCCCCCCCCCCCCCCCGGCTTGCTTCCGTCTGAATGCATCATTTAAGAGTTTGACCCCATCGTACGTGATGGTCTTCTCTGGACACCCGTTCATGGATTTGGCCAAACATTCCAATGCAGTTAACCCTCATACGTTTGGATGCTAATTATAATCGCAATGCAGGAGGCACAACGGTTAAACTCTTTCGTGACTGCAGGGATTAATCTTCTTGGTTCTTTCGGTAAAGTCACGTAGAAGGGAAGTAATAAAATAATAAAAATAAAACATAATAAAATAATTCTCACGACGTTTCGGCCACAACGCAAGCAGCCATCCTCAGGTAAAGAACAGGTCTGTCGGAAAGACAGCGTCTGAATGAAAACCACCAGGCTTGGCAGCGTATATATAAGCTGGGTTGGAGGGGGTAGAGCGCCTTGACAAAAGAATTTGCATATCAAGAGGAATTCAGCATATTTATATATATCTTTTTTTAAATTTATTTTTAGTTTTTTATTTCCCTTCTACGTGACTTTCCCGAAAGAACCAAGAAGATGAATCCCTGCAGTCACGAAAGCTTTAAATCGAAACGGTTAAACTTTTTTTTATTTTACCCGGTAAGGCCCACTGGGTTACATCAGTGTTCCATGTCGGTGTCCATGTATTCCCGATCCATGCGTTGAGATCATAGCCGATAATGGGCACCGGGTGTAGGCGCTCTTTTGTCAGGCTGACACTGGTACGCTCCTTCCATCATCAAATTCAGATTCATAAAAAAGACTGTCCGTTAATCTCCCCTTGTTTTTGCCTCTTTAAAGAAAAGCTTCAACTTTTTAAAATATATGTAACGGTTGCCTAAGCCCCTTTGGGAATTAAGGAAGAAGCAGAGACTTAAAACTTAGTTTTAGCTTGTTCTAAATTACATTGAGGGGGGCGGAGGGGCCTGTGGGAGCTTCATTTTGAAAGATAAATTCCCTTTGCGGGGCTGCTGCTCGCGCTGCGTTGAAGTGCGAAAGCGATGACTCCGGCCCTGTGCACCCTCCTCAATCAGAGCGCCGCGTTGCGAGCGTAGCGCATGAAATGAGCAACTTTTTGTATACTACTCTTTGGTTAAATTTCGATTTAAAGCTTTCGTGACTGCAGGAATTCATCTTCTTGGTTCTTCCAGTAAAGTCACGTAGAAGGTAAATAATAAAATAATAAAAATAAAACATAATAAAATAATTCTCACGACGTTTCGGCCACAGCGTCTTTCCGACAGACCTGTTCTTCACCTGAGGACGGCTGCTTGCGTTGTGGCCGAAACGTCGTGAGAATTATTTTATTATGTTTTATTTTTGTTATTTTATTATTTCCCTTCTACGTGACTTTACCGAAAGAACCAAGAAGATACTCTTTGGTTCTTTCGGTAAAGTCACGTAGGTAGAAAAATTTAATTAAACCAAAAATAATAAATCACGACGTTTCGATCGCAGAAAAAATTATCCAGCAGTGGAACTGCCTCCATGAAGATGTTTGTATCCTATCCTGTCAAGTTGTCTCGGATTGTTCTCAAGATTTGTTGAGCCGCCGATGAGCATTTGTTGAGCCCACGGTGCGAGCATCTCCCGGGGCACGTTGCCCCAGCCCCGCGTTAAAGAAATGGGCTCTCGCCTTCTGTTCATTCTGACAATGTTTCGTGGTGATTTGCTGCCAAGCCTCAAAGTGGCAGCAATTAACCTCCACGCAGTTTGAATTGTTTTCATTTCTTAACCGGTAACAAAAAAAACTGATTGGAAATGGAGAGAACATGCCTGAGAGGAATGACCACAGCAGAGGTGCAAAGATGACGTCACCTCGTGCAGAAGTGAGATGGATTGTGGGCATCGCGGGGACTATGTATCGTAGTGGCTCCCCGCATTGGGATTGTGATTATCATCCAAACGTAGGAGGAGAGTACTGCATTGGGATGTTTGTCCAATAACCATGAAATGGGTGTCCCGAGAAAAATCAAGCCATCGTTTCACCTGTGTGTTGGACATCGGCATTAAAATGCCCTTTTGTTGGCTTCGGCCGAAACACCTTCTGCTCTCGCTCGTCGAGATAATTCAGTTTTGGTATTTTTTTCGTGCTCTCCGTATTGCGGCCAAAGGTTACAAAACTGACGCTCCGCACATCGGGCAAGGAACTGCGGCAGTACGTCTTCACGCACTCGAATTTTAATTCCCTCGTTGGCAGGTTTGTCGGAAAGAAAATTGGCTCATTATCCGCGTGTAACAAAATTCCTTTCCGGGGGGGGGGGCGGGGGCGGCGGGGGGGGGGGGGGAGAAAAGCAGAAACATCTATAGCTCGGCCGCCGTTCGTTCGCGCGGCGAATTTATGCGGCGGGGATCGATGTTTTCCGAGTCCTGGGAGTGGATCTGTGCGGCATTAAAGGGAGGGGAATAAAGAAAAAAACCCATGCGTCGTTATAATGTCGTTCTCTTTCCCCTGGAATTGCAGGCGAAGTGGTTAAGTCTCTCATCATCCCTGAGCTCGACCGAGGGTTTTTGTTTCAAAGCGAAGACCAATCATCTAAGCGGCGCCGTGGCTTTAGTAGGCGTGCACTGAAGCCCCTCGGCATCGCTGCTCTTGATATCGCAGACCAAGGGCTCCGGCCTCGGCCGACCGACCGTCCGTTTCAAGGAGGTTTTGCGACGAGTCCCCGATTCGGGGCGTTGGGGTCTGCAGGCACAGCCCCAGGACGAGAGTGCAGTGGCTGTTGTGATAGAAAGGTTCATGGCAGTGGAGGGCAGAGGATCGAAGGACAGGGCAGGGGAGTTGCAATATGGGTAGCATTGCCTTAGTATTATTATTGTTAGTCAGTGTGTCAATCTGTGTATCGATCTGTGATCGTGTTGTCTCGCTGTCCATCAGATTATATTTCCGCCTGCCTGTGTATTTCGCTGCCTGCTTGTCAGTTTGTCCTGTCTGCCTGTGCATCTGTCTGTTAGCGTTGTCAGTCTGTGCGTCTGTCTGTGAAGGTGTCTGTCAAATCAGCCTGCCTGCCTGTCTGCCAGGTTGTCTGCCTGCCAATGTTGTCTCGTCTCTCACTGCGTAATGATCAACCCGTCTTCACTCCATCAAACTATGCTTCACGTGCATGAACAGTCAGTGACGGCCAACGTCAACGTATGCATACATTATCACGACAGTCACGCTTTCGAATCTGCGGCGAAACAGATATATCAAATACATGTGCCTGTCCGAGAACCGAAACTTGCATTGCTCACCAAATTGTCTGCCAGCACTTGAGGACACGTTACACCTGGGGTGGAGTGTGACCCCCATCCCCCGCGGCCGTGGCACGAGGGATGAATCGCCTCTGCGTTGGCGCTTTCCCTGAATTCGTCTCAGCCAGCATTTGTCCCCTCGCCGCCGTTCGCGTCGGCTGCAATCGCGAAGCAAGCCAGGCCGGGAACGCTCGCCGGTTACCGAGGCAGCCTTGGTGAACACTTGTCGCACAATGTGCTGACGGGTAGCTTGGGATGATAGCTTTGGAGAGAGAGAGAGAGAGATAGGGCAAAAGCGTTAGCTGTCAACAGCAGCCAGTGCTTTTGATGGCTCGAAATTGGATTCAGCGTGACCTGCCCTAATTTATTGCTTGAATTCTACCCCCGGGACTTTTTGTTGTTGTTGTTGTTGTTGGAAAAAAAAAATCGTGGTGATAGCGTCAACAACAGCGTCAACACAAACTGGTTGTAATGAGTGTTGTTGTTGTCGCAATTATTCAAGTGGCAACAGAAAATAAACAACACCAAAAAGTGAGCATGTTTTTGTCGTTGGCGACAATGATACGGGTAATTTATTCGAAACCCCAATAGGCTTTGTGTAAATAATGAGAAAGCCCCCCCCTCCTCTCCATCGCGAGAAGAGGGAGCAAATGCGCGCAGCCTGGAAACGAAAAGCGATGACAACAGGCAGAGATGGCAACGGTAATACAGCCACGCAATTTCAGCTCCTTCGGGCCAGTGACGATTTGGTGATCACATGACATGCATGCAAGGCATGATGGGAATCATGATGGGAATTATGCGTCCCTGGCGTTTGTGAGCAGCGCACCTTTAATTAATATTGATTAATATTGATTAATGTTGATTATTTGGTACGTTCAGTTTTGGTGCCATTATTATAGCGCAAGGCTATTGTGAAAAATACGCTGCATTTCACATCGCCTGCAGTAGTTTCACAATAGGGTGCCGATGTCACTATGTGTAACCCCAATTGAGTACTTTGCTGGTGATTTAGCAAATTTGGTTCCATTGACGCCGTGACAACCATAGCCTACTCGTTTCGAATGACGTCCCGTGACCCATCACATCAAGCGTGAGGAAGACGTCGCATATTTTACGGTCTGTACACAGCACCGGCGGTAATCGCCAGGGCGGCCTACCGGATTCGAACCGCCAACCTCTGCAGCTGTTTCCCTTCCGTAACGTAAACTCCCGTGCTTTGCGTGGCGGAAACGGCCGTGGCTGGCCGCTCGCGCACCGCAACGCCAATGACCGTGCGGATTGAGGGCGAGCGCTGGGCAGCGGTCCCCGGCGATAGCGAACGTCGTGGTCGAAAAATATCGCCGATCGTCGACGAAACCGGGCAGCACGTTCTCTCGATCTGGCAGGGGGAGTTCACCTGGCATCGTGCAATATGAACGTCAAGGTCAAGTTTATTTGTCCCCCCCCCCATCCCCCCAACCCACTCCGCCCCTCTCCCCCCCCCCCCCATTGGCCCCCCATCGCCCCCCCATCGTCCACCCCATCTTCTCCCCCATCCCCTCCATACCCCTCCTATCCTACCCCCATCCCCCCATCCTCCCCCCATCCCCCCCATCCTCCCCCCATCCCCCCCATCCTCCCCGCATCTCCCCCATCCTCCCCCCATCATCCCCCCAAACCCCCATCCCCTCCCCCACCCCCTCCCTACGAGCCAGGCAGGCAGTGTGTTTTTGTGAGTGTGCGCACAATTTTCTCAAATCTTCACGAACTACACAAGGGCCTCCTGTGGCGTTGATGAAACACAATGAGGCCCCCGGGTCACCCGCGAGTGACCGGCACCACGGGGCTTTCTGTCCGTCGCGCTGAGTCCGCTCGTACCGTGTTGAATTGACTCAATTAGAAAGTGCCATACGCGGATACTCGGGATTTGTTCTGGCGAGGAGAGGAATGGTTTTTTTGTGTCGTCTCTGAGTCGCGCGCGCGCGCGCGGTGGAAGCCAGGCTGAGTTGTCAAATCTGAGCCGGGCAGGAGGAGTTGGGGGGGGGGCAGGTGTTTCAAATTGGCGTAACAAAAGCAAAATATTTCTGGTTTATCAACACTATCCACTTCCACCCCCCTCTCCCCACACACATCCCTGCTGATTGGAAATGCCTTTCTGGATCAAGGATTTATTTTGACTGGTCCGCCACGCTAATTAATCGCACATGAGAGTTTGGTAAAAAGAAAAACGAAAAAATGCCTCCCAATTGTTGGAGCGAGCGGATTGCTGTGCACACGTGTGGTACTGACAGGGCAAACATGGCAGGTGGATTCCAGTGTCGCCAAATGGTCTAATTTCAAAGAGTAATTTACATCCGTTTTGTGCTATGCTGTCCTTAATAGGCGCTCGCTAACAGCACTCGCCCTATAGTCATTTGGTCTAAATCTGTCATCGTTGCCCTTGTATGTATGAATGTAAAGTGCTTGCAAATAGCATTTCTCCCTTTCAGTTTATACGGCTAAATATATATAGGTCCATATATGCAGAATACATATGTCAAATCGACTGCTGCTTGCAGGCCTCCAGACACGGGGTGTTGTTTGACCATACTTCACCACTCTGGTCAGTGTGTGGATTGGTGAAGGGTGAGGGACTGGCTCGTATACAAGTCGTCACCTACGTTATAGCCTTGGCCCGGATTCGAACTCGAGTGACTGTGTTCAAACCGCCAATAATTCGCTGTGTAACAGAAATTGTTATTTTTTGTTCCTGGGTAGTAAGTGTTATTTTGTAATTGCTTATGCCTCAAAAGTACAGAAAATGGCTATTATTTCCCACAAACTTTGCTTTTGTGACCAGAACACAAAAGTAAAGTTGATCATCTACTCCATTAATAAAACTGTGTAACACATTTATTTATTTTTTGTTCGTGGGTAATAAGTGTTATTTCCTAATTGCTTATGCCTCATTCCTTCACCTAAGGTCCTGGTCACAAAAGCAAAGTTTGTGGGGAATGATAGCCATTTTTTATACTTTTGAGAAATAAGCAATTAGAAAATAACACTTACTACCCAGGAACAAAAATCGTGTTCCATATAATTGAACCACTTGCACCCCCTCCCACCACCGCTCACTCCAACAATTGGGTTGTTTTAGTGGACAAGGGGAATGGTGATTTCTTTTGAGCGTGAGAGAGAGATCATGGCTTTACATCAAATGCGGAATTCTTCTTTAATTTCCCATTTGATGAGCAGTAAAAGTGACGTTTTATATAAAAAAAATGGCTTTTGTTTTAATCAAGAGGCGACTGGAGCAACGGAAGAAAAATCATTATGTTAATATAGAGCAAAGAAAAGCAAAATCTGGCCCTGTTTAAAATTGCAATACGAGAAAGGGATGGGAGAAATCCCATCGTTCAGCATTATAAAACATTAATGTCTTTTCAAACTTTGAATAACGATTCAAATGTCGAATCTAAAGTAGGGGGTGGAGTAGAAATGCCACGATTTGGTTCCTTTGTTTAATCCTGGCCTCACAAACTCTCTTCTCATTCCCTTACAGGCTCTGCTGCAAGTTGCCAAAAACCTGTTCACTCATTTAGGTAAGTTAAAATTAAGTTTCATTTTAAGATCGTACTCGTTTCCTTTGGACAATCTCGTAAAAGAACAAATTTGTGGGTTTTTTTTTTTACGTAAAGTTGCTAAATTATGTTGAACATCACATCATGCCGCAGTGGCTAGATGTTAACTCCCTCGCCTGGTATGCAGGAGGTCGTGGGTTCGATCCCAACCCTGATGCCTGCTGTATATTTGAAGTTTGCATGTCTCTCTCCCCATAGTCACGTGGATGTTTCTCCAGGTCTTCCGTTTTTTCTCTCCATATTTATAATCAACGTGCGTTTAGAGTATTTGGCTGCTTTAAATTTCCACGTGACAAGCCACTTTGTTGAGCTATCATTTGTGGCCAAGTTCCTTCTAAAATCCACCACCACCCAACACAGCCAAATTGGACATGTGGTGGGTTTACTCTCCAACACACCGGGGTGCTGAAGTAGTAGCTAATTGGCACGTTTTGTTCACGTGACAAACCTTACTGATTAACTGTGTCGGGTGGTGCTGGTGGGTTAACGACACGTTTATATTCACGCGATCTAAGCCAAAATAACTTTTGTCATGAATAACATTGGTCGCGAAAGCCTACGTGTTAAATAGCAAAAAAAATAATATTTATTTTTTAGTAAAATTACCGACCCACGTGTAATGTGCCACGATTTTCCCCACCTGCTGCAGAAATTCACGTTGCCCCTCTTTTTTTTTCTTTCTCCCTCCGTTCCTTGGGTGCCCCTTGTTCTCATTGGGAACAATAAGTTTACGCAATCGCAAACAACGCGCAGCCGCTTCGAGAATTACCTTTCGCGTAACTCAGCGTTCCCGTCGTGTTTGTGTGTTGTTCGTTTGTTCAAACGTTCTGACCCCGTGGCCCCCCGACTGGACATCTGCGAAGAAGGGCTTTGTAGCTCATCCGATTCCTCCAGCACATCAACGAATATTCTAATTCTGAATAAACTGTTCCCCTCCCGTCTCGCGATCTCAGACGACGTGTCCGTTCTGCTGCACGAGATCATTCAAGAGGCGAGGAATCTGAGCAACGCCGAAAGGTACAGGCGGGCAGCTGGAGGTTACACGCAACTCCGGTTCACGCTGCCGCACGGCTCGCCGGACACCCGTGAAAAAAAAAGCCTTCGCAGCTCATCGGATTCCTCCAGTCTAAAATCGAGATTCTGATTCTGACTCACTTTGAACGTAGGTGGCAGGTGGCTCGAAGTCAACAGGACTTGGGGGGAAGGGGGGTGCCCCCCTCAAACCCAGTAGTTATCGTTGTGCACTCACACAGAGCCTCGTGCAATACACCCTCTCGGGGCCGGGCCGGGCGGGGTCAGGCCAACGAGAGAAAGAAAGTTCGCCACTGCCAAAGCACGTGGCAGGCTGATCCAATCGGCGTGAACCCTTTGGGGGCATGCGAGTCTTACGGTGACAACTCCTGCATGTAAAACACACACAACATTATTTCATTCATTAACTAAATCCAGCTGGCCAAACTTTTTTTTCAACCCTCCCCAAAATAGCGTCTTTTGACCTTTCGCCCGTGCACTTGACCTCCCCAATTCTCACGCGGGCTCTGGGCAATGCCCAGCGACAATACCACCCTTGAGTCATCGTTGGGATTTCCAGATTTGCATCGCTGGGATCTGGCCCGAATCAGAAACCTTTTGACCCCTCTTACTCTGTGGAGAGCACCAGTCCTCCGATGGCTAAAGAAGCAAAAGTCAAGTCAATGCGATTTACTTTCTCAAATAAGCATTAAGACAGTACACATATCCTGCATGTATGTATATTTGACTTCTTTTGCACCATACATAGCCAACCATGCTAATCGGAGGTGCGGGGGAAGGACAACAAACTATACACAACTGGCAGTTTTAAAGAAATTCGTTTTACATCTGGATGATTTAAAAGTGCATAGCTCCAGTGGCTTGCTTATATCGGAAGGAGAACGTTCCAGACGGCCGCAGAAGCGCATCCAAAAGCGCGCGATGCAGTGACCGAATTAGTTCGATGGCGAGCCAAAAGACGTTGCTGCTACGAGGTTGACCGGAGTTGTGCGTGATGGTTTATGGTCCTTGACGAGCTCGGCAAAGTATTGTGGTTCAATCTTGATTTGATGCTTTCGTGACTGCAGGTATCCATACTCTTTGGTTCTTTCGGTAAAGTCACGTAGGTAGAAAAATAATAGATCACGACGTTTCGATCGCAACACAAGCAATCGTCATCAGGTGGGACAACCACAGCAAGAAAAAACTGCTGAAGTAGGCGAGAGATCTGCCGTGGCACGAGGTTATGTAGGCCTCGGCTGTATGGGGGGGAGAGAGAAGGGGGGGATGTGGTTCATTTGTGGCAAGCACTTTGTGTGTAGTGAATGCGACGTTATAATGTATTCGTCCAGCAAATGGAAGCCAATGCAGCTCAGCGAGCAATCGAAGGATGTAGCCTGGCCCTCCACGGACTGTTTAAGTAGAGGACTGCTAATGCAATGCTGCTCTCCCCGCTCGCTCTCCCTTGCTCAGGTGCTCCGTGTTCTTGCTCGATCGCAGCAGCCATGAGCTCGTGGCCAAGGTGTTCGACGGCGGCGTCGTGAGCGACGAGGTACGTCATCGGGGCGACTGGCGCGCCCTTGGGGATGCTCGCACATCACGGAAGGCGATTGTTCGCTGTCAAAAAGCTGGGGTCGACCGTTCAGTCGATCCGCTCACGGCGTGCTTGCGTGCGTACGTGCTTAATGTTGCCCCCGATGTTACGAGTTTTTTGGGAGTTCAATGCCTCGGGTTCACATTACAGGTGCCACTGCTGTTCTCAAGTCCAGGCTCAAGACTTTCCTTTTTCTTCACCCTCAGACTCGCTGACTGGACCGCCCTCTTTATCTCTGTAAAATAAATGTGCCCACCGTTTCTGTACTACGGTGCCTCGAGATTGCGGCCGCATTGAGATGTTGTACGAATCCCGACGTTGAATTGTACTCGAGTTAGTCGAGTCTCCGTGACCCAATGCAATCTGGGTTTTTTCCCCCCCAAGGCAATTTCCCCTGAAACTTCTCTCCTGCGTGTGGTAAATCAACTGCTCTCTTCACGCCGTGGATCCATCTCAATCCGTTCTCCTAGACCTCATGTTGCTCTTGACACCAAAGACCACTCAATCTTCCTTAAGTATCTCCATAACAATGCTGCCGTCCACAGCACGCTTCTATCCTGGTTCCACTCGTGCCTCTAGAATCGCTCTCTCCATACGTTTCCACGCAAGGACTTGCATTCCTCACCTCCGTATGGTGTGAAAGAAGTTCTACATATCATGGGACCTTTTTTCCAGTGTTTAAGTATGCAAAATAAGAATAGGTTTCACCCTTTCTGGCAATAAAACAGGAGGTGTGAAGATGTTCAAACACCAGATGGATACCTTTTGAAAGGAATCATGTCAGCATTGACCACACGTACTTGTGTTGATCATGCAAACCAACATGCTCTGATAGTAATGTATGCATTGATTTTTTTAACTGATTCGCCTACACCGGAGACGACCTTCTTAAAGAAGGTACAAGTAAGCGCCATGTCTTAGTCTTAACGGTGACATAAACGCACGCGAATCTAAAATAAGGTGCAAACATGTCGTAACAAGAGGTACCAGAATAAAGTTAGGCACATGTGCAATTATGCTACGTGTGTTGGCCTCATCGGGACGTACAGATGGGGCAGAAAAAGGAGGGTAGCAAGCCGTAGATGAACAGCAGGTGTAATTTAGAAAATTCAGCAGCATTGAAACCCCTTCTTTTTTTTTACCAAACTAAGTTTGACAAAACGTAGGCGAAACACATCCCACGGCGAGGAAGAGAGGGCCCTTGCGGAGGTGACTCATGATAGCGGATCTGGAGAACGGTGGGGTGGGTGGCGAGCGGCGACGCGAAGCTCACGGAGCTCGGCGAAGCGAGTGGGTGGGGAAGGGGGGGGGCCCCCTTTTTTTTCCATTGCCGCGTGACTCAAGCGGATTGTCGTCTTGTGCCGTCGGCTCCGGGCAGCTCATCCGTAATTGGCTTGCTGGTGGTGACAGCGCAAATGTATTCGCTTTCGTAAATTAATGGTAAAAAATGTATATACATATATAAGCTGCGAGCGGGTTTACTTGACGATGAGAACACTGCATGGCCTAGCAAGGCCAGCGAAGTGGAAACAATGGAGGCCTTCTGGGATCGACTCTGCACCTGATCTCCATCTCTGGAGCAGAAGTGGCAACAAACGATGTAATTAATTAATATTTTAATGTATGAATTGATACATTCATTAATGAGGCTAATAAAGATTGGCGGTCAACTGGCCTGCCAACAGATCAGTTGCTATGGATTTGTCGGTTCAATTCACGCACGCATCTGCTCGGTAATTCCCGTGTGTGGAATTACCAAAGCCGTAAGGTGGTCATTAAAAAAAATATACTCCGGGACATTATTCGCCCATGAAATAGCCCCGAACTCATCCTCTTCATAATTACATGCACCTTAATCACAATAGCATAATTATTCTCCCTGTGCGGCCATGAATAAATTAAACAGGGCTGATTGACGCTGCTGATGTGGCCCTTAAAGTCAAAGCCGGTCCGGAGTTTGCTCTCTCTAAACAAACCCTGCTGGACACTATAGTTCTGGAAAGCCTACAAGCTGATGAACAAAACAATATAAATGGGGAGAGGAATGGCTGGGACGTTTATTTTATTTAACAAAAAAATAGGTCGCCCTTCTAAACTATATAATGAACCTCTGTAGCCTCTCGTTTTGTTAAATACAGATGTTAATGTATGGATCTCATTGCCCTAAGGCAGAATGAAGATTCACCAAATACACTCCACATCTGTGTCACGAGAGGCTAGAGCAGCGCCATTGTATGCGAATGCATCGGGGATATTTTGCGCTCAGAAATATACAGCGGTGGGAATCAATGTATTAATGAACGCAGGTAAAACATCAATATGCTGGCTAGCAGCAGCATCGTGAACAATATGAATGAATATAAATTCAATGTAAATATTTATAAATGTCCAAGTGAATCTAACGTGACAGTATTTTGTGAATGCAAGCACTGTGAAAACGTAAAGATGCATAGACGATACTATAACAGCACGTGTTCCTACTCTTTGGTTCTTTCGGTAAAGTCACGTAGAAAGAAAAAATAAAATAAATAATAGCATACGACGTTTCGATTGCAACACAAGCAATCGTCATCAGGTACTAATGAAAGAGAAAACAAACATAGTAAACTGAGAAATATAATGCAATACAACACAGAGAGTCGGCTAACACAACAGTCAACACCCTACCTGGTTGATTACGTTCTCCCAAAGATTGCTAAATTTGAGAGAGAGACAAAACACAGACACGGAGACACATAGACAGACACATAGGTAGAGAGAGATAACACAGAGACACACGGAGAGAGACACACATATAGGCACACAGAGAAACAACGCCTCTGTGTTGAGGCCTTAAATAAATAGAGAGGGGGGCAGAGAGAGAGAGAGAGAGGAGGGGGGTAGAGAAATCAGCATGTCAATGAGAGATTTGGAGCTTTCGTGACTGCAGGAAATAAGAAGAGCAAAACAAGGGGAGACAGAGAGAGAGAGACAACACACTTAATCTAACAAACTTAGTAAAATTTGGAAATGTAATGCAATGCAACATAGAGAGTCGGTCAACACACAATTAACGCATAGCCTGGTCGATTACGTTCTTCCAAAGATTGCTAAATTAGAAGTTCAGTGTGAGATTTTGAGAGAGAGATCAGACGACACAGACACTTGTTCCTATTGTAAACTCTCTGCAGTATATCATCCTCATGAGATCTTTCGGTCACGGAGTTTATTTGAACTTACTTCACCCACGCTGGTCAGTGTGCGGTCTAGGCCACGTGACGACACTTCACGTGCCCTCAAAGTGCACCTGGCCTCGCACAGGCGTCGTGGCGACGTCACCGTCACACTGAGTGGCGATTGGCGAGGTTTTAGTATTGCGTGCAGCGAGGGGAGGACAATTCACTGATGGGGTAATCACTCGCTACTGATGTTGAATTCAAATAACCGGATGCATGGTTCTCAAGCCATCGTACCACCATTCCACTTCATATAATAACAACAAATAAAATCAACACTTGCGTCAATAAATGAATTCGTAAACGAATACACGCGTTCAAAATTAACATATGTTGAAAATTGTTAAGAATTAACGTTGGCACTTAAATCGTTATTGAAATGCCTAAACATGCGGCAGACTTAAACAGCACTACCCACGATGACTAAATACAGACTTTTTCGAGCCTCAGTAATGCTGCGTCAACAGAAAAAGATAAACGATGTATTTTCAATTTAATAGGGTATCACGGTGGCTAGGATATGTTAACTACCTCGCCTGTTATACAGGAGATTGTGGGTTCGATCCCGACCCTGAAGCCTGTATATTTGGAGTTTGTGTGTCTCTCTCTCTCTCATCATCATCACGGTGGCTAGGAGATGTTAACTTCCTCGCCCCGTATACAGGAGGTTGTGGGTTCAATCCAGACCCTAACGCCGGCTGTATATTTGTACTTTGCGTGTCTCTCTCCCCGTGGTCGCGTGGATTTTTCTCCAGGTCCTCCAGTTTTTGCTCTCGACATTTAGAATCATCGTGCGTTAAGAGTATTTGGCTGATAGAAATTTCCATATGCTAAGCCACTTCGTTGAGCTATCATTTTTGGCCAGGTCTCTTCTAAAAAAAGAGCTTATATAGCTCAGTGGGCCTTAGCTGGTAAAAAAAAAAAAGTTTTGTTTAACCCCATGTCACGGTATAAAGTGGAGAGTGCATGCATCGAAATGCAGGCGATGTAGGGATTTGGCTTGAGCAGGACATGTGGCTTGAAAGGAGAGTGGCCGGTGTTCGAGACGATTGTCGGAATCTAAGCCAAACGATGGACCACACTGAGAAGGACATGCCACTGGGATGGAGGAGTGAGATAAGGCCTTGCATATACTTGTGTGACCCTGAGGGAGGGCGACGGCTCGGGGAAGGCCTTCATCTAGCCGTGGATAAAGCATGGATGGTTATGATGATGATGATGATGACAATTACGATAATTGAATTGCGGATACTCAGACGCCGGTTTCCTCGAAGCCATGCAGGAATCCACGCGAACGAGTCTGCTGCGTGCAACAAACTCGCAAGATGCCGCGATGGGTTCACCTCGGAGGCACCCGTGTTGCCAAGGCTGACGGCGATGTAATTGGTAAAACATGCGAACTGGTGCAAGTGGCCAGTTTAATAAATAATGAACGTATTATCATAAGTGGCAGCGATAATACTAATGTATTTATTTTTAATCCGAAAAATATTTTTTTTTTGCTAATTGTACCCACACATTTGGACGTTTCCTTAGTAACGGCTGCTCCAATTCATCACATTCAGACGCTCACGCGAGCACACACGTGCACGCACGAATGCGCGCGTGCATCATCATCATCATCGGCACGAGCGTCCGCTTTCGCAATCGGCAGGCGCACACTCGGAGGGGCTT
This sequence comes from Lampetra planeri, assembly GCF_965212315.1. Taxonomy (NCBI): domain Eukaryota; kingdom Metazoa; phylum Chordata; class Hyperoartia; order Petromyzontiformes; family Petromyzontidae; genus Lampetra; species Lampetra planeri. The sequence goes on along the minus strand of NC_136121.1, from coordinate 9,418,816 downwards.
TTCTTTGGGCCGCATAACGGCACGCGATATTGCCTCGCGTTATCGCACGCATAAGGGGTGGCTTGCATTAAATTTAATAAGGCTTACTACTCGCGCACGCTCGCGTGCGCGCGCACACGAAGCAACGCCCACGCTCACGCCCGCCCGCTCCGCTCGCTCTGCCCGCACGCGCAACTCTTAAGGCGGCGACACGGGAGCACACGCTGCGCCGTGACTCGCCGGGCGTGGTATTCGCCGCACGCCCACGCGGATTTAAAAAAAAAATGTCCTGACGAGCACGTGGTCGTAAAAAAAAACGCGGCGACAAATGAGTGAATGTTGTGCGTGGGGAGGGGCGGCGGGTGGGGTGTTGGATTTTGACGTAGAAAAAAATGTTGCATTGCCCAATTTTCTTCCTCGGCGCTAGTGATAAGCGCGGACAAACCCCTCAGTGTTATTGATTAATTTTTGGGTTGAATTGACCCACAAGAAGTCCACTGCAGATGTGCACACATGCCGCTTGCCGCCGATGCAAGTCTGTTGTTGCTTGTCCAGGAAAGCTTCGGTGTGTTTCTTGAGGTCTTGAGCATCCCGCTTAGGATGTTGTTTGCTGCGTCATTTATTTATCTGTTTGTTTGTCTTTTTCCCACAAAATTGTTTTAGTATTCCCATTGAGCTGACGGGCAAATTTGGCAACCCTTTAAAGATCTACCATGGTGGGGTAATGAGAAGGAGCTTGTTTAAAAACCTGCACTGGCAGTTTTGAATATCACACAATAATAAAGTACAATGCATTTATATAAAGTCTAAATGTGACCATATCTCAAGGTGCTGCTCAGAAAGAGTAGGCGTATTTATTTTATGGCCAGAGACAGTCAAGGTCAGATGACTAAAGGGAAATGTTGAGCCTGGACGTGAACAGGATCAGGAAATTGACAGGGCAAGATGGCTTGGAGAAGGCAGTTCCAGACAGTAGTGGAGAATGAGTGACTTCCTAATGAGTCAATGTTTACAGGAGGGGGGGGGGGGCTTCAATGGATGACCTTGGTTGTTGGAGCAGAGAGTGTGTGGAAGAGAGAGGCAGGAGGCAAGTTTATGGAGGATCTTGAAGATGATAATGACCGATCTTGATATTGATCTGGGATTGGATTGGTAGCCTTTGAAACGCTTGCAGTCATGGTTTGATGGCTGCATATCCATGATTAAATGGATCACAAGCAGATCCATGTGAACGCATGCCACATGAGCACCCTCGGCATTCATATATCACGAGACAAAGCAAAGATAAATATTCCAAATGTAGCCTTTAACAAACTGTTGGGGCAAGCGCTGTTAAGCAAGCACCTACGAAGGCGGGTACAGCACACGAGGGGTGGGTGGCCAATAAAACGCCCGGACGCCTTTGTCTCCCTCGTGGCGATGTTTGCCAATTCTACCAGGGCCGGTTCAAATATTCGCCGCTGTTGTTGTTCATGAGCAAGCAAGCATCGAACTCGGTTCGCCAGGTTCATAGTGCAGCACGCTAACAGCGACACCGCTGCTCCCCATATCACGCACACGCAAACGCATGGCACGCGCGCGCGTGAGAGAAATCTAAACTTCGTGCTCCCGACAATCTTCCACCCCCTTTGCACCCCTCCCACCGCCTTGATGCGCTCGGCTCGCAGAGCTACGAGGTCCGTATCCCGGCCGACCAGGGCATCGCGGGCCACGTGGCCACCACCGGGGAGGTCCTCAACATCAAGGACGCGTACTCGCACCCCCTGTTCTACCGCGGCGTCGACGACAGCACGGGATTCCGCACGCGCAGCATCCTCTGCTTCCCCATCAAGGACGAGAACGAGGGTGAGCGCGCCCGTCTCGTCCGCCGGTCGTCCGAGCGTCGCTCCCTCTACCCTCCTCGTCCACGCGGTCCTTCGGCAGCTGTTGTGCACGGTCACCGGTGGAGCCGAGCCCTTAGTGGGGGTGGGGGAGGGAGGCTGAGTATAAAGTGTTAAGTTTGGGTGGGAAGCGGAGTGGGACGACGACACGCGCCTTTTTTACGATTCGTGAAATACGAGCGAGATGACGGAAGAGATGTGGACAAGGGGTGCAGTGCGATCAGACAAATGGTGAGTGGGGCCTTGAGCAGCCGCACGTCGCGACACGAGGGATGGTGGCCGGTGGTCACGGATTATGACGGAGCGGCAGCCGAGGGATGCGTCCGAGAGGATGTGCCGAGGAAATGGAGCGATGATTTGGGCCGTCTGTGTGCAGGCGGTAGGTGGATTGTTTACATCGCGGAATCCGGAGCGGTGGCTGCAGCTTCGTGGAGGCCTTTTATTCAACCGTGGATTGACCATGGGTGATGATGATGATAATAATAACGATAAATGTAAATGCAACTACAGATGTCGTGAGATGAGAGGAGAGTGGGATAAGATAGAGATGAGAGTGATTAAATAGCTTTTTTGTCATGTTGATTAAGCTTGTTGTGTTTATTATGATTGTATTTTAAGCTGATATTTTACGCTCCCTTAATTTGGTCATAAATCACGGACCTCTTGGTCTACTTGGTGCCTCACGATTCTTCTTTTGGTTTGTTTTGGCCGAGCGCCGCCGCTAGTTCAATACGATTGGAGAAGTACTGCGTAGGCGTTCATGAACATGCAGCTCTCTGATGTGTGTTTGGCACGACGCTCGATATGACGCTCCACATGCTGGGAGCTTCTCCAGCAACTGAACACCTTCAACAACTGAACAGTCACTCTCGTAGATGAGTGGAAATTGACAAGTTTGGTCAATGACACTGGAACACAATGGCCTACACATTTTTAATTGCATCAATGGATCGTTATCGTCCTACTCTGAAGCAGACTGTGTATTCTTTAGAGTAAATACACATGCGGTGTTAAACAGGGCGGCCTACTGGATTCGAACCGCGCACCTCTGCAATAAGCTGGGAAAAGTGCAATCGCTGGGCTTTGTCATAGTCCGCTGGGCCATTAACATTTGGCTATAAAATAACTGTTGTATAAAATGCACTGAGATGCCACACTTGTAGAAGTGTTCACTACTTTTTCACAGTCCAATATTGTTGTTTTAAAGAAGCGTCTGCACCAGATGGAATAACGGTGATCATCAAAGAATAAGGGATTCAGCTGTTGGGTCAGAAAATGATCAGACCTGGTTACAACATGTTTGCAGGGAAAGGAAATAGCTCAATTGTGGAACGATGCCTCAATAATTGTTGTATTCATAACAGAAGATAGGACTAATTTGAAGAATTACAGAGCCATCAACCCCTTATCGCACATATAAATTGTTCACAAAAACAATAAAGAAATGATTAATGGATATTTAAAAGGCCGAACAACAGAGTGAAACAGCAAGGGTTTGTTTTTCCCTTTACCTTAATTCATACTATCAATTAATTTCTATAAAAATATAAGTGAGCATCAAACGGCGTTAAGCCTCTCTTTTCTATATTTTTTTAAGGACATTTGAGTTGGCAACAAAAATTGATGGCAGTCGTTTAAAAAAATAAATGTTGAAATTATCGAGAGCGTTCATGAAGATGGGACTGAAGATTACGTAAAGGCATTGGTTTGGTCGACACAAAGGGCTTGAGCACACGGATGAAGTATTCACGATTTCAGATTTTCTGGTGACATAGTCACGATAACACCAAATGGTAATGAACCCACAGGAAATGATTGAATAGCTTAACAGAGAGAAGGCTGCAATGTTGAGCTCGGTCGCGTACAGCTTGTTCTCTGAACAAAACGATTATAATTACTTTTGGAAGGACATATCTGGAAATGAAACACAATGTGTGTGTACAGTATATCGAAGGCAATTACGGAAGGGAAAATTGTGTTGGTGATGCTGTTTGGCAGTGGTGCATACGCGGAATTAACACAAAACCTAGCACACTCACCAGCACCACTGTAAGCTTCACAGAAAAAAATATATTTAGAACAGGTGACACATCGGGAATGGAGAAAGGCCATTACCCGAAGCATCAACTAAAAAATATATCTACTTTTACAGCAGTGTTATTGACAAATGTGTTGAGTTTTTTTGTTGTTAATTTTTTTTTTATATATATAAACACTACACTCGGTTTTAGTTTCATTCGCCACTGCCTTGATATGGCAAAGCAACAAGCTGGCGAGCGTGGTAGACCTGAGCGGCAAAATCAGAGAGCAGCAACCACACCAGTCGGGAAGTCCACAGCATGACGCGAGACAAAATGTGCTTGCTCCCTTCACCAACCCACAGCACACAAATCGCAATTTTACATATATACACATAGTGCATACACAGGGTGTTCATGAAAATATATATATAACCAATACGTTTTCAGGCAATGGTCCTTCGAGCAAATGGCAGTGTTGTTGACGACCGTGTTAAGCTTTTATTATTGAATATTGAAGTTAGACTGGGATTAAAATAAGTAAATTATGAGTCGAGCGAGAGCAGGTCGGAGTTTGTTTGGAAACTTGGAAGTTTATCATGCAAATAAACATATACAGCATGTACGCCACGTTCCAATATAGGATGCATATTTTCTGCTATGACACATGGATTCGGAAACGGGGATGCTGATGACACTAAAGCTGAAAAGTACACAAAGAAGCGTGGATGTGTGATCGAAGTTCCAAAGGCCAAGAGAAAGAGGAATACATTTATCACAGAACAAATAAAAATGAGAACAGTAAATGGGTTAGTACAGGTTACAGGGCATGTCTCTAGAGGGGGTGATGGCCGATGGAGTGGCAGCAAAAGGAATAAAAGTTGCCAAGAGGAGCGATGAGATTGGATCGTGCGCCGGGGTGAGGTGCGTTCTGGCATCGCGAGAATGTACGGCGAAGGCAGCAACGTTGGGGAGGCTTTCATTCAGCGGTGGATCGATCATGGCTCTCGAATGCGACGATCTTTACCATCCACTATTGCACACAATCTAGACCAGTTTTCTCTTTAACACGTAGGCTTTCGCGACCAATATTATTCATAATATAGGTTTTTGAGTCAGATCGCGTTATTTATAAATGTGTCGTAACCCTCCACCACCCGACATGGCCAAATAGTAAAAAATGTGTCACGTTTTTCAAAGGACAAAATAATTCACTTCTTTAGCCCACCGGTGTGCTGAAGATAGAATCAACAGCATTTTGAATTTGAGTAGCACGACGTTTCGCTGATAATCAGCACACCGGTGGGCTAAAGAAGTGAATTATTTTGCCCTTTGAAAAACGTGACACTTTTTTTACTATTTGGCCGTGTCGGGCGGTGGAGGGTAATGACACATTTATAAATAACGCGATCTGACTCAAAAACCTATATTATGAACAGTTTTCTCTTCTCCAAAAGGCACATACGCACGGCTATGAGACGAAATATGGTCACGCGAAAAGGGAGTGGAGGAGGCGGCCAAAATTTTTTGGACGTGTTCCTGTGCATCTACCTGTGGCGTGGCTTAATTTAATTTCGCACGAAATCTGCTCGGAGACCCGCAATCTGCGCTCCGGCACCTGCGCTTTGTTCTGCGGCGAAAACCAATGAGGCAGTAAAGTTCCACCTGCTCCGAAGCCATTGCGTGGCTACCAAGCATTAACTCGCAAGCGGTTTCGCTCTGCGCTTGGAGACGTGATTGTTTCTTTTTTACTGCCGCTTTGCGTCACGGCGGAAGTGAGCGTGCAAGGGGAGATGTGGCCTTCGAATTCAAACGAGGCGGTTGCATCACGAATCGGTCTGGAAAGCAAAAAAGGCAATATTGGCATGATGTTATTGTGTGCTTCCAAACGTTATTTACGCTCGCCGATTCGATCGTTGGCATCATCATTGTCATCTGTTTTTTTTTTGTTCAACCTTTGCATTTTGCCATTCATATTTCAATATTTCAAACGTAAAAACAAGCTGTGGCGATATTCTGCTTGTTCATAGCATTTAAGAAATAGAAAGGACAAGCTATTACTGAAATAAATTGCTTTTTGTGGTGATAAATGGCACAATACACCTGTATAATGCCAATTTTAGAGTACCAGATGCCGGAGTTATTTACAGCTGGTTTATTTGTGATATGCAAGTCCACTGTGCATCCAACTTTACTCAGTTTCAAATATCAACAGATATTTTTTTTTGTCCTCAGACTCTTATCTTGCTTTCCATTTCTCTCACAAAAGAACACATGTGAATATCAAACACGTGTTGGCTGGGTTATCCATCGGTGGTACTGCATGGTTATTTTTTCGTCTCGGTAAAAAAAAAACGCCAGAATATTCCAATTGTGCCGTGAGATGGACAGTTCGTTTGGAAATCTCACACAGTGGTATGTAACAGAAAGGCAGAGATCTGTCAAAGGTTGTCTCCAAACAGTTCCTTCAAGTGACTTTTTTCAGTCCTGTACATAGTGGAGGGGACACTTTCGTGTACCCTTTGCTGTCACACGATGGACAAAAACCTCCATGCTAAATCCGCGGTGCTGGAATTTAAGCAAATTAAGTGAATGCATACATTGTTTTTAGACGATAGCTCTGTCGCCCAGTCATTGGTGTGGCCGAGCTGCTGCTCGAGAGCCCTGCTTGTAATCACTGGTGGCTGAAACGACAAATCATAACCAAGCTTTGTTGCCAGGTAAAAATTAACCCGTAAAAACAAAGTTTTTCACTATAAATCCTTTAAAAAAATTTTTTCCTAAAAGTGGAAAATTTTGGAATTTTTTTTTCACGAAAATAAATTGTCACGCACAACGAGTATGTGTGCAAAATGTCAACTCGATTGGATCACGGGAAGTGGGGTAAAACACGACCGAAAGATTTGCACGGTCGTAAGCGCGCAAGCAAGTGAACTTAACATGAAGGATTTAAAAAGAGGTCAACTTTTTCTCATATCATCTTCTTGGTTCTTTCGGTAAAGTTCCCGACAGACCTGTTCTTCACCTGAGGACGGCTGCTTGCGTTGTGGCCGAAACTTCGTGAGAATTATTTTATTATGTTATATTTGTATTATTTTATTATTTCCCTTATACGTGACTTTTCCGAAAGAACCAATAAGATGAATCCCTGCAGTCACGAAAGCTTTCAATCGAAATTTTATTCTCATATTTTGGTACTGGCAAAGGAGGAGGTCCCATGATGTAGATGCTCACCCCGAGGTCTCATTACTCTGATAGTGGCATCGTCTTTGTGCTGTACGCCTTTTGGCGTCCTCTGGTCTAACACCGTTTGAGACGAGGCTCAAAAGAAAGCTGTCTCTGGTGTGGACCAATCAGTTTCAAAGACAATGCAAATATTATAATCAGTGTGTTTTTTGTTTGCATTTTGACCACAAGTATTGTGGTTAATGCAGACAGGATTCCTTGTAAAAGGTTTCAGTTTGGTGTTTTAACAACTTAACACCTGTTTTGTTGCCAGATAAAAGCGGAAAACTTATTCTCAAGCTTTTCCACAGTGCCAAGCTCAGTGTCCATGACCTTGGTGCCATCTGACCACTTTGTGTTGCGTGGTTCTTAAAAATGATAGTGCTGGTTTCAATTCCAATTCCATAATCTGCCTCCACCTGCTTCTTCCCTCTCAGCATGAACTTTCTTTGCGAGAATGTACACATTTTCTTCTTCACTGCAGTAAAAGGTCCCATGAGAGAGCTGTGCTGCAGAGATGGCATCTGCCCCATTATCTATTTAGTTGCTTGGCATTTATTTGATTCATGGAGCTGACGTGGAAGCTGTTGCAGGGACGACGAACAACCGGTGATTCTAAACGCTGCAGGTTTATAATTTAAGAAATGCTTCTTCTTCTGATGTATGGCTTAGATTATCTGAAACGCTAAACTTGAATATTGCTTTAATGAATGAGGCTGCCCAACAACAAATGCAACGCACCTTCTATATAAAAAACGTAGGCCTAATTTGGGGGTGGCATGCCCCCCAGTATATCCGTTTTCTTTCCAAAACCAGATAATTTCCGTGAAGACCAGGTGTATCTGATGTACAGCTCGTAATGTGAATTATATTGCGTGTATTACTATTATATTTGTAATTAAAATAAAAAAAAACGCTGACACTGAAACCATCGCAAGCCAATTCTGGAGTGCGCAATCCATAGTTGCAGTAGTTGCTGTACGATACTGTGCTGTGCTGCGTGGCATGTGGCGTTTTGAGCAGCAGGTCAGCGTTGCTGTGCACCGCTGTTCAGTTTTTGGGGGGTTTGGGAGTGCGATTTTTGCATTTCTTTCCCATTTTTTTAATGTCTTCGTTAAATTTTAAGGGACCGCCCGCAATAAGAGGCCCATTATAAATACGAGACAACGGTATGTTACGCACTGCGGTGTACGTGATGTTATTTCGAAGACGCATCGCACGCCGGCTCGTTGCCTCTGCTACTCCTCTCTGGTTTTCACTCTTAATTGGAGAACCCTCGAACCTCGCCACTTCTACCCTCGAGTGTTTTCCGGTAGCACTCTATTCCACAGCTGCCCGGCAACATTCTATCCATTGACGTCACGAGGAAAAGCTGTCGGCAAAAATTGTGCTCATCATAGGTGAGCCAAATTCCCCACTCGACCGACCGTGGAACAGGGTCATTTTGTAAACAGTCCATCAGCAGCCAGTGTAAACAGTTTGCGAACGTAATTGGCTGCTTATAAAGCAGATAACTTATTTTGTCAGCTCTTTGTGCCTCTAATTCCCCTGTCACTTGGCACATCAGAAGTAATCTGGAAGCTGCTACTTTAAGCAGTGGTGAAGTTTTTTTATTTTTACGGTCTGGCCAAGTGGCTCGAGAAGATAGTTCCTGGTTATAGTGGTCAGCCGGTGTGGTGAAGATGCCTGGGTTCGAATCTGGGCAGTCAGCTCGGTTACAATTTGGTTTCAGCCTGGTTACCATTGAAAGTGTAAGAAAAAAAAACGTAACGTGAAATTCTATTTTAACTTAATTAAAGCCATTGCAGTTCTGCGAATTAAACAGTTCGGCTTTTTGACTTGCAAAAACAATAAACTGTTTGCAGGGAACATATGGTAAGAAGTGTTCCTCAAGTTAGATCAAGATATCTACACAAGGGACTTAAAATAGTTTGGTAATTGTAATGTCTGTCTCACTGAAAGCATTACAATTGGAAATGTATCCTCTTGACATGATGCTTAAATGAACCTTATGGCGTTGCGACGTCATTTTATGTCTGTTGAAGGCGAACGATATGGCAATCTATTCCTCTCGACGAGCTCTACACGATGCGCTCATCAAAGTTTAAAAGTTTTATATTCTTTGGGTCTTTAAGTAAAGTCACGTAGATAGAAAAAAGAATAACAAAAAATAATAAAAATAATACGATTTTTTTTTTCGGTTTATTCGGGACCCCAGAATCCCACCATAAGGTTCATTATGACGATCGCGATATAATTGCAATCATTCGTGAATATAAACCAAACCTACGAACAAGTTTATCAGTCGCGGTATTTTCTTGTATAACATTTCTACGCTGATGAAAAATAAGTATTGCTTGCAAGTGTAGGAACAAGTTCGGTTTCGCAACAAGCTAGAGTTTTGTTTGTTGCGAGGCACTTTACTTCCTGTTAAGTCGCATTGGGATGTTTCGCAGCCGTTTGTCACTATAATTCTTCCCTCTCGTTTGATCTGTTGATGCTCACACAACGGCAGAGCTTGGAGATGGTGTTACCATGCCAACTGGGTCTCGTGAGCACGGGAGATTTGGCAGCAGCGCTTCTCAACGTCACCCCCTTGGTGCTCCGATGGCAAAGTTAAATTTTGAAACTGAAAATGTTATCCCTGAAGTTTCCATTCGCGTAATGAGGGAGGGGGGGGGGGGATAATGAACAAAGTTTAATTTGAAATCAGCGTAATTGTACAACCGTAAATTCCTTCGTTATGATTTAATCGCCGTGCAACTAAAGTTGCAAACAGATGTTTAAACAAAAAAAACAGCCACTTAGCTTAATTCGCCCGCGTCACAAACATCGGTCGGGGCCTCTTAATGCTGAGGAAAATACAGTCATTAATTTTTGCACGAAATTCCGGCGGGTGGAATTAGTTAGCCCAAATAGTTGTCGAGGTGAATGGGGGAAAACGTTTTGGAAATTGCCAGCTGCTAATTTTTGCGGTCAAGACAAAATCCCCGGTGGTTTCCCAAACGCGGCTCTTCAGATGGCACACCGATAATGTGTTTCGGAGACCATTTCATTAACGAGTATGGCCTGACGTGTCCCCTGTTCGCATATATATACAAAGCAACATTCCGTTTGGTGCCTCTCTGCATTTCAGCGACATTATTGTTCTCAGTTTATCAGCCGATTGTGTTTCCAGACCAATATTTATCAAGCAGTGTTCACGCAAGGATACCCTTATCGGTTTTGACTTTGCTGCTTGAATGTGATAAGTGTGAAGTTCAATTGTTTAGTTTAAAAAAAAATGTACTCACATTTAATTATTGATCAGGTAATGGAAACAATTTTTTATGGTTTGCAAATTGGATAAATGTATTTATCATACAATTATATAAATGGTCAATAACATGTTAGTCCAAAATAATACACTTTTATTTTCCCTGAAGTACGTCAGTGGCCAACAATATCAATCGTCATTTCCTTCCAGTGACGTAAAAACAAACCCTGGAATCATTTTCCTTTAAATTAGCCTTGTTGCTTTAAATGCATCTTGAAATACATTTAAAGGTAACGTGAGCAATTGCTTTCCTCTGTAGACCAAGCCACAGCACCAACTATCAACCCTGCTTGCTCTGTGACCGGATCAATGCTAGCCTCCTGGACAACACCATGCTGAAGTACGGTGACATGTTAGCGGCACTTAAACGGGGGCAGGGAGTCAACAACACAGATGACTGGCGGAAGGGATTTCTGGCCCGTGGTATGAACGACTTCCCGCTGAGCCAAGGTTGACCGGTTGCTTTGAATGGAAATCCTCGGTCGCTGGAGGTGAGAGTGCTCTGGGGAGAGGTTAGAGGTGCATGAGAGATAGGTAGGAGAGTATATGAGGCGAGTGTGCGATGAGAGGAGACAGATAGGAGAGTGTATGGGGGGGAGTTGAGTCGAGTGATATGAGAGGCAGAGCGGTAGGCGAGTGCATGGAGGGTATTGGAGTAAACAGGCTCTTTGACGATGACGATGACGACGATGATGATGATGCACAATTACAGCACGAGCTCTTCTCCAATTTAGCCCAAAACATCCTCCTAACCATTCCAGTCAGTTGCTGGGCCTCATTGCGAATAAGCATTATTGTACATTCTGCCCACCTTTCGTGCCAGCTGTTCTCCTGTGCAGGCCATTAATATTAATGTCCACGTCTCCCCATCGCGCGCTTCAAGGCAGACATCTCGCAGGCCGGCCCCCGCAAGGTGGCCGAGATTAATCGGTGGTGATGCACGCTCGCTCGTTTGGGTTGCGCTGCACTCTGCGCTGCTGTGACAACATGATGGATGTCTCGAGACTCTAGTCGGTTTCTCTGTGCGAAATTGTGCAGTCGGAGGTTACGAGCTTTTATTGTTGCGTTTTAGAGTTATGGCGGTGGAGGAAGAGCAGGAGGGGCGGGTGTGAGAGGACGTGACGGCCGGATACGATAATGTCACTACCCTGACGCCCCCGTTTGACCGCAGCTAGAGTGATCGTGAATCGTCGTCATCATCGTCGGCCATGTTCCATCCACTGCTGAATGGAAGTCTTTGACAAGCCGCAGCCATCTCCCGCGACCTCGCGATGTAACAACACTCCAAATTGGATGGTGCCAAAGGGACATTGGTGGTGCGGGGCTCAGCTCAGCACGCGGCCCCCCTCCCCCCACCTTCCCCCCAAGCACCGGCTATGACTGTGGCCCTGAATCGTGAAACAATCATCTCACTGGGGTTGTGGTGGTGATTTGCTGTGCACGTGCACAGCCCTCTCTGTCGGTACGTTGCTGGATGAGGGCCCTCCCCGCACCACGGTACGGGCCGCTGGGGATTGTTCGAACGAAATTCCCCTCCCCTTCCCCCTACTCCCCCCGCTGTGTGAAATTCTTTCATGGCCATTAAACACATCGAATTGTTAACGCGGGGGGTTCCTTCGGCTCATTGCGTTCTCGCGGAAACGATCGTGCGCAGTTGTCAGGCAGGTTTTGTAAATGGACCGTCGCAGGCAGTGCAGGTTGTCCACCGTCGCACCGTCAACACCGGCTTAGCAGCCACTGTGCCGGGGAATGTACGATGTCTTGAAACCCGGCGCCCCTTTCGTCTTAAGACGAGAAACGCTGATGAACTGTCCTCTTCTCACCGGAAGCACTTCTTAATTGATCTATTTTTACCCGAATGCGTGAACTCGGAGCGATTGACGAGCGCGTCTTCCGCCCTTTACGTTTTTGCCGTCGGGGTGCGAGCAATCTCCGCTTGATTCAGGCGAGACGTTAAGTAAGCCGCTCGTTCCGCAGCCTGCGCCGTACGCGTGCGTGCCTGTACGTGTGCACGCTGAACTTGTTTCACGCCGTACAGAGCCAACCGTGCTAATCGGAGGTGCGAAGTCGAGAGCTGCGTGCCGGTGCAGCATCTTGATGGGTTTTTCGGGTCCTTTCTTTGTCGCCATCGGTGGGTTTGCTTGCCTGTGAATCTGCGCAGCGCCAGGAGACAACAGCTGGTGTGAGGCCCTACGTCCACCCCACCGCCCTCACCAGGCAGGTGGTGCGCTATGTCCGCCCGTTCCGCTCCCTCCTCCTCCACGTGGGTTTGGCTCCCGCTGGACCCCCGCCGACCGAGCGACGGGCCCCCCCCCCCCCCACGCTAGCGCCCTCTCTGAGGAACATCCTCGTGCTGCTGGCTTTGGAGCCACACGGAGTTATACCACACGCCCGTGCACATCGCTAACACAGGGGGGCACGAACGTGCTCGCGCCTGCGGGCGATTACCTCTTAACGCGTGCACACGCTGTGCTCCGTGTTCACCCTCGCCGCGCGTGTTCCCCCACGCAGTCGCTCCACACAGAAATCACAGACACCACGCCTATGCTCTGTGCGAACTTTTATTCTCGGCGCAACTACGCACTACCTGGGGGAATATTTCGCGAGAAGAGCCCAGCCTACTGCTGCCTCAGTCCCCAGTCACTCAAACGCCCTACCACGTACCTCGAAGCTGTACTCACGGCGTCGCACGGACACTGTGAGAGGCAGAGGGAAGAGGATAAAAAAAAACCTTGCCTATCACTGCCTCGTAGCAGCATTCGCTGTCATCACACGGATGCTGCGAGTGACTCGAGAAGGCAAGACGGCAGGGGGTGGGTCTTGGCAACCAAGAAGTTGAAGACGAGTCCTTCTTGAACATCCTCAGGCTCCCCTTTTATCCCCATGACTTCAAGAGCCTGGGGTCGTTTTGTCCCACGCAGCCACTTGTGCGCCTACCTGTGATGACAGCCGTTTTTTTATTTTCTTACATGGAGCGTTGCGGCGGGTGCTTCTGCAACCCATTATCTGTCTGTCCGTACTCCTTAATTTATTGCTCACCCTTGTTAATCCGGAATGACCCCAACTGGCGAATACACACCCTGCGAGTGTGTATTCAGTATTGGGGTCAGGGGAGGTCGTGCCGCTGCGATCCCCTGACCTCATGGTCTGCCCTTCTCGCTTAATATTCCACCCCAGCCCCTCCCGATGTCGTGAATGACTCATTGCGGCTGGCCCGGTAAAAACCTTTTTGCGCCCCATACAATATTAAGCCAACTCAGGGACACCGCAATGTGACCTGTCCTGCGAGGGTCGGCCAATCTCCCGGCAGCGGGAAACCGTGTGACTTTCCTCCTAGGGACCCTTTGGATTAAAACCCCGTTGTGCCAGGCAATTCCCCGTCAGGACGCTACGTGTGTGCGCTGCGTGTGTGTGCTCAGTGTGGGGGCCAGGACGGGGGGGGGGGTCGCAGCGCTTCTGCTGTAATATCTGCCCCTGTGTTTTCAGCCCTCCATTATTTGTCAGCAGCAGCAGCGTTAGTGTCATCAACGGCCATTGTTAATCCGCTACTAGGCGAAGGGATTGCGTGCGTCGTCGCCGCTTAATTGTGGATGCGCGACGCCACGATCAGTTTGCTCGTGCTCACGAGCTGATGCCATCGCTCCGTGAGGACGAAGCGAAGGCATCCTGTTTGGGCGTGTTTTCTCCTTTGCCATTCCGTCACTTGTCTTCTTCAATCGGCCATCATCCCTTTTAGCCGTGTCTCCTGCCACAGTCCACTCCTCTTAACAGACAATACGATCCACGAGACAGATTTTTTTTTTGGTTAGATCGCGTAAATATATAAATGTGGCGTTAAACCCGCCACCACCCGGCACAGCCAACTAGTAAGGGTTGTCACGTAAACAGAACGTGCCAATTCGTCACTAGTACAGCACACCGATGTGTTGGAGAGCCAAGCCACAACATTTACAATCTGAGTACGACGTTTTGCCAGTAATTAAAACTAGCTTCATCAGGCGACAGCCAAATTTGTGTGCTGTACCAGCAACGAATTGGCACGTTCTGTTTACGTGACAACCCTTACTAGTTGGCTGTGTCGGGTGGTGGCGCGTTTAACGCCACATTTATATATTTATGCGATCTAACCCAAAAAACCTTGTATTTTGGATGATATTGGTCGCGAAAGCCTAAGTGTTAAACAGACAGTATGTCTTGATTTGAATCTTTCTTGACTGCAGGAATCCATACTCTTTGGTTCTTTCTGTCTCTGAAAAAAATTAGAAATTTATCATGAATTCATAGGTTCTTCTTTACATCTCTCTGCCATTTCTAAAAGTTCCCATCTCCGCATTTTTCATTTCCGTTGTTATGCTTTCACATATGACACCATATCAGGTATATGCACAGCTACCCTACAAACCCACTGGCGGTGCTAACCCATTGGGGGAGCTAAGCACTCATTATTTTTTATACGTGTTAAGTAACCATAAACATTCTACGCGAGACAAACTGCGTAACTTAATTACATTTGAATTATTTTTAGGTTTTTTCGGTAAAGTCACGTAGGTAAAACATCAAAATTAATGAAAATAAATTATTTTATTTTCATTAATTATTTTATTTTATTTTCATTAATTTTGATGTTTTACCTACGTGACTTTACCGAAAAAACCTAAGAATATGATTCCTTGCAGTCACGAAAGCTTCAAATCTAGAATTTGAATTATTATTTAATGGGGTACATTAATTATAATTACTTTACACGTGGTAATGGAATTAAGAGCTTTTAAAATTGTATTTAGATCTTTGGTTCTCCCGTTTTTTCAAATCTTCAATGAGCTAGTTGGGGCCCTGTGCTTGTGCTTAGTTTGCCTCATGCCACCACCATATGTTCCTGTATAACTACCTTAAGTGAGTACTTTCATCATGATGTGTTTCCTAAGGCTGTCTCGTAAGTTCCTGCACACTTGCGAGTGGTCTCCGTTCAATGCCAGACTTGCTGCCCACGTACCTCGCAAGCTCCCGTCGCGAAAACGAAAGCTTCATCTCCCAAGCTTTGCAATCCTCGGCATGACATGAAGCTCACCGCTGATCTGGCTCTCAGTTGGAGGATCGGTTGAGGATGAAAGCAGAGAAACACTGCACTCTACCAAGTGCTCCGCCAATGCACCTGCTCCAGTAATCCGAAGATTGTGTGGGGTTTTTTTTTTATTGCCCATCCTGTGCTATGGGGCAGGAAGAATTGCAAGAAAGTCAGGGTACAAGCATGTGTGAGCTGAGTTTATCCCTGTCATCTCTCCATCTCGGTTGTGAGATTAACTACCTCATCTGGTATGTAGGAGGGCATGGGTTCGATCCCGACCCTGATGCCTGTATATTTGGAGTTTGCATGTGCTCCCCTTGGTGGTGTGGATTTTTCTCCGGGGCCTCCGGTTTTTCCCTCCACATTTAGAATCAATGTGCGTTTAGGGTATTTGGCTGCTATAAATGTCCACATGATAAGCCACTTCAATGCATCAGGTGACTTCTGACAAAGTGCTATATAGCTGTGGGCCTTTCCTGGTAAAATAAAAAGTGACAAATAGCTTAATGCCTGGGCCCATCTTTAATTGCCTCTGTTAATTCCCCCCCCCCATTAACCGCTCCATGCTGCACTCCAGTCTCACTCTCTTCCCACCCTCCCTGTTTCCCATGCCTCCCTCCTCGTTGTCGCTTGCCGTGCCACCAGAAGTGATCGGGGTTGCGGAGCTCTGCAACAAGATCAACGGGCCGTGGTTCTCCAAGTTTGACGAGGACCTGGCAACGGCTTTCTCCATCTACTGCGGCATCAGCATCGCCAACGTGAGTACGCAAAGAAGCCAGCGAGAGATGCACGTTTCCTTCCGTCAGCTACCGCCTGCGATACGTGCGCAAGACTTGAACCGCGAAACAAAAAAGTGAATCGCAGGTACAGCCCTGCAATTTTCTGCTCCATCTTCTTGGTTCCTTCGGTAAAGTCACGTAGAATGGAAATAATAAAATTATTTTTAAAAAACACGTAGAATGGAAATAATAACATTATAAAAAAAGACACGTAGAATGGAAATAAGAAAATAAGAAAAATAAAACATGTTTTTTTTTTTTTTTTTTTTTTATAAAATTATAAAAATGGAAATACTAAAATAATAAAAATAAAACATGGTTTTTTTATTATAAAATAATAAAAATAAAACATTATGTTTAATAATAAAATTTTAAAAATGAAACATGTTTAATTTTTATTATTTTATTATTTCCATTCTACGTGACTTTACCAAAAGAACCAAGAAGATGAATCCCTGCAGTCACGAAAGCTTTAAATCGAAATTCCTGCTCCATGTCGCTGTGTTGGCGGAGGGGAGCCTTCGCTCGAGAGAGCTGCTTTCGAGAGCCCCCCGAACACAGGGTATGTTCGCTTCATGTCCTCTCACGCTGGCCAGGCAGCTTGGAAAGCGGTGGGTGTACCCACACTTTACCCCACTGCACAACACACGACCCACCGATTGGCTGTCTGAAAGGTGTCACAGACGGAAGTTCGATCTCGGTGAATACAACTACACGCATGCACGGGGCAGTGTGAGGAATTCATGGTACAAGTTTCATCCCTTCAAATGTTGTCCACGTTTCATGTCCAACATAACGTTGGCGACTCGCATCGCACGGAGGTTTGAGAGAGGCCCAGGCGTTCTCCAGCTTCTCAGCTACGATCGTTTCCAATACTTATGTTGTTGTTGTGTGCTGTAGAAGACCACTGGAAGCTTTCAAAAACATTTTGGCATTCACTTTAGCTTTAAAAATTTTCAGTGAAGGTTTTAGGCTTTGAGAAGTTCAGATGTGAGCAGAAATCAAACTCTGCTCGCTGAGCTGCACCACGATGTCGATTCTTAAGTGCATCGATGCAGACATCAAATCAAACGTGAAAGAATGAGTTGTGTTCCACTCACGCATGTTCCACTTAAGGAGTTAAAAACGACCACCCCGCCCCGCAGCCACTAGTGGCTGCTACATTTACAACAATGAGTAAAGAATTTGTCTAATTTTGAATAACAGCGCAACCCTTAATTTCTGGCAAATTCCCCAAATCGCAGGGAGAGTGAATCGTTTTGCCTCAACAATAGACTTTGCATTTATTTGTTCACTTCGAACAACAAGAGGCAGTTGGTCAGAGCCAGAGGAAGAGTCTCTCATTTTCTGTTCCTACACCAATCGCTGTGGCACACACCGCTGCTCGCCCCGGAGGGAGCAACAGTGTGCATACTCCATACCGGCGTCGCGAGATGATAGATTCTAGAAGGAAAGTGTAATTTAAAAAGGGGGCGGTTTTTTTGTGCTTATCGCTCTCAGCTGCTGCCACTGCTCGGCTCTCGCTATGAACCAATGTCTGAATCGACTGCCACTGGTGGAACGGACCCCCTCCGGACTAGGAGACAATCACAAGACGCGCAGTGGGTCCTATTCTTAGTTTTTTTCGGTAAAGTCACGTAGGTTAATAAAAGTAAAATAAAAATTAAATAATATAATATGCAGTCACGAAAGCTTCAAATCTAGAAGCAGTGGGCCCTGTTCGCGGGGTTGGGTTTGAGTTGGACTCCTACAGCCGAAAGGCCCCGGATGTGCACAACGAGCCCTTCTGTTTCGGTGTCGTAAACAAATGACGATCGTGAACAAAAGGGACGGACGCTGCCCGTCGTAGCGGTTGGCGGCGCACCGACCTTACCATCGAGAGGTCGCGTGGCAGAGCCGTTCCCGAGGGTACGACCGCCGCGGGGCCCCGCGCTTTGGGGGGCGGATGTAATACTTCTGGATTAGTTTGATGGTGTCGGGGAGACCCACAGTCGGGAGGGGGGGGGTGGGATTTGGGGATTTGTCCTGAGCCCCGACACCCCCCTACGGACGGTCCTGATCGCTTCGCGCGTTGCGGAAGTTTCAATGATGTGGGCAAGTTTCTTGAATCCCACCCACGCAGCAGTGTGAATGGGTTTATCACAGCTGGTCAAGCTGGTTTGCATACACTGTGGGGTAAAGTGTGGGTACTCCCGCCACCTCTCTCCGAGACGTCTGGCTAGCGTGGAAGAGGAGGGCAAATGCCCTCTGAGAGGGGTTTTTGAGGGCTCCTCCTCGTTGGAGTTCATCAGTGGTGAGAGGGCAAATAATTGTCTCGTTAGTAACATAAACCATTAATAGTAATTAAATAATACAATGGGAACACACTTGAATTAAACTCTGCTGTCTCTCCACAACCTCAAATGTAACGTACTTCCATATAAACCTGCGATCGTTGCAAAAATACATGTTATGAAAGGATGTAAATTGCGTGTCAAACCACTGCCCTCAAAGAACCAGGCGATAGTATAAATTATAGAATACCAGTACACTCACCCAGCTTAATAACCATTGCTACAGTGTACATTATAGACTACCAGTACACTCACCAAACTTAAGAACCAGGCTATAGTCTACATTAGTGTTTTTTCTGATTATTTTCCTTATTTTTTATTCATTTTAATTTTTTATTCAAATTTTTCTATCTACGTGACTTTACCGAAAGAAATATGAGCTAACCATTTCAATGTTTTAAACACTGCACATTACAGTCTAATGGGATTTTTTTTGATAAATTTGCGGACGCCGGACCAAACAAAACTCCCATTTTTCACACCCCTCCCTCCCCCCATTATCGTTCCTGCGGTGCGATTACATCAGCATTTTTCGAGTCTCCGTAGGATCCTGATGATGGCTTTGAAATGTCGTGGGCGCATGGGCCCTCAGCCGGCTCGGAGCTCTTAGTGGCCGATGGCGCGCTCAGCGGCTCAGATTTTTTTTTTTGCCGCGATGATGTATGGAAGTTTTTTTTTGTGTGAAGGCGGGTGGATGCATTGGCACCGTCGTGAAGAGGGGTGATCGGTGCCACGATTGTTCATTGTCAAATTGTGCACGTTTTATTTACGGCGTTGACACATCATGTGCTTTTTGTTGACGTTTTATATTTATTTACGCGAGCCGTGTTGGCAATAAATCAAGCTGGGCCACACTTGCTTGTATAAAAACATTACACACCACCGAGCAAACACAAGCATCGATGGATATCCCATATCCTGTTACACTCTGCGGAATCTTTTTTTTTTGTACAATACAGATGAGACATTATTAATCTATGAAATATCACATTTTCCCCCATTCGATATTTTAATGCAGAAATGTCTTAAATTGCTACAAAAAGTCAGGCTTCTGAAATATGTTGACATTGCAAATGACTCTTGAGTTTGTCTCACGATTACAGAGGCCTATGGCTTTTCATTTAATATTTTACACGGTCTCGCGTGTCTCAGCTGATTAACTCCATGTTGCAATTTTTACATTCGTACTTCTGTAATTTGAAAACATTTCCAATTAAGAAACAATTATTCTTTTCCGTTCTGAACGTGGGTGGAAACCCGTATTGCGTTACCAATCACTTCACATTCATGCCGCGCACGTAATCTGCCACTAATTCACCAGAAAATCCAACGGTACTGCCGACACGCGCATTCTCATTCGGTCACGTTCTCATTTTCAATACACCGACGTAAACATGGCAGCGCTTGCCACTTATTTGGCCGAGCCGGCCACGAGAAAGGATTGATTGAAGCAAGACCACCAAATGTTTTTTCATGTTCTCTTAAATGACTTCTTTCCTCCGCTGTGCGCTAACACACACGCGTAATGCGGCGGTTAATAAAGCAGCATTCAAGTGCTCCGGAAGTGGGTCGTATTACGCAGCTGCAATAATAATCATAAATATTCAGGGGGGGGGGGGGGGTTTGCACCAATAATAATAATAATATTGCATGTCTCCCCGAAAGCACTTTGGGGCTGACACGAACACGGGAGGCTTGAGTGTCGCCCGCCGGACTTTTGGGTATTTTGAGAATTTCGGCGGTTTCACAAAGCCCGTGCGTCAGGACTGAAATGTATCTTGGCAGTGCGGCAAACCGAGATCGCCCGTAACGAGGTTGCCCTGACCGTCACACGAGACCTCTTGTGGAGTTGCCCAGTTTTCTGGGTTCTCACCACCGTCTCTCACTCTTCCCCCCCCCCCCCCTTTATCCATCCCACTCTCTCTTTCTCTCTCTGTCCCCAGTCACTGCTGTACAAGAAGGTGGCAGAGGCACAGCAGCGGAGCCAGCTCTCCAATGAGATGATGATGTACCACATGAAGGTAGGTGTGCTGCTACATCGAAAGGGTCCTGAGAACACAACGCGTGGCTCGCTCGCGCTCCGCAAGCCGTCACGTGCGATGATGCGTTGCTTACGAAACAGGTCTACTGAATAGGCTCCATATGCTCCAAATACAAAGATGTACCCTATATCCTTAACACACCGTTGGGGAAAGTGCTTTTAGAGAGCACTTATGAAGGCGGCATGGAAACACAAGGGGTTGGGTGGCCAGCACCATGCCCAGCCACCTTTGTCTTCCCAGTGGCGATGTTTACACATTGCATCAGGCTACTCATTTGAAGCTGAGTCAAACTAGGAGATGCCCCGGACCGGTTCAGCTAATCACGTCACTGGGTGTTGGCCGTGAGCGGGAATCTAAATCGGGATTCCGAGTTCGTAGCGCAGCGCCCTAACTGTTGCACCACCGCTCCCCACATGCTCCATAAATTCTCCGTCACATACGCATTCGTAGAATTATATATTATAATCATAATTAAATCATTATAATACACTCTATATTACAATGACATATACGCTGCAAATCTGTGAATTGAAATAATACTACAATAAGCTCCATTCTATGATAAAGTGTATGTTGTAAAAACAATTATAAAATCATAACCTCCATAAATGCAATAACATATATGTTTTACTTGTGTTTAATTATAAATCTACGATAACAAACTCGTTACCTTCATAATACGATAATAGAAACACGCTGTGCTTATGTAAAATAATAATAAGAATAATAAAATAATCTCCTGAATTATAATATGTACACTGTACTTCTACAGAATATAATAGCCTACGCTGATTCCAATTAACATAGCCATTGATCATCGCTCACATCGTGAAGACATATTAATCTTCCCACTGGGGTAACAAAGCAATATCAGGACCTATTCACTACCCAAGCGCTCATATCAACAATTAATATGCGTGTATGTGTGTCTTTGTTAGTGTAGGCACGTATGGCTGTACACAAAATAAAATGATAATATCCTTTATCATAAAACAACATGTACACTATACGGTACGTATGTAGACTATGACAATAATAATTGGTAACTATTCACATGGCAATTTGAAACTGATAATCGGAATTTTTTTACTCATTGAATTCTTATCAGTCTCCAACTCGTATTTAACTTATCTCTCTGACCTCTGTGTGCTATGGGGAAGAAGCCATTGCCTGAAACGTCGCCTTTTAGAGTTGTTTTTTTCCATTTAAGGCCACTGTTATTGATGAACGTGTTAGGGTTTTTTTTTCCTTTTTCTGGTGCAGCTATAAGCTGCCCATGTTTGGAGCCACTGTCGTCGTCGACGGCGGGACACATATTTGTATAATTTGTTGCGCATTTAGTGACTTCGCATACGCCGGCAACCCACTCAGGGCGGTGTAGAACTATACGCTTGCACCGCATGGGATTTCGAGAGAAACGTCAATGCGTCGGACGACAAATCTCAAGAGTGTTCATCGAGGCAGTTGTAGCACGCGTTCGATTGATGGACGGAATGAAATGACGGCACCATCACGAGGTTGTGTCTTTGCACACCGCTGGCTGAGCGGCGTTTGCATTAGGGCGGCAAGAACGTGTAGATTCGTGCAACACGCGTACAGCCCCGGTGTAATTCCCGTGCGAGAGGAAGGCCCTCTCCCCACGTCGTGTGGGTTGACACATTCCACCATTCTGGCCAGTGCGGCGCAACGGTTATTTGCTGTACCGCCCTCGGCTGAAGACCGTGGCGCCGCGACAGCCGACGACACGTGCTGTTTTGGTCACATTGCTCACCGATCCAATCGGTATCCAGGCTTAAAACGCTGCTGAGCTTCTGAGCGCTCACGAGATGGAGCGCATCGCGGGTGATTTTTAGGCGATTTGGTCACAGGGACAGCAATTCTTGCATCGATTCGTTGATTTAAAAAAATCGATTATCATGCCCGTCATACACCCATCAAACCGTGGGTGGAAGCATGACTTGTTGTAATGGTTTTACATTATGCAAATTATACGCTAATTATATATGTTTATGCTAACCGAGCACTCAAATATATGCAAATGAGAAACAATGCAAAGGAAAGAGTAAAAAGAGGATGGGAAAAAAAACCAAAAAACTAATTAATCAATCAACACCCACGGTTGTGACAATTCATCAAATAACCCGGTAGGCAAGTCGTTACATGCCTTGTACACACACAGACGCACGCGCACGTGTTAGCATGAGCGGTTGATGTGTGTGCACCCACGCAGCCTATAAGCGGAGCTCAGCTGTATGAACCCTCATCGGCTACATTATCTCGGCAGTTAAACATACCTTGGCGCCAATATGCCTGGGTCATCATCATTGTCGTTTTACGAAAGGGTTTTTTGTTCGCATTCAAGTGGAACAAAAAAGGGAATTGGGGCTTACGCTGATGAAAAAAAAGTAAGGAGAGGCTTTAGCCTTTTCTAATAATAACAATAAAACATGTGTTATGATGTTCAAACACCAAGTAGATACCATTGGAACCTCCTTTGCCAGTAGCAAAATATGATAATTGTTTTTTTACCCTTTTATCTGGCAACAAAACTGACACCTTTTTTTTTGTGCCTTTTGGCTTCATCTGGTCCAACACCATGTGAGACTAGGCTCTAAGAAAAGCTGTCTCGGGTGTGGCCCAATCAATTTCAAGGACGGTGCATACATTATATCAGAGTTGTGTTTTTTGTTTGCATTCCGACCGCAGGTATTGTGGTCAATGCAAACATGACTCCTTGTAAAAAAAAAAGGTGTCAGTTTTGTTGCCAGATAAAAGGGTAAAAAAACAATTACCAAGTAGGTAACCTATTGCAAGGCATCAAATCTGCATTAAACATTCAAACTTGTGGCAAAAAATATGTACACAAGCATGCTCTGATAATATAGGCATTGTCTTCAAAACTGATTGGCCTGCACCAGACAGCCTTTTTCATGGCCTTGTCTCTGCACCGGTGCCAGACCAGAGAACGCCAAAAGGCGAACAGTCCAAAGGCAACGCAAGCATCAAAGTGTGAATTGCTCGGGTTGAGCAGGCGCAGATCTATGGGACCTTGTTTGGTGGTATCAAAATGATGGAAAAAAACCCAATAATAGATTATTATTTTAATCCTAGGAACGTATCCTCATACACTTAGTTTTTTTCGGCAAAGTCACGTAGGTAAAAATAAATAATAAAAATAATTTAAATAATAATAGAAATAAAAACTAATAAACCACGACGTTTCGGAGGCAACACAAGTCTCCGTCATCAGGTGGGACCGTCACAGCTCGATTTACTGTAACCAGTGAGGCAAATCTACAGTAAATTTACAGTCAATTTAGCTGTGACGGTCCTACCTGATGACGGAGACTTGTGTTGCCTCCGAAACGTGGTGATTTATTATTTTTCTATTATTATTTCTATTATTTTTATTTTTATTTATTTTTTACCTACGTGACTTTACCGAAAAAAACCTAAGAGTATGAATCCTTGCAGTCACGAAAGCTTCAAATCTAGAACTTATCCTTCTCTCTAAACGACTCGAGCACAATGCCCTCCACGCAGAGCCAAGAGTAGGACTTGGCCATTCATTTGGTAGAAACTGCTTCGGGTGGAGGGGGCGTGGTGCAGGGTATGGGGTGGCGAGTGATAACTTTTTCCACCAGCTCAATGTGACACCACATTCAATGCCCCACGAGAGATTGTATGGATTTTAATTTCGCGGCGATGTTTATATATCCATGGAACACGACCCGATTGAAGGGAGGGCTGGGTTAGAGTCAGACTGCTCCAAGCTCCGCAACTTTTTCTGACGTTTTCGCACCGCGAGCTGAAATGAGTTAAAATAATTTGACCAGGCCAATCACTCGCAGACAGATTTTTTTTTATTCCCGGATATATATATATATATTTTAAATAAATGAACAGCAAATTATCTCGTATGTCCGGATAGTCTTACTGTGCATTATTTGCCCGTACTGCACCATGCTAGCCAGTGCGGGTTGGTGAATGGCGCCAACACTACCGGTTGAGATATTGCTCGCCACCGATACGTGCCATGGCTGCCGATCGACCTCGTGCCGTCGGGTTCACAGCGCAGTAACATAACCCACCGCAACACCGCTCCAACCGTCAATTTAAAAATAATAATAATTCCTCACTCGGGGAAATGCATGTTTTGTACCTTTTGACAACGTTCAGAGAGTTGTCTGCGATGCCCCTAACGTATAATTCCATTCGAATGGCTAAACGTGTGACAATGACCGCTCACACTTTCATTTGCCGCCTCAATTGAGCGATCGCCTCGCGCGATGCGGTCATATCATTTCCAGTGATAAACAACTCATTCCACGGTCCGTGTGATTGCACAACAATCGATATCTCATTGCAGCTGCTGGATTGCCAGCTCAGCATATTAAGCACGAAGCTATCTATACATACAGCATGTATGTATAGATATGTTGAACTTCTTTCGCACCCTACGCAGCCCACCGTGCTAATCGGAGGTGCTGTGGAGGGACAACAGACAGCGTATGGGCTGAAGTGATTTTTCTGGACGTGCCCAACATCAGAGAGAGAGAGAGTTCAAGTCGTGATAGCAATAATTTCCGTGCGTTTGTCCATCCCAAACATTGGGATGTTTGTCCACTTCCATTTACGAGTGTGTGTCATGTGGGAGGGACCTCAAAGGTCTGCACAGATGGATTCAAGAATCCAAATCTCTACATGAAACGCTCAACCTTTCCTCACATAAGTGCTGGATTGAAATAATGGGGCGATGTGCCTTGCTCAGCCAGATTTGGTCCCATTTAGGTCGACTCGGCATGAATTATTTACACAGACGGTAGAAAAAACAAGCAAATAGAATATACACACAATAAGTGATCGCACCCAAGATAACGTCCACCATTGAGATGGAGTGATAACATCGATTCGGATAGATTGTTGCATTGGCGCAACAGCTTTTGGAGGCCTTAACCCAGCAGTGGATGGAGCGCGACTGCTGATGCTTTCGGTGATTGTGACGGCAATGATGAAATACATGCCGGGCCTTTATTTACCCCCCCCCCCCCCCAAAAAAAAATGTAACAAAGCAGAGTTTGGATTGCCCTTGACGGATTGCATCAGCAATGGACGTGCGGCAACTGCTGACGTGCGTTTCCGCTGTGGCCTGTGGGATTGGAGGCAATGTTTATGGCAAAATTAGCCGGAGCCCAGGTGATAACGGCACTTACACCCACACAGAGAAGGACCTTGTTCATGGGTAATGCGCTTCCCCATTGTTGAGCCAAGGCCAATTGTTGCGCTCTACGTGAAAGGATAATGAGGTAAGTGGAGTAGAATTGTGTGGATGGGGGGGGGGGTTTGCGTGGCTTAAAACATCCACGTGGATTAGGGGATCTCGTCCGGAATAAATTAAATTACAGCTCTTCAATCTGTTTGCCCCTGTAGAAGCCACTGAGGGCCGAAAATCAAAAGAATTATGAAGAGAATGATGTGTAACTTGATTGAATTATACGACTCGATTGACAGCATAATTGTGTGTATCAGGCGAGAGTCTGAATAGGCGTGCGTGCATGGTTAGTATGAGCAGGAGCGGTTCGTACAGTGGGGTTAGCATGCTGCCCACATGAACCTGGAAACCCCCGAGTTCGATTCCCCCACCACAGCTGAAATCAGTCGTGAGTGATAATATGAGCTGATCATGACCTCCCCCTCATTCACCAACCCAAATGATAAAACACGATGTGGGGAAGCCTTCATCCATTGGTGGATTGACAATGGTCCAAATTAATTTTACGGGTTTAATGTTTCCATTTACTGCATGTCCATCTTCTAAAATTACCCCAGTAAACATGCCAACGTTGGGGCAACGTTGGCATTCGGTTGCGACCGTTTGATCGCCGTTGACCCCCAACGCTCCATGTTTCGTGGGACTGCGTTCACTGACAGACTTCTTGAGTAGGCCTCCTCACGGTTTTGCCTCCATTGCGACTCAGTGACGTGTTATGATTGGAAGTTGTAAAAGGCTATTCGAGAGTGAATTATTTGATTCGCCTTGTTGTGATTGTAGCGGTCTCTCGTGGCAGCACGGTGCTCATGGGAAGACCATTGCACGCAATATACATTAATTGAAAATACCGTACAGTTATCGACTCTTGCGTGCACGATCTGATGCATGCATATGGGTATAACAATGTATTGTAATCGATTCATTCGAAGATAAAAATTACTTATCATCGAAGATAAGTCATTTTTTTCTCAGAAGATTAATCTAAAAAAGGTAATTTAAAAAATGCTACTTTTATATTTATTTTATGCGGACGCTTGATACACAAATGGAAAACTCTGCAGTCGTGGTGCGACTGTGGTCATCTAGAACAGAGACCGTGCAACGTGTAACGACGCAATGCCCCGATCCACCAATACCAAGGAGACGTCACAGCGATAACCTCCGCTGCTCCTGACACGGCTTTCTCGCTTGACCACCTGAACGTGCATTTTTAACTGTTGCTCTGCATCTGCATCAGCAGCCATACGAAAGAAGAAGATATTTTATTCACATTATTCACTCCTCACCTTTCTTATGCTATTCGTTGCGCGCGGTTGCAACTTACTCAGGTAGTGTTCGTGGCTGTGGTCATGATGGGTCTCTTTTTTCATTCCCGTTGTTCCGTGCTCCACCTGTACCGTTCCCGTTCTGCTGTAATGTGCACCGATGCCTGCTTGAGGGCGATTTTGGCACGTAGAATGAAGATTGACTGATTATAATCGATTCAACAGTTTGGCCTGATTGCCTTTTAACTTTAGATTTGAAGCTTTCGCGACTGCAAGGATTCATATTCTTAGGTTTTTTCGGTCAAGTCACGTAGGTAAAACATTAAAATTAATATAATAAGCCGCATCATCTCTACATAACCAAAAGGCTCAGTCCCTTTTACATGCACCTTTACATCATCTGCACCTAGTTTACACAACAAAGGCTCATTCCTAACAGCGGCTTCAGCCGCACCGAACCTCACAAAAATAATGTTCAGGGCCTACCTTGGCTCCTCCCACCCTCGACCAGTATATATAAAAATACGGTTTTCTTGGAATTTCTCTCACTTGATACAGCTATCGTGCTGTGACTGTTCCACCTGAAGACGGGGGCTTGTGTTGCCTCCGAAACGTCGTGATTTTTATTTTATTTTTATTTTACTTTTATTAATTTTATTTTTTTTACCTACGTGACTTTACCGAAAAAACCTAAGAATATGCCTTTAAACTTCTACATCTGCCACGAACCCAGGTGTCGCCAGAGGAGATGAACAAGGTGCTCAACTCCAGGATCCAGATGGTGACGGACATCCACCCAGACTTTGCCAAGTTCACCTACACTCCACGCTCCCTGGGCGAGGACCAGACCATTACGGTAAACTACGCGGGCCACCCTGTCGCGAGGCTGGCGGGTATACCGGTCGAGAACGATACGGCCGTTCCTCCTCCTCCTCCTTGTTCCTTCTCCTCGTGCTCAGTCGACGCTTTTGCTTCTTTTTCTCTTCTCGACCCCCTTCTTCACCGGAATCAACGTCCCCCTCCACATGAAACGGTCACCGTGGCTCATCCCTCTCCGCTCTGCTCTCAAAACTCACTCGCATGTTCACCTCAATCTCCACCTCATATCCGCCGCCTTGACTTTTCCCTCTTCATATTCTCATTGTATGACCCTCACTCATTCCCCATTCATTCAATGCACTCGTCATCATTTACCGTCGTCATTTTCGCTTTCACCGAATTTATGCATCACAGATTTTCCCATTACTTCCTCTCACCTATTTCATTCACCTCATCTCCGCCATCACACGCATGTGTACTGTTGTTAATTCTGCGTAAAGCGCCTTGGCGCTATATACATTCTTTTGGTTCTTTCGGTAAAGTCACGTAGAATGGAAATAATAAAATAATAAAAATAAAACATAATAAAATAATTCTCACGACGTTTCGGCCACAACGCAAGCAGCCGTCCTCAGGTGAAGAACAGGTCTGTCGATAAGACAGAGTCTGAATGACACGTCCTGGGCTTGGAGCGTCTATTTAAGCTGGGAGGGAGGAGGAAGAGCGCCTGTCTTATCGACAGACCTGTTCTTCACCTGAGGAAGGCTGCTTGCATTGTGGCCGAAACGTCGTGAGAATTATTTTATTATGTTTAATTTTTATTATTTTATTTTTTCCATTCTACGTGACTTTACCGAAAGAACCAAGAAGATGAATCCCTGCAGTCACGAAAGCTTTAAATCTAAAGTTATATACATTCTTTTAAGATGAGATAAGAACCATGCGCGGTAGCCGCGTGACTCGTGCCGCTGTCAGGGTGACGTAGGGCGATCGGCATGGGTCCTGAAGCAGGCGGTCGGGCAACTTGCGGCTCCGGCGCCGTGGCAAGCGACCCTCCCAGCGGTTGCTTCGTTGCGTCATTTATCAAGGACCGCCACCTTTCTCGTATTCGCCCACAGTGCATTGCGGCGGTTCTTGAAAATTTGCATTTTTGGTACCGAATGTGAAACAGAAATAGCTCTTGTTATTTTGGTTGCCCGACCCCTGCCCTTGAGCAAGGACTGAAATTGCCCCCCCCCCAAGCCCTGTGCTTGCACACCAACCCGGCCCATGGGGCTCGGTAAAGTTGCACTGCCCGCACACCAGAGAGCCACGGCAGTGTACTGAGCCAGCACTGGCGAGGTCCTGGGTTCGAAATCGAGTTTCAGCCTCTCCCTCGCTCTTTCTCTCTCTCTCCAACCCTTCAAACTTTGCTTCATAACTTGCTCTGATTCTCATGAATAATCGCCTTTTTCCGGAGTGTAAATTACAATACATCTTCTTAGGTTTTTTCGGTAAAGTCACGTAGGTAAAACATCAAAATTAATGAAAATAAAATGAAATAAAAACAAAAATCACGACGTTTCGGAGGCAACACAAGTCTCCGTCATCAGGTGGGAGACTTGTGTTGCCTCCGAAACGTCGTGATTTTTGTTTTTATTTTATTTTCATTAATTTTGATGTTTTACCTACATGGTGACTTTACCGAAAAAACCTAAGAATATGATTCCTTGCAGTCACGAAAGCTTCAAATCTAGAATTACAATACATCTCCGGATCCTCCCGTGCCAGTTCAAAGTCTTAAGTTCCACAAAACGTCTGCCAGTCCAATCCTCCAGGGGCATCAATGCACTTCATTATCTGCGTCTACATATGTAGATTGAACTTCTTTTGCACCGTACGTGCCTTCCTAGACCTCTTTTCACTTCTAGAATTATTGTTGATTAAAGAGCACCCTTTCCTTATGATCTTATCATATGAACCGGCTTCTGAAATTGTGAGATTACGGTGTCAACCTAGTCACCAAAAACTGCACCCACACACCAAATATACATTAATATTAGGTGTTTCTCTTTATTCAGGAAATTACAACTCCTGAGAATGAAAATATTAGTTTGAGTGGCATGTTGTAAACACTCTGCAGGGAATATTAAATATGTGTCCCGGGTGTGTATAGCGGCCTACTGCCTTAACTTCAAATGTAGTTCTATGACATCGTCTTCCAATGCTATTTTCTGACAGCATGGGGCACTGCTGCGTGCCATGAATCAGAATGTAAGTTTCTTCACCTCGTGACATTAAGTTTCAAATTTAACTCGGTGACAATTCAAGAGATGAGGATGAGTCTCATTTAGTCTGCCAGGGGGTGATGATTCATGCGTACAATCCTAATTGAGTAATTTGTGGTGAAACGTAATTTGGAATATTTTGACGCTGACATGACAGCGAAAGCACAATGGGAATATAAATGGATATTCCTCGAGACATTCCATTGTATACTATGGTATCGGCTCTCTTGCAGAACAAAAAATACAATTTCTGACTCGCCACTGTATGATTATTTAATCTTTTCTGTACCATGCGCCACGCCAGCTGAGAGGTGGGGGGGGGGGGTGGCGGTTTGGGGGGGGGCAGGCCGAGGGGTTCCGCGTGGAGCTTTGTGAAGTTCAGAGCGGAATGCATGAGGTTGCGGTGACCAGTCGCTTCGAGGGAATGCGCTCCGGCTGAACTTTTGAGTGTTAGGAGCATTGCCAGTTTGGCGGCCAAACGCCAGCAGCAAGCGAAACGTTTCAAACCATGGACTTGAAAAGCCTGAAGCTATGTGATGTTATTTTCATCTTTTCATTAATTATGCAAGGTCTCCTTTGCAAAATGAGATCATGATATCTCAATATGGTCCTTCATGCTCATTAGTAAAAGATGTACGAGGGTGTTTCGGTAAGCCAAGAGACTTTGAATAATTTAGTCGTCTAAGTGGAATTTTGGTTAAAAATTGCATGGTGAGTAGAGAATGACTTTAAGAATCGTGAAAACATTATAAGACGCTTTTCCACGTGACTATCAGAGTTGTCACCACATTGTGGCCTCATTCTTCAACTTAATTTCACCCTCAGTGGCAAACAAAAAAAGTGCTCCGCCCTTCTTATTTGCTGCTTTACAAGGGCAGTCGTATTTTTAATCGCACGGTGGGTCTGCCATCAAATGGAAACATCTGCATTTGGGTGTCGGGGTCATTGCCCCGTTTACATGCAGTTGTTTCTTTACCACGATAACAAAATTATCCACAACCTATTTACTTCCTGAAACTCTCTTGTATGTTTGTATTTTCAATTTGTGGTCAGCGTCTACCACATCTTTCGGCAGTGTCCTGGACTCTGTGCTCACACAACTGTTTGACACTTGTATTAGAGTGAACATGGCCCTCTGTTTTTTTTTTTGAGCGATTTCTCCTCTCATGTCCACACACCCCATTCTGGCACAACACCGCTCGACTTTTATCCCTGGATTCCAATCACGCGGTTGCTGGCTTAGGGTTGGTCGGCACCGCTCAGATGCATCTCAAGGCCCGCTGCCTTCACGCGTCCGCCAGTCGGTCCTGGCTTTGGTGTTGGCATGGAGTGCCGGTAAACGCACGCCACCGAGCGCTGTAAGCTGGCCCCCACTTCCTCCCCCCGCCCCCTCCTCCCCCGCAACAGCTTAGCTCGTTGGGCACGTTTTTCTTTTGCAAAAAAATAAACTAAAACAACAAAAAAATATGTTTTATTGCAACCAAGTAAGGCCCCACTGAGCTGTCTAGCTCGTTTTACAGAAGCGACCTGGTTGTTACAAATCATAGCTCAACGAAGTGGCTTATCACGTGGACATTTCTGGCAGCCAAATACGATTCTTCATGTGGAGGGAAAAACCGTAGGACCTGGGGAAAAATCCACGCAACCAAACGGTGAGAGACACGCAAACTCCGCATATTTAATAGCCGTCAGGGTCAGGATCGAACCCACGACCTCCTGCATACCAGGCGAGGTAGTTAACCTCACACCACCGCGGCGCCACTAATTACACTGGTCAACACACTTTTTCTGGCATGAGGTATTCCAACGGTTTTAATGTAATTTTGGGGTGCTGATTCCAAATCTGGCATCAGTTTTTGTCTATCACATCAGGTTTTTGAGATATCAAATATTGCATTTTCAATAAAAAATGCAGAAGAAAAATATTAAATAAATGTGGATATCTACATAAAATTATATTATAAACACACTATCCTAAAAATGCAGCACCATATTTTAACACTAAAGCAGTCACTGACTCGCAACAACTTGCAATCATAAGTGGCAGAGTTAATTTCGGGTAAAATCAATGAAAATAGGGTATGCCGATAGCATAAAAATGAGATGTGATAGAGCAAATCTGAGATCAGATTTGGAATCAGCACCCTGAAATTAGTCTAAAACAGCTGCAAAAGTCCAGGCCAGAAAAAAATGTTTTTTTTGTTTGTTGACCAGTGTTATCAAAGACTGGCGAGCGCACGTGCGGCACGCTGGCCCCACGCCGTCACGCCTACGATGAGCAAAACAAAAAACAACATTCTCATGGATCTGCTGCAGCCAAACGTGGTCACAGTTGAACTACCCTCCCTCGAGCAACCGGCCAAATCTGATGCATGAAGTATCCACACTTGGAGCATCGCAGGGCTCTGTTGCCTGCATCACGAATAGTTAATGGGAAGACTTTGGTTCCCTTATGTCTACTCATTCCGAACTTGAGCATCTCACCACATATTTCTACTGCCTGTCACTTGCTTTCTTTCCCTCTTTATCTCTCCCTTCTTTTTTCTACTGTCCCCCCCCCCATCTTTCCCTTTTCTTGCTCCTCTGTCGATTCCTAAAACATAACTAGAGGCCCTCTATCATTACGCTTGATTTATGCCAGTGGTCCGGACACCGTCTATCCCGATCCTTTGCTTTTATATACTTGTTGCTGTTGAAAATACAAACAACTAAAAAACAACAACAACAACAACAAAGATGGCCACGGTTTGACACGATGACTCGGCGTTTTTTTTTCTTCTCTGGTGAACAGGCCATCCTGGGCATGGTTGAGGACATGGGTTTCATCAACAACTACAAGCTGGACCTGCGGACTCTGACCAGGTCTCTCTACGCAGTGCAGTACAAATGCCATTTGCAAGCACATTCGCGAACGCACGCTAATTTGACGGCGAAGGTGCTCTGGAGAACCCCTTGAGATGCTAGTGCGGGTAATCCCCCCTCTCCCTGTCGTCTTGTAAGAGTTGGAAGTACCCACACTTCACCCCACCACACCGCCACATGCCACATACCGATCACTATAAAAAAAAACAATTTTACCAGGTAAGGTCCACTGAGCTATATCGCTGTTTTTCAGAAGCGACCTGACCACAAATGATAGATCAACGAAGTGGCTTATCACGTGGAAATTTATAGCAGCCAAATAATCGAAACGCATGTTCATTCTAAATGTGGAGGAAAAAAACCTGAGGACCCTAAGTAAAATCCACATTACCACGGGGACATGCAGCCTCCAAATAAGCAGGAGTCATGGTCGGGATTAAACCCATGACCTCCTGCATACCAGGCGAGGGAGTTAACATCTCAAATATAATGTACCCATTTGTACTGCTGGGTGGGTGTGCGGTGTTTAAGAAACTTGTCCATTGTCTCACAGCTGCGGTGCTTGGACATTGAACCGGTGACCTCTGGATTGCCAGTCTCGTGTGCTAAACATTTCACCGTGGCAACGTGATAATTAACCTTTGCGATTTACAGCAGGGGGTAACAGATGGCTCGAAGGTCAGAGCACGGAGATGACACCATTGCGAATCCTGCATTTCAACCTGGGTTTCAGCCGTGCATCCTTAATAAGTGTTCTATGGTAGAGAAAGTTAATTGAGCCTCTTCACCAGCGATTTCACACATTTGACCATGACGTAACATTTTTTTAAACTTAATTTTGTAGAAACCACAGCTCTGAGATTTTTGCAATGGCACTTTGGCTGCCAAGTGGTGATCTGCATAGCAGGGACATATCAGAGCATGTAGAGGTAATTTGATGGGATGCCAGAAGCCGTTCTGCAATATTACCTTCCTCGGTATTTTCTCAAAACATCGAGTCATGTACCGCTTTGCCAGAGTTCCAAATAGACGCACTTTGTCGCGGGACTTTACCCGGAGTACAACTGCAAAAAGAAACAGCAAATTCGTGGAGGAGTGGGGAATCTGAAATCATACTAATATCGTTAATAGTTGAATGGGTTTTTTATTTTATTTCATCGTGTGTCGTGTATGTGTACTTCAATCTAGCAGTGAATTGACCACAACTGATGACGATGTAGTTAAACATAATTATTGTACGTAGCCAACTTTTGATCACAGTAAGAAATGTCTTATTATTCGTATGGAATACATGAAACTTGTTGACACGTTACCGACAAAGTCATTTTTGTAAACTCACGGCTTACAAAATCGTGTTTTCCTTTTTTAGTCGTGTTTTTCCAGCTGTATTTATTTAACGGTGTTTGGCCACACAATGCATACTATATATTTTTTTCGTACTCCGAGATGTTTCACAGCACGTTGCAACAAGTGCGCGTGCATCGCCCCAGTGCGCTTCGAGCGCGAACATAATGCCTCATGCCACATTTAACAAGTATGTACAGGGCCATGTTAAACGAGGGCCTCTTTGAAGAGTGCGTTTGGATTGGAGGGCTAAGGTGGCACACTGCCATGTAATACATGGGTTCAGGAGATGACACGACAGCTGCATTAAAACTTTTCAAAACAGACTTCAATGTAACAAAAAAAAATGTGACATTGAAATCATTCGCCGTCATGGCTCACGGTTTTTAAGGGCGCTCTATAAGTTAAAATTATCATATGTGAACAACTCCCCTGTGTCCTGCCTCCCACCTTCACTCGCCACCCCTGATGGGCAGTTTGGTGAAGTATGGTCAACAACACGGCATTGGTCGAGGCCTTCATTTCAGGAGTGAATTGGCTGTAAAAAAAATTTTAATGCATATGATAAGTGATTACTCAACTTCAGAACCTGCCCAGGTGTGTGATTTATTTTTTCCTAAAACCAGTTAACCAAGGCTTTATTTAAAAAATAATAATATCATGTAAATATGTTTCAAAAGGAAAAAAAACCCAGTGTATTGGACAAGCATAAACGCTATGAATGTTTAAAAAATACATGTATCTTACCGCCCATTCCCTCCATTGAGCCCTGTGGTGTCATGTGAAGTGGAATAGACTATGGCACATGTCTGTTTTGTATATTTATAAATCACCACGCATTAAATGTTAATCTTCTTAGCTTTCGCTGGGGTATTTTTTATGCGCAAAACGGTGCCTTTTAAGTACTCCTGCAGTATTTACATTTTATTTAGTGATCATATAATTGCTTTCTTTGACACTCCACAGCATTTTGCTTTGCAGTGGCGAATGAAACAAAAACAGAGTGTAGTATTTATATATAAAAAAAATTACAATAAAAAAACTCAACACATTTGTCAATAACACTGCTGTATAAGGAAATACATTTAATAGTTGATGCATCGGGTAATGGCCCTACTCCATGCCCGATAAGTCACCTGTTTTAAATGTTTTTTTCTCTGGTGCTGATGAGTGTGTTAAGTCTTGTGTTAATATATATTTTTTAAACATGTGTCAATAATACTGCCGTGAAAGGCAAAATATGTTATAGTTGATGCTTCGAGTAATGGCTCTTCTTCACTATGAGACCTCCTTTACCAGTAGCAAAATATAGTAATAGGTTTTTACCCTTTCAACTGGTACAAAAACTGACACCTTTATACAAGGCATCATGTTTGCAATAACCACAATACAAGCAGTCAAAATACAAACAAAAAGAAACAACTCTGATGATGATAATGATATGCACTGTCCTTGAAGTGTATTGATTGATTCATGCCCTAAATGTCACCTGTTCTATATTTTTACTCTTAAGAACGCAGTGTCATTGACACATTTGTTGTACACCACTGCGAATGCAGTAGGACCAAATAATTAGTAGTATTTACATATATTTAACGTGATTACTTTACGCCAAATCTCAAAAATCATCATCACTTGCACTACCTTTCTAACCCTCCCCCCGCCCGCCAACTTCCCTCTGCGTTTTCACGCCCCCGACCTTTGCAGATGGTGCCTGATGGTCCGCAAGGGGTATCGCGACCCTCCCTACCACAACTGGATGCACGCCTACTCTGTCTCCCACTTCTGCTACCTTCTCTACAAAAACCTCGATCTGGGAAAATACCTTCAGTCAGTGCCATTGTCACCATCAGCGTCACGAGCGCCACCGACATTACCCCGAGAACCGCGATGCCACCGCGATCGAGTCCGTGTTGACAAGTGTGTGTTTTTTGGCGTGATGGTACACGCGTTGTAAAGTTTGTTTACAATCTGTTAGACCCTGCTGACGAGAAAACGCACGGTTTGTGTATGGAAAAGCCTGCCGCGAGTGTAACGTAAAGCCCTGCTGTCACCATTTTGTTTTACGAAGCCAAGGGGAAAGCCAATGCCTTCCCTCGTTATGGCTTTAGAACCTGAGTACAGTAATAGGTTTTTACCCTTTCAATTGGTACAAAAACTGATACCTTTATAAAAGGCATCATGTTTGCAATAACCACAACACAAGCAGTCAAAATGCAAACAAAAAGAAACAACTCTGATGATGATAATGATATGCACTGTCCTTGAAGTTGATTGGTCCACACCCGAGACAGCTTTTCTTAGAGCCTAGTCTCCATTAGTGTTGGACCAGATGACGCCAAAAGGCGTACAACTCAAAGACAGCGCACTATCAGAGTATTGAGAGCTCGGGGTAAGCATTTACACTATGAGACCTCCTTTACCAGTGGCAAAATATAGTAATAGCTCTTTACCCTTTCAACTGGTACAAAAACTGACACCTGAGTACAGCGAGCGGTGTTGTGAAGTCACGGGGGGCGAGGGGAGAGGCGGGATCGGATGGAGATGGAGGGAACTCGAGCCGTGGGCCTGGCCCTTGGCTTGAGAGAAAACAAAAAGTGATAGAGAGGGAAGTCTGCATGATGAGACGTGACATTTTTAATTTAAAACACATGTTTCGATTTAAATCTTTCGTGACTGCAAGGATTCATCTTTTTGGTTTTTCGGTAAAGTCACGTAGAAGGGAAGTAATAAAATAATAAAAATAAAACATTATTTTATTATGTTTAATTTTAATTATTTTATTACTTCCCTTCTACGTGACTTTACCAAAACAACCAAGAAGATTAAAACACGTGATTAGTGTTTTTTTTGTTGAGCGTCCTGCGTGAGTCTAATCATATAAGTGCACAAGTATTTGACAGCAATGACATTTTGACAGTTTGCTGTTACACTGACTTCCCCCCCCCCCGCCCCCCCCATTTAAAGGATTTTTGTTTGGCTCTTCTTTTACTTTTAGGGACATGGAAATCTTTGCTCTGTTTGTTTCGTGTCTCTGCCATGACCTGGACCATCGCGGAACAAACAATTCCTTCCAAGTGGACTCGGTGAGAACAGCCGTGGGCATTATTTGGTCATGTTTTTCCCCAAAGGAAACACGCTGCGACTGTATGACTACGACTTGTGACATTTTCTGTTGTTACTGTAGTTGTTGCTGTAGCGAAGTAGTTGCCTCTGAGCTGCACCACTGATGTTTAAATCTGGGTAAGAAATGCGACGCAGGAGATGGCCAGGCGACTCGGGTGGTCAGGCGCTGAACCAGCAACCGCCGTGGGGGAAAACCTGGGTTCAAACCCAGGCTCTGGCCAGTTGTGACCAAACTGGGGATTTCGAGCCTTGCTTTTTCATGAAGCCTGTATCTAGCCTAGAAATGATCATTGTGGGTGTAAAATGTTTTTTTTCTCTTTTTGCACAATCAACGGCAATGTTCTATCTGCTTCTATCCACTGCTGGATGAACGTCTCCGCATGTTTGTCACCGTCTCTCACGGCGCCGCGATGCCACGATCCATCTCGCTCCCGCATGCACGAGCTGATCCCGTTGCTCCATCTCCGTGGTTGCCGTCAAGCCGGCATCGTTTTTCTCCTTTGGTTGCCGTTCTGTCACGAGCCTCGTCCATCGGCCATTGTCTCTTCGAGCAGTGTGTCCTGGCGAAAGCCCACTCAGCTTCCTGAAGTCAATGCGATGTCTCTTGATTTCCATTTGTTTCCTGACTCATATGTTCTTCCTTCAATCTCTCGGTGTAATCTAGAGCGTGCATATCTCGATGCTTCTCTGCGCACATTTCCACTTTTCTTCCGTTTTTCTTTGTCGGTGTCAACGTTTCTTATCCAAAGGTCATTGAGAACTTTCTTCTTTGAGCACATTGCTATGTTTCTTTTCATGATCAAAGCTCAGACTTCTGCTCTTGCACACCTAAATGTTTCATAATTTTGATCCCTACCCGCCTTCAACGCACATGGCTGTGTAAAGCAATGTCAACCTCTGCATTAGCACGGTTGGCTACGTACGGTGCGAAAGAAGTTCAACATTCATGCAACACAATAACACTTGTACGGTTGAATGTTTGGCAAGCTGGACTTGCAGTCCAGATGTTGCCAACAGTTGATTGCAAGGTTCTTAAATCTCCCCCCCCCTCCCAGCGCCTCTGGCCACTCAGCAGTATAAATGGTAGTTATTCGATCGGCAGTTATTGTGTGGTGAGGTGAAGTGTGGATACCCCCACCTCTCCCAATATGTGTAGCCAGTGTGGAAGAGTAGGCCAATATACCCTCTAGTAGGGCGACTGGTGGGGATGGCCCACTGCTACTGGCCTAGCTACTGCTATTTTAATTTTTACGAGCTAAGGCCCACTGAGCTACGTAGCTCGCATTCAGAAATGACCTGTCCGCAAAGGATAGCTCAACAAAGTGGCTTGTCACGTGGAAATTTATAGCAGCCAAATACTCTCTAAACGCGTGAATGTTGGTTCTAAATGTGGAGGGAAAAACCGGAGGACCCGGAAAAAAATCCACGCGGGATCGAACCCATCACAGTATCAGGCGAGGAAGTTAACATCTCGCCACCGCCTTTACCTTTTACCATCTTTGATGTACCCATGTGACCTTTCTGAGAAAATGATCGCACAGTTTATGAACATTATACACAACCACGAACGAAAGGGGGTTTAGAGTTACGATATGCAATTTTCTAAGGTCAGCAAAACAATTTGGGGCAATTTCATCTGGCCTTGTTTTATTTTTTATTACGCTTTGTTAAATCACGCTGCATGCGCCTATCCTGTGCATGAGGTTCATTTATTGTCAATGCATGTTTACAAGGACATTCATTAAAGGCAATTAATTGTCTTCATCTTGAATGTGGCGCTGCGCTAAATTGCGCTGCCTCATATTTCCCTCGCTTGGCGGAAGCGCGTGCGTGTTATTTTCTGGTGTCACTTTAGAGGAAAAAGTCCAATGTTACATTTTTTTTTAATATATATGAATTGTGTTTGAGGTATATCGTTATTCTTATCATGAGCACTGCCTTCATTCCTTGCCTTGTCTTGTTTTTCTCTTTGCAGAAATCAGTCCTTGCTGCTTTGTACAGCTCCGAAGGCTCCGTGATGGAGGTACGGAGCAATTTTGTGTCGCGAAAATATTATTTTCTCACGCGTCGCAATGCTGCTGGGTTTTATTACCCTGACGGTGATGCGTCTGACACACCCCTTTGTCCTATTGTGTGCAATTTATCGCAGAGGCATCATTTCGCTCAGGCTATCGCCATTATCAACTCGGCTGGATGCAATATACTTGAGAATCTTTCCAGAAAGGTGAGAATTATTACGCTGCACTTTACCGTTTCCCCCAGCTGCACGCCTATCACTCGGCTCCGCTTTTGATGCCCCGACACAAACAAACACACACACACACATTCACAGGGGCACGGCAACAATCAGCATGCACATAAGACACCCAAACATCGGGGCTGTGAGTCAATAAGCCAGCGGTCTGTGCAATGATTGTTGCCAAGTGTACAACTCTCACCTGCACGGCTCTTTGATAAAATGTCACGGGCATGAGCAAGTACAAGAATCGTTGTGTTTTGTGTGCGTTAGCATCTTTGCTATGGCCTACACCAGTGACGATTATCTGAACCGGTCATGGGCCTCCCCTAGGTCGACTCAGCCTCAAATGAGTACCTGGTGTGGTGTGTAAATATCGCCACTGGGAAGGCAAATGCGGTCAGGCTTGGTGCTGGCCACCCACCCCCTCGTGTGCCACAGTGCCGGCCTTCATAGGTGCTCGCTAACAGCACTTGCCCCAACAGTCTGTGAAGGCTATATGGGGAGATCTTTATCTTTTGTACATTCACAATTTTGGGCGGAGCAGTGGTGCATTCGTTTGGCGTATTGTGAACCTGGGTTCGATTTCGGGCCATGGCCAACATCAGCAGTGAATATCTGAACCTGGATCTGGGGCCTCCACTCGGTTGACTTAAATCTTAAAAAAAAAATTGCGCCTGGCGCAGTGTGGAAAAAAAACCATGTGGTGCAGCGACCTTAATAGGCGCTCCGACTTTAATAGGCACTCGCCAACCAGCCTTTGCCCCGACAGTCTCTGCAAGCTATTCGGGCGATATGTGCGGGAAAGGCGTTTGTAGTGATTAGCGCACTGTGCTATGAACGCAGCAACTCAAAGTCGATTCGCACTCATGGCTAACGTCAGCCATGAAATATTTTGTTACGTTTCTTTAATTAATTAATTCTTCCCTTCATGCACGCAACGTTGCAGCGTCGGCCAGAAACGTTTTCGTCGTATTTTTCCTGTGCGGTCGTAGAAACTGCGCCCAGGCTGCAGTAAGAGCGTCGCTTCACAGCGCGATGACCCGTCCAGTGGCGAGGCTTCGAGGCAGCTGCGCACGTTCACTCGGCGACGACCTCACGGCCGACGCGCGTGCTCTGGGGTTTGGCAGCGCGCCCCCCGCGAGCTTTAATTCTCGCGCCCGTCGCTCGGCCTAATGCAGTCGGACAATTTTTTTTTTTTTAATGCCTCGCTCCGTCCAAATTGTCGGCTAGAATCAACAGCAATGGATTATTTATTCACGTTTTGCACACTCCCCCTCACCACCCCGTCCTCACCTCCCTCAAAGTGCTCTCGTTACTAAAGCTGCTTCTATGAGTTAATGTCACGGCATGCTAACGATGCGGACACGTTTCGCAGCAGCCCTCTTTTTGAACGCGTCTGTGGAAAATGTTGCTTGCGCGTGTCAGTTGAACGTTGCGAATTAAAGCTACGGTGATGGTACGGGGGGGGGGGGTGGGGGGGAGAACGTGGCCTGGTGGCTCAGAAGTCAGAGGGCTGAGCTGGCACCGCTGAGATCATGGGTTCATATCCAGGCAACCGTCTGTGACTAAACCAGGTTCCTTAAATGCATTGAGGTGATGGGCCCCAGCCTGATCACCAATAAATGTGCACACACAACAACAACAAAAAACGCTTTCACTTTAAATATGGTTCTGCACTAAGGTTGGATAGATTCCAGTTCTGAGACGTAATTTTTTATTTTTTAATGTTATACGATGATCAATGCTCTCTGCAGCAAGGCTACAGTGCCACCCTCCAACGTGTAGACCAAAGTCACTTGACGGGGTTTCAGAAGTCGTTCCATAATACATCTGGTTCTGTGTTCAGTTGCCCTAACGGAGAGCGTTGCGCTGATCTGACAGACATGATAATGGATTCTTCCTCTCATCATGACATTGCAGCACAATCATAATGAAATTAGAAAAAAAGACAAAAATAACAAAAATGTCTGCAATTAAATGTATCCTGTTGTTGATTCACAAAAAATATAGTTAAGCGATTGTAAACTTAGAAAAAAATGTATATAGGTGGAATATTAGATTTGGGGCAACAATTATTCTCACTTAAAAAATGGTAATTTCCCAAAAGGATGGTGCTATTGAATAATATATTAATTACTTAAATCTCAATGTGGATTTTTCAGCATGCTTTGTGGCCGTTCACTAGATGACATGTTATCTGCCCATAGTATTTATATACATAGGGTGGCCCAAAAGTCAAAACACATCGGTTTATTTAATTTATTTTAACACTGGCATTAAAACATTTTAATCGAGTATTCTTTAAGTTAATATTTTATGGATCATTATTAATACAGATTTTTCTTCTTCCTGTGGAGTAACAACAAAACTCGATCAAGAACCCTGAATGAATTGAGACAAAGATTAATTGATGAATAAAAAATGCATCCTAAATTAATTTTTAAAAAGAACTCATGCGTGCATTAAAGTTAATGTGAGTGTTTGAACATTTGTTCCAATAAATATAACCCTCTTATATGTGTAGTATCTACCGGCACAGCTCTAGGAATATAATGCTGGATATGGCGTATTGATTCATAGCCTCTCCTCTCTCTGCCAATGCGAATAGGACGTGATCAACTGTGTGCCTGTGCACCCGTAGCGCCTCCAGCAATCATTGGTCCAATCTTAGATGAAATCCACACTGATAGGCCCCGTGACCACCGTGTCTCACCTAGGATAACTTTTCAAGTCAAAAGGCCAGTCACCAAGGTCCACGCTTTTAAATCCTGTCAATTCCTACACGATCTGCTCTTTGAAATTATTGGCTGATGCTGGAGAATGTTTTTTTTTTCATCAGAAATAATGATTTGGTCGTTTTGTACGTGTTCTGGAAATGCGTTTGAGATTAAAAGATCAGAGATAAAGTGAAATGCTCTAGGTGAAAAAAAAAAGTTTGAGTGATAATTCACAGATATAACCTCTCACGATCTGGCATAATAAAAAAAACTAGTTAGATAGATTTATATATTGCTACGTTCCATTGTTGTGGTTTTTATTTATATATGATCCACTTAAGTTCAAGTTATTAAAATGTACAACCTGAAAGTTTTGAT
Organism: Lampetra planeri; assembly: GCF_965212315.1. Lineage (NCBI taxonomy): Eukaryota > Metazoa > Chordata > Hyperoartia > Petromyzontiformes > Petromyzontidae > Lampetra > Lampetra planeri. Next base: position 9,375,890 of record NC_136121.1, on the reverse strand, counting down.
TGCAGCCGAGGCAATAAGCTCACACTTTTATTATGGAAGAGTGTGGAATGTATTTATTATCTGATTAAAATTCATTCTCGTAAACTCAAGTGATATACATTTGTCATCGGTTTTAAAAGCAATGGAGCAATGCAATATGTGTAATTGCAATACTGTATTCAGAATGTGTTGCAATGTGACCTTTTGAGAAAGTTTTCCGCTGACTTTTGTGGGTTTGTTTTTGTATTATCTATCATATTTTAACCTATTTTGTGTACAAATAAAAACGCCATTAAAATAGCTCATTTTTCCAACAAAAAATGTTTCACCCGATTGGGCAAAACGTCCTTACAAATGCATGCCACTCTGTATTCACATCGCCCTATGGCCTCTGCACCTTTGCCCTTTGACCCTAACACACAGGAGTACCAGAGGATGCTGGACCTTATGAGGGACATCATCTTGGCTACAGACCTCGCTCACCACCTCCGCATCTTCAAGGACCTGAGGAAAATAGCCGATGGTATCGTGACGGGAGAGCATTGCACCTTTTTTTTGTTTCGCAGATGTTCCATATCGAGCATCGATGCTTGGATTCCAAGTAAAATTCAGCAGTTTAATGCGGCCACAGAGATACTAATCTGGCATTGCCATCCAACAGTGTCTTCATATGCAACCGTAATTATATGCAGTAGAACTTACCAAAGACGATTAATCATATCGCATTGTATTTGTATGGGTGGTTTTTAACATTACGAAGTCTATTTAAATTTGGAATGAACAAATAATTGTAACGATTTTAATGGTAAGGACCAGCAACTGATCAGCATTTTTGGAGTACGGTCAAATAATCCCCAAAGTCAACAGCACAGTGAGGCCTTCATCTAGCAGCGAGTTGACAGACGGCTGTACATTATTTTATTGTTTGACGACAATAACAATATGCTCCAGTAATTCACCAGGACCGTTTCACAGAGTGCTCAATGCTCTTTACTTATGTTTGGCCAATCCCATGCATGAACATTTCGCATTAAACTTTAACCGTAAGTGCACATTCAGTGGGGTCATGGGTAATTGATGTTTGTTTTGTTTTACAAGCTGTTGCGCAATACCAGCATGAAGGATATTTTTCAAACGTCAACAATCTGGTGCCACTGCGGGCTCATGTGGCAGCCATGACCTACAATTTTCACGTGGCAACTTCTGCGGAGTTGTAACTCAGAGACGCAGTGGATTGCTGATTGTTTTAGGCACAACCCCAGCGAAGGGACCTAGATCTCCAGGGACCCACAAAACTCTGACGTGACCCATATACCAGGGCCCACTGAGCCTTTAGCCAGTGCAGACAGTTGGCCACATATCCTCCTGGCACATCGATTTTTGGCCTCAAAATATCGTTGTGTATTGTAGCAAACGCGCATCGATATAATAATTTAGTGTGTTGGGTATTCGCGCCATTCCTGTATCGCAAAGCTATCACAAAAGTTGCTTTGTTTTCACATTCAGTCTGCAGTAGTTTCACAATCGGGAGTAATGATTGCTTTATTTAATCCCAACGGGGAGTGCTTTTTGCGAGGTTTACTTTCTTCGAATTTTGATGTGTAGCCGATTAACAGATAATCACGCTCACAGCTATGCGCAGCACGGAGACTTTGCTTAACATGCACGTTCCTTTACGACGCATTCACGTCGATGTTTTCTGTGTCCACAGCCGGGTACAATCCGGACAACGGTCACCAGCACAGCTTGCTGCTGTGCCTGCTCATGACCTCGTGCGACCTTTCCGACCAAACCAAAGGCTGGAAGACCACGAGGAAAATCGCTGTGAGACCTCCCCGCCAATGAACACGTCAAAGACGCACACCTGCACAATTCCCGTGAACTTTTCGATAGCCACCGTGCGCCGTTCCCTCACTCGTGATGACGTCGTGTGTGCGCGTGTCTTATTTTTGTCTTTTTTAGGAGTTGATTTACAAGGAGTTTTTCTCACAAGGAGATCTGGTGGGTTACACGACGCATCGATCACGTTCTCTTTGCGAGTGAATCAATTGCGTAATGTGTGCTCGGACGTTGGGTCGAATTGATTGACCGTTTGTCTGGTGCCCCATCCCTCCCCCCCCCACCCGTGGCAGGAGAAAGCCATGGGCAATCGGCCGAGCGAGATGATGGACAGGGAGAAGGCCTACATCCCCGAGCTTCAGATCAGCTTCATGGAGCACATCGCCATGCCTCTCTTTAAGTACGTATTACACCGGTCAACAAAAAAAAACATTTTTTTCTGGCCTGGACTTTTGCAGCTGTTTCAGACTAATTTCAGGGTGCTGATTCCAAATCTGATCTCAGATTTGCTCCATCAAATCATTTTCATGCTATCGGCAAACCCCATTTTCATTGATTTAACCCTACATTAACTCTGTCACTTATGATTGCAAGTTGTTGCGAGTCGGTGACTGCTTTAGTGTTAAAATATGGTGCTGTATTTTTAGGATAGTGTGTTTATAATATCATTTTATGTAGATATCCACATTTATTTAATATTTTTCTTCTTTTTTTATGCAATATTTGATATCTCAAGACAAAAACTGATGCCAGATTTGGAATCAGCACCCCAAAATTACATTAAAACCGTTGGAATACCTTATGCCAGAAAAAGTGTGTTGACCAGTGTTATCATCCACAATCGAGGTTTTGTTTTTGGGGTTAGATTGCGTAAATATGTTAAAATGTCGTTAAACCCGCCAACACCTGACACAGCCAATTAGTAAGGTTTGTCAGGCATCTGCTCCGATTTACTCCAAACGCGTAATTGTTCCTGCCTGTTGCCCACACCCAGAGGCACGGCAGAGCATTGGAAGATGAAGGGAATATGGTGTCACGCGTGGGTCTCTGTAAATTAACATCGCCTGTGGCTATGCTTGTTGTGCGGGGTTGATAGAGGAAAACGACTGTGATTCGATTGTTGTCCAGGTGCCAACGAGACAATCAGATTACAATTGGTGTAAATAAGCGTAGAGCAATACAAAACAAGTATAACCCGTAAAAACAACGTTTTTCACTATAAATCCTTTAAATGCGTGGCGGCTAGAGTCCTCTCGTCCTCTGGCTTGAGATGGCTGCCACCTATGGGTCAGATGATTGCATTTCACCATTAAGCAATTGGTAATTAATATAATATTTTTGTCCTAAAAAGTGTAAAATTTTGGGAAAAAAATTTTCACGAGCATTAATTGTCACGCACAACGAGTTTGTGTGGAAAATGTCAGCTCGATTGGATCACGGGAAGTGGGTTAAAAAACGACCGAAAGATTTGCACGGTCGTAAGCAAGCAAGCGAACTTAATATAAAGGATTTAAAAAGAGCAGGGATCACTAAAAAGAAAACGCTCCACAGAATATAATTGTAATTTCATAGACGTATCATAGTCTTCATCATCGGCCATTATCTGCATGAAAGCCTCCCCAAGGAAAACAACATTTCACCGGCTGGATGCAGGTTAAAGATAAGTGGACTGATACCAAGCACGTTTGAAATCTTTTGATGCTCAAGTTTGAATGAGAGACCAACGAAGATTGTACAGTGCTGTTGGTGCGGTGAAGAATTCACACCATCTTCTGGGAGTGGTTCAGAACTACAGCTGGTAAGGGCAGATGAAAGGGACTGTAGAGTAATGGTGATGGGAGAGCGCGTGGAGGAGTGGAGAGCAAGGGTGATGGGACAAATTGTGGGGTTACCGTGTGAAGGTTTCAATTTCGTCGTTATTTCCCAACGATGGAAACAAAAAAGTGATTCCACATGGTAAGTTGTGTGAGTCGGAGAAAATTAGATAAATACCAAATGACCAACATTTAATTTTTTTAAGTTATCGGTGGAAAATAACTGAATTTGTTAACGCGGGTATCTTTGCGTGGGAAAGCTGATGTGCCCAGGGCAAATTGGCGAAACGTGATGTGTGTTGTTTACCGCCTTCTTGACAGATGTTGCTTTTTTGAAGCTTTCACGCTCCCCGTGGGTCTCGGCGTCACACAATTAACGTGCCACGGGACACGCCACAACAATAGCCCCGCTTGATTAATGAAGCCACTTTTCCGTAATGATATCTATCCCATTCTATTGTTCTCAAGTTGCAAGTGCCCTGCGTGCAAACGACGCTCACGCAAACCTCTCAATGCACCGCGGCTCGCTTGCTCAATTTTTTTTTTCATTTTTCACCAAACGCACCATCCATCATGCCCCAACCCCAGCAGCGGCGGTGACTACTACCACGCCCCCAGGGGGGGTCCCTCCATGTGTCACTTCACTTGGCAGCCTGAATTCTGGAATCGTAGCCGCACCAGGACCACCGGGGTGTTTGATCGCAGAAGCAGCCCAGAGGTCGATTTCCCTGGGGTATATCCGGTACTCATTTACAACGCGAACTCGCCACCATTTAGAACTGATTTTTGTTGTATGTTTAGTTTGTTTTCCTTCCCCCGCGCTTAAGATTTAGTATGGTTGGCTACGTACGGCGCGAAAGAAGTTCAACGCACAGTACAACGATCTCCCGTACAGCCTCAACAGACTGTTGGGGCAGGTGCTGTTAGCGAGCTCCTACGAAGGCCGACACGGCGCACGAGGAGGTGTGGTGGGCCAGCACCACGCCCGGCCGCCTTTGTCTCCCCGAGCGTCGACGTTTCCACAGACGTTGAAAGAGGAGCCGACCGCGTGGTGTGGTGTGTGTGGTGTGGTATGTGTGGTGTGGTGTGTGTGGTGTGGTGTGTGTGGTGTGTGTGCGGTAATGTAGCGGTTAGCGCACTACGCTACGAACCTGGCGACCCGGGTTCGATTCCCGCTCACGGCCAACACACAGTGACGATTATCTCAACTGGTTCTGGGTCTCCTCTAGGTCGACTCAGCCTCAAACGAGTACCTGGTGCGATGTGTAAACATCGCCACTAGGGAGACAAAAGCGGCCGGGCGTGGTGTTGGCCACCCACCCCCTCGTGCGCCGTGTCGTCCTTTACAGGTGCTCACTAACAGCACTTGCCCGAACAGTCTGTTAAGGCTACACGGGGGATCTTTGTTTTTGTCTTGTGGTGTGTGTCGCGGTTTTGCAGGCTGCTCAAGGACATGCTGCCGGGCGCCGCCGAGCTGTACGAGCGAGTGGCCGCCAACAAGGAGCACTGGATGCGCGTGTCGCACAAGTTCACGATCCGCGGGCTGCCCAGCGACAACTCGCTGGACTTCCTCGACGAGGACCTCGAGGGCATCTTCGACAGCGGCGCCGAGGACGCCGGCGAGCAGGCGTCGAGCAGCCCCGTGCCAAAGCGGAGCCACAACGGCGTGGCGGCGGCGGTGGCGGCGACTGCGACGGAGGAGGAGGAGGAGCGGGGGGATGGGGGGGCGGTGCACGGGCCTCATGGCGGACCGCCGGGCAGCGTCAATGGCACGAGGGCCGGGGCCGCCAGGGTCGAGGTGCCCCCGCATCACCACCACCAGACGGGCAGAGAAAGTTGAACGGAAGAAACAAGAAGCAAGTGTTACAACAGCAGCAACAGCAAAAGAGAGACATTGTTCTGTGTGGGTGATTTTTTTTTTTACATGTAAAAATATAAGGAAATATAAAAAGGACAAATTACAAAGATATAATATATTACTATATTAATTCACGAAAAAATATAGCCCGGTTTCTCCCCCCCACCCACCCTGCCCCACCACATTTTGTTCTCACTGCTGGAAAGGTGAAACGTCTTTCATGCTTGTTGTCATTGTTGTTTGGTCACGGTCGTGAATATCCCAGTGCTTTTCTTGCCATGCCTTTATATAGATTTTATCGAGTGTGTGTGTGTGTGGGGGGGATAAAACACGTTTGAAAAGGACACATTTTGTGAACGATGCACATATTTTTATTCATTTTATAAATTGCACACACGTCGCTACTCAAAACAAAATATTGTGAGCTAGAATTTGGGATTTGTCTTTTGTGCTGATATAATGCTTACATGTATTCGCGTACATGTCTTAGAACATTTTTAAACAAAGATTTTTGGGAAAACAATTCTCATTTAAAATATAAAAAAATATAAAAAACACGAAAAACACTACCTATGCAATGTGATAATTTGTCAGTTGAGTGGCACCTAGGGACGACATCCAATAACACAGTAGGCATCTCTCAAAACACGTCATGGAATTAGTGAAAGTGTTAATGAGATTGAATCACAATCAGAAAGATACGCGTGTAAATACGTGTGTGTGTGGGTGCGGTGTGTATTTGTGTAAATTATTGTGACAGGACCGACCAATATTACATCTCCCCCGTATACAGGTTTCCCTCGCTGTACGCGGTAGTCGAAGATGCGTTCCAACAAAAGGACAGCACAAAGCGAGACCCTACGAGGAAACGGCTCCCTGCCGAGTAGCGCGCACAGTACACATAGTACACACACAGTACACACACAACGTTGTCCCACATCCGCACCGCATAGCAGGATATGATGGATGGAATTCAAACAGCCAGAGTAGTCGCGAATTTTGGATAGAAATAGGTTCGCCGCATATGCAGTACGAAATCGCACAAACCGAACCCGCATAGAGGGAGGGTGAACCTGTACACTTTAAAGACTTTGGGAAGCTGCGGCAATGTGATTCGCGCCCCACACGAGCCGCGTTCAGGGACTCTTAGCCATGACTGACATCGGTGGCGAGTGGTGTCTCAACCAATCCCTGGGCACGGGCCTTAAGTGCGTATCTTGTACCATGCGTGAACATCAACACTGGGGAGACATGAGCAGCGGGCCATACCTCTGACCACACCACCCACATATGCACCATGCCTAATACAAGTACCTTGATAGGCACTTGCGAACAGCACTCGCCCCTACACTCTGTATGTTCACGCGGGTGAGCTTTGTATATACATTACATTTACTATACAACAACAATGTGTATACTTCAAATTCAACGTGGATGGTAAAGCTCTGAAGAAATTCTGAATTTGCAATTATTGACATTAAATTACATTTTGATCATTTAAAACGAAAAACCAGACTTCCCATTAAGGGTTGACTTTTGAGCTGTTCAATTCTCTTCATGTAGCATTGTTTTTTGCTGAACGTTAATGTTTTAATTCAATCCGTTGAAGCCTAAAGTGGATTAACCTGGTCAGGAAGGGGGTCTTTGTTGAGGGAGGAGAGTTGGTGAGCTAGTTGCCTTTGGTGAGGGGGTGATGTACTGGACATCTGTGAACAAACTCGTTTATAACCCATCGGATTCCTCCAGTATATACATAAATATTCTGATTCTGAATTCCTCGGTGGGGACGGGGGGGCCTCGGTGAGGGAGGGTCTCCTTGAATAGGGACGGGTCCTCGGATGATAGAGGGGTCTTTGGTGAGGGAGGTTTCCTCAACGTGTTCACAAAGTGCCACTGCAGGCATTTATCCACTGAAATAAATAAAATACGAAATTGACTCGTATTGCGCTGCTTTTACATCACGTTTTTAAATTCTGAGTTTCGGAATCGTTGGGCGTGATCTTGCGATTCTGTAACGCAGATGCGATCCGACACGTGCTTAGAGCTGTATATAAATATGGGCTAAATATTTTAAAAGTACATTTCACGTGGCCATGTGGAAGACGCAGTGCTTTATTTCGTATTTTTTTTCCAAAACTCGAGTTCTGTGTAGATGACTGCTGCTTTACCTTTGATGTTTCCTTTACCTTCATGGACATTAAACTCTTGTTTATGGGATTTAATTTTGCTTTCAGAATGTAAGAATTGGCAGCGGTGTTTGGCAGAATAGGCGTTAGCAATGTCAAGCGCGATGTGACATTTCTGCAGCAGCAATTGAAAAGGAAATGAGTTGGTGGAAAAAAATCTACCTTAACCTGAGACATTGACAAGCATCTGACAGTTATTGCATCCAGAGGCTTTGTACCATGCAGCAACATTTGTATTTGTGCTTGTTCCCTTTCTACCTTGAGCCCAAAGCTTTCCTCTTAACGTCTCTGTACGGAAGAAATATGCTCAGAGTAAGTATGTTGCAATTATGATTGATTGCCCGACGATCTGGTTTTAGCTTGAGAATACAAATTTGTAAAACGAATAATAATAACCCATACAAATGTACTGCGTGCTGTTGTGGAGAATTATGACGTAATGCGTTAAATAAACAAACATCTGCTTGCCTCTCAACACAAAACAAATACCTTTTGGTCCGTCAGACCATTGGATTTCTGAGCTAATGTTGTTCGGCAGAATACATTTTACAAGTCGAACTCTGCTGATGAGTAACCAGAAGGTCAAAGCCAGGTCAAATTTGGCGTATTTTATCAAAAATGCTGCTGGATAATATTGGATCGAAAAGGCCAGCAGGCTATCAATCGATCAATCGATGTTTATTTTGTCACGCAGTAAGTCCCGTTTATCCATTTATCCAGCTAGTTTGCAGGGGAGATCCGCCGTGCACCACAACAATAACATTAACGTCAACGCGATGTTAATGTGGCTATAAGGCTAATGCGACTAAAACGTATTTGTTTTAAATGTGCCAATATTGACCAGAGTGTCTGTTTTAACAAAAAATATTGATGTTGGAATTCCCTTCGTAACAGGTTGAAGAAGATGGCCTGTACTGACAAAAACCCGCAACGCAATTTCATACAATTCACAAAACTCCATCGAAAAGCAACGACTTTTGCTGCTGACGTGACAACTGCGTGCCCTTGGCAAAAAAAAAAACTAAAACTTTGAGATAAATGAATTTTCATCACGTGGCCAGACTCGGCACAGCTTCCATATTGCGCATCTGAAATGGAGAGTGCGACGTGATGCCTCCCCCACTCGTGTTGTTCCTGCCTTCCTCACTGTGCGCGCTGTGGCACTGCTGCTGTACGTGATTAGAATGTTTGGTTGAAGAATTCCCCCGGATAGATGACAATTTTTTTTGGCATCGTACGTAAAAAAAAATCTGCAATAATCCGGAGAGTTGCGTCGTCGGCCCGAGTCAGCCCGTCGAGGTTTGGTGGCAACGCGAGCGACAATAACAGAAAAAGGTGTTGAGATAGCAACAACAACAAAAACACGATAGGGACTCCCAGCATGCTTTGCATGTCAAGATGATGACATCTTGATGACAATGATGACAAAGATGCCTTGACATGAAACGCAAGCTTGGGGTTCCTGCCTAAATACACACATGTGCATATATTATCACAAATTTCAGCTTGCACGCATATGTATATATATATTCCCATCTGGCTGATGGCGTTTTCTCTGGCGCCCCGGGTAAGTCTTTAAATGTGCAGTCAACAGCAGCAGCAGCAGCAGAGACGACGGAAGTGGAGCCAGAACGATGCCTATTTCGTTTCTCTCGCCACTGCTCGTGCCATCGGGCGTGCATTGCAGTGTCGCATTATGTAAGCCTGTCGATTGAGATCCGTAACACGAGGGGTGGAACGAATTCTGCTCTTCATATTTCGTGCGCGCTCTGTCGCTCTCTTAACAGAAGGTGAGACTTCATTATTTCACCGATGGCTACGGTCGTGATATGTACAGAATATTTAAATAGTGTACATAAATCAAAGCAGATGTATACCTTCTGTTTGTAGGATTACACGCTTTTAATTGATAGTTTTCCTTTTTTTGGACTATTGTTTAAGAGTTAAAATTCCTACAGTGTTTGACACAACTTGCTGGGAGTATCTATATATATAATTTTTGGTGATTGGTATGCTTGTTCTTGATGCTTTGCGTTATATATTTTTTACTCGGTTTGAATTATTTCTCTATATGTACGGGGAGGGAAAAAACAAGCTACGTTTGCACCTGCTCGTTAAGTTATGGTGATGGATCTGTACATAACTAAATACTGTATTAAAGTGTGGGGCCTTACACCGGATTTTGTTGAAAATCCTTTTGGCTCTTTTTCTCACTCTGTGTCGGTCCTCCTTTGCGCGCCGCAGCATTCCTTATGAATAACAGCGCTCGCTGCGTTCAATGTTCTTTTTGCAAACCTTAACCTATTCCACGGGTCGCATTTATTCTCCCTTCCTCGCTGCCAGCGACACGATCGATCGTGATAATCTCCGCTCCGGCTTGGGGATCGCAGCTCTTGGCCTCGTAGCAGCGGCCCGGAGATTGGCATAAACATTTTTTTTTTTAAAGCCAGCGTTGATTTATGCCGCTTGTCGAACTGTCAAGGGTGCGAGCTCTCTGTAGATGAAATTTTACGGCGATATTCTGGCAATTAATAGATGAAGCGCTTAAAAGTCTTTGGGCTGATTGAGGCGGGCGTGCTCATGGCCGTATTGTCCACATTGACTTTGCTCCCACCCAGTAAATATCTTTGACAGCAATGCACGTTTAGCTCACGTGCCGTGTTGTTTGGTCCCCGATTTATTGTTTGTAGCAGGGCTTAAGGTCAGCTGGGTCTGTCGGGGTCAGCGACTGGGAAAAACATATTTCCACACCCAGCAAACCTCATCCAGTAAACCTCTCGCTAAGGGCTGTGGCCAATGGGATTCGCGCCTATTCCAGTCTACCAGTGGCTCGGAAAATATTTGGTGAGAAATTAAGCCCTGGTTTGTAGTCTCTAGCCAACCTCGGCCCGTTGGCATAGTTACTCCGATGTTAAGTTGAAACAGAGCATATATTTAAAAAAAAATCATTGAAAGTTGCCAAAAGGAAGAGGAAAACCAGAGAACATCCATGCATACACAAGGCAGCAAACACTCAGCTCTGCACAGAACATTTCAGAAAATCCATTGTTGCGCTGCAATATTCTGGCCACATCACAACCCAAGCCGACAACACCTGACAGTTTCCCATCGAGGTACTAACCAGAGTTTTACCCTGCTTCGCCACGGAGATCTGAAGAGATTGGGCGCATTCATGGAGAGATGGTTACGGTGCTACCAGCGGGTGGCCGCCGTGCGTGACAGGCCGCTGGGCCTTGGCTCAGCATCTGTGATCCTGAACCAAACGCGGGCAGTGGTTCTCAATCTTATATATATGAAAGCCCCCCCCCGCCCCCATCACGATCACTGGTCCTCATGCCCCCCCCTCCACCCACTCATGAACCCTCACAACCCCACACCGCCCCCTTCCCTAGCAACTAAAGCTGCATCACTCGAGATCAACTGCCCATGCCTCGAAGTCAACGCGGTGTTCGTGAGGCATTTCGTATCATTTCTAGATTTGAAGCTTTCGTGACTGCAAGGATTCATACGCTTAGTTCTTTCGGTAAAGTCACGTAGGTAAAAAATGAAATTAAAATTAATAAAAAATAAAAACAATAAAATCACGACGTTTCGGAGGCAACACAAGTCTCCCCCCCCCCCCCCCAACTTGTATTTAAGGGCTTGCATCTTGAATCCTTGCCTCACTTGATGCAGCAAATCTGGCTGTGACGGTCCCACCTGATGACGGAGACTTGTGTTGCCTCCGAAACGTCGTGATTTTATTGTTTTTATTTTTATTAATTTTAATTTCATTTTTTTACTTACGTGACTTTACCGAAAGAACTAAGAGTATTTCGTATCATGTTGTGTACGAGTGTGCCTTTTCGAGAGATCTTCCTGCACGGTATCCATGCCGCAGCCTTGCGCCCCTCCCCCTCCGCCCCCCCTGAAAGGCGATCCACGGGTTGAGGACCCGCTGCCTTTGCGTCCTTAGCTCACAACGGTGTGATTAGGCCGTCGGTCGAGTGGACACACGGGGAGCGTGGCCGCATCATTAATCTGTGCATCAATATTAATTTGCCTGTCAGCGCATAGCAGCTCTGCACCTGTGTGAGAGAGGCAGACGCCCCGAGTGTCGTGAGCCTGTTTATTTCACTTATCGATGCACGCTGGCATCATAAGAGCTTATTGAGGAGCAGCCTAATGTGTTATTCGCATTCGATATTCCGGCCAGAACTTAATTCACGGAAATCAACGTGAAATATAATTGAACAACGGGTCGTGTGCATGTATGTCGTAGAGTGTTGAATGATGTAACATGGGTCTGCACTCGATTTCCCAGCACGCATGAACAATTGCTTCTCTGTGTATACATGTTAAACTCATGCCGGTTAGTAACAGCTAAGTGCCCTGCTCTTATATGGTAGGCCGTTTTTTTTGTTTTGCCAAGGGAGACCAACATGTTTCTGGAGCACTGAATGCCTCGTGATGACAAATTAGTGTTTGGTGAGCATGAGCCTCGTGTTCGCTGCATGGTGTGGGGCTCACGTGGAGGCGTGACCCTTACCACTGATTCTCAATTAAACACGCGCGTGCGTGCGGCTCCCTTGTTCAAAAGCGTAGAGATGCTTTTATTTTTTGGCTCTACTAGGGATTGGCAGTAAAAAAATTACCAAAACTTGTATTGAAGAACACATTTTGCAGTTTTTTTTGCGACGAAATGTAACCGGGTCAATTATTGAGACTGGAGAGATTTTTTTTTTTCATTTTCTCTCGCAATTGCTGCCTATATTTTAACACTGTATTCTCACTTGTGTAAATCTTGCCAAAAGATAAATGTATTCTCATAATTTGATTTCAGAAAGGACACGGCTATCGTTCTCTCTCACACACTCCCCGCTTCGTAGCGATAATAAGTCCAGCTTCTCGTCAACCCACTGGTAGGTGAGGGTCTCCGCGCGTCACTTCGGCGGTCGTGGCGATGGAGGGGGGGGGGTTGTTTGACCATAATTCACCAAACCCGGTCAGAGTATGTGGCCTGCTGAAGGAGGGGGAGTCACATGACCGGCACCACTCTCACGCGGCACTGATGTTAGCCCTGGCAAAGGAACCAATGTAAGTGTAGGATACATTTAAGTGCTGTTACGGTACCGTAAAATAGCGACCCGCTGAGATGGGGGAATTTTTTTTTCCATCCTTTGTGAAGCAGACTTGGATGGAAGGCTTTTAAATGCAAATCGAAAAATTCAGGTGGAAATATATTGACATGAAAAAAAATCAAAAACGAGTTCAAGCATGGAGAGAGAACAAATCGAGATATACCCACCCATAATATCACCGTGAGAATTTCTCAACATAATTAAAACACATGCGAAATTCAAATAACACAAACCCAGCTTCATTTCTTGCATTTCCACCCGAGCCAATGTTTTTCGAAACAATAACAGCCACTGTAATAGAAAAAGCAATAACGCGCTTTCACCGGGACATGATCAACGGTGCAATGGGAACATCATCGATGACCGATCCATCACGTTTGACAGGCAGTCAATAGGCTCGCTGTCTCTTTTGCTTTTCATGTGAAGCTGAAGAAGTCCCAGTGCTCTCCAGCAAGCGTCTGCAACCCGTGCTCCAGCACGCTCAGATGTCAGTTTAACACGTAGGACTTTCGCGAATAATATCCACAATAAAGGGTTTTTTTTATTTAGGTTAGATCGCGTAAATATATAAGTCGTTAAACCCACCACTACCAGACACAGCCAACTAGTAAGGGTTGTCACGTAAACACAACATGCCAATTCGTTACTAGTACAGCACACCGGTGTGTTGGAGAGCCAAGCCACAACATTTACAATCTGAGTCCGACGTTTCGCCAGCAATTACAACTAGCTTCATCAGGCGACAGCCAGATTTGTGGAGAAGTCCACCTGTTTCGTTCCTTATATAGAGGCGTAGATCTCGAAGTAAAAAAACAACGTTCAGATGTGTCCACATCGTCCCAAGCCCTCACTGGAAGGTTTGAGATGAGGCATTTTGTTTTCTCCTCTCACGAAGGTGCATGCAGATTAATGAATATGCCCTGCCTCCCAGAGACCACCCAATTCATCACGCGTGAACTCACATAATTAAGTAACACAATGTACAGGGAGTCCGTAAATATATCATCCCATTATTAAAGAATTATAAATGATTATACAGCAGTTTGAACTGTTAAGTTTGTTTTGATGATGCCAATATATTGCTCTATGTAAGATGAATGTAAAATCTTGAATGACCTTCAACAGTACATAACAGAAGCGTTTGGAAGCGAGATCATAGCTGCGATGTCGGTGAACATGTGGGATTCTCTCAATTATTGATACGATGTGTGTCGTCAACAGCATAGTGGCCTGTTTAACACGTCGGCTTTCACGACCAATATCATCCATAATAGAGGTGTTTTTAAGTTAGATCTCGTAAATATTTAAATGTGTCGTTAAAACCCGCCACCACCCGACACAGCCAACTAGTAAGGGTTGTCACGTAAACAGAACGTGCCAATTCGTCACTAGTACAGCACTAGTGTGTAGTGTATAGTGTAGTGTATAGTGTGTAGTGTATAGTGTAGTATACTAGTACAGCACACCGGTGTGTAGTGTATAGTGTAGTGTATAGTGTAGTGTACTAGTACAGCACACAGGGGTGTAGTGTATAGTGTAGTGTATAGTAGTGTATAGTGTAGTGTATAGTGTAGTGTATAGTGTAGTGTACTAATACAGCACACCGGTGTGTTGGAGAGCCAAGCCACAACATTTACAATCTTGAGTACGACGTTTCCTCGTGGAAGTTTAGGGTGCGATGACGCCTCGTACAAAAAAACTAGGTGTCTTCACACGAGTCGGTGCATGGCGCGTGTGTGTAAGCGTTAACCCGGCTCATGCCGCCGTCAAATTGCGGTACCCTCACAAACGGTTGATACGTTTACACGATGTAACACAATTTCTGTTCCTGGCTAGTAAGTGTTATTTCCTAATTGCTTATGCCTAAAAAGTATTTAAAAAATGGCTATTATTCCACACAAACTTTGCTTTTGGGACCAGGACAGTGATATTTTTAAATGTACCTATTTTCAATGAGAAAACGGCCGAATTTGTGTATTTTCGTTCACAAAGTCAGAAAAAACAACATATGAATCAAAATGATCTTGCATTTATACTAAAGTAATACAAAAATAACTACAAAAGATTTAGAAGTGAGTAGTTTTTCGTGATTTACGATTATACTGTAAATCACTTTCACGAATCAGCCCCCAAATTTAGTCTCCCATCAATTTATCGTTATATTGTCCTTGGTAGCGGCGTTCAAAGTGCTCGCCTTGCTCCTCCGAGTACGCTCCCATGTTCTCATTTAAGTTATCAAGATGAGTATCAAGGATATGGACTTTGTGGGACATCCTACAGCCCATTGTGCCGTAGTTCTTCACCAGAGTCTCAACCAGCTCCACATAGTTTTCGACTTTGTAATTGCCCAGGAAGCCACGAACCACTGCGACAAAGCTGTTCCAAGCCGCTATCTCCTTACTAGTGAGCTTCTTGGGGAATTTATTGCACTCCAGGATCTTCTTTATCGGTGGTCTGATGAAGACACCGGCTTTGACCGTTGCCTCAGACAGCTTAGGGAAGAAGTCTTGAAGGTACTTGAATGCTGCCGACTCCTTATCTACAGCTCTGACAAATTGTTTCATGAGGCCCAATTTGATGTGCAGTGGTGGCATCAGCACCTTCTGGGGGTCCACCAGTGGCTCCCACTTTACGTTGTTCCTCCCCACAGAGAACTCGGTCCGCTGTGGCCAGTCCTGCCTGTGGTAGTGCGCCTTGGTGTCCCTGCTGTCCCAAAGGCAAAAATATCAGGGAAACTTGGTAAAACCGCCTTGGAGACCCATCCGGAATGCCACCATTTTGAAGTCTCCGATGACCTCCCAGGCGTACTCATCATACATCAAAGCGTCCAGCAAGGTCTTGATGCTGTTGTAATCCTCTTTGAGGTGCACTTAGTGAGTTGGAACTAACGAGTGAATGCCAGTATTTTCTTACCCGATAATTTGGGTAGAGCTGCGGTACAACTGCACGCTGAGCCTCACAATATTGTACCGTGCCGGCCTTTAATGGGCGCTCACCCGGCTGTACTCAACAATCTGTGGTTTGTTTATTTTTCTCCCCGGTTCATATACACTTTGTTGTGTTCTCCCTGGTGTACTTGGATGGCGGTGTGAGTCGCGTGGGAAGGTCCCTCGCTGGTCCTCTAGCTCAAGCAGGCGGCGGATGGCAGACCTCACGGTGAAGGCCGAGGCCGTGTTGGTGGCCCATGGCACCTCCCGCCCCTGTCATCATGCGCGAGCCGCAGTGACAGATGCCCACCGCCACCCACCAAGTGTACTGGGCGTGCTGGCCGATCTAGCTTTTCTTCACCATCTTACGCGCCGTGACCGCGTGCCATACTCAGTGTCGGATTAAGCTAGTGCGGGGCCTGTAGCATATGTTATGAAGGGGCCCTAATTAAAAAAAAAACACAAATATTAAAACACACCTTTTTTACTTGCATTGTAAAGTAATTGTATTTTATCATTTGCTATACGGCCAGATGATGCGACAAATCGCTAACCTTAAACACACAGTCGTTCATAAAAGTTGAAGGCGGTATAGTACTATAGTAATAGAGCAAGTGCAGAATCACTGAACCGGAAATGATCGCTTGAAAGCATTTAGCGCGGGGCCCTTTAAAGTACGGGGCCCGTAGTACCTTTGCTACTACGATAATGCAGCACTGGCCACATTTGCCCACAATGCCAACCTCCTGTCGTGCACTTTGCCATGGCGGGCGGCTGCGGCGGAAAGAAGCGCGCCTCAACAGTCTGTTAGGGGCGGTGTGCGGCGGTGATGGGCAATGCAGACTTTAGTTTGTGGGCCACGTGGAGCGAGCGGTTCTCTCCTTCACCTCCAAGTGGACCGCAAGCTCGAGATCGCGCTTGTGCACTCGTCATGACCCCACGCGTCGGCCCGACAGCAGTGATTCTTCATTGCAAGGCTCCTGCGAGCCACTGGCCTTTAGTGCGACCCCTGACGTGGGGAAGGTCAACAAATTTAACACAAAAAGCAGTTCTTAAGAAATGAGTTTTTAATTTAGATGATGACTTAAAAGTAAATAGTTCCCAGTGGCTTCCAAATCTCGGAAATAAGAGCGTTCCAGACGGCCGCACACGCGCATCTGTTCGATGGCCAGCCAGAAGCAGCCGCTGCTGCGAGGATGAGTGGAGTTCGCGTGATGGTTTATGCTCCTTGTCGAGATCAGCAAGGTATTGTGGTTCATTCGTGGCAAGCACTTTGTGTGTGTGATGAGTGCGACCTTACAATGGATTCGTTCGGCATACGGAAGCCAATGCAGGCTCGTTCACTTGTAAGAGAGAGAAAGAAGGTATCGGTGGTGCGGTTGGTTTGCAGGGGGTTCGTGACATGTGCTACGATCTCCGCGTTTGCTTCGCTGTTACGATGGCCATCAGTTGGCGAGGAATATATGAACTGGTCCACCGTGCCCATCACAGCAACAACACGCACACTGGGCCAGCATGAAGTATGATCAAATGACCCCCATGATCAACACAGCATTGGGAGAGGGGAGGGGGGAGGCCTTCCTCCAGTAGTGGAATTGAGAACGGGCTGTCAACTATTTCTTCTTATTATCATTGTGATTAACTTTCCTAAGGTTATTAAAACAATTTGCGGCATTTAATTTGGGTGTCACGCACCCATAGAACAACAATGTTGCAGGTCCAACGTTCGCACGAGCCAAAGGGGCTGTGCTGCCTTGAAATATTGGTAATAGAACGGAGGGCGGAGCGGTGTCCCGCCTGGAATGATTATCCCGCTTCTCCAGCACGTTCAGACGAGAGCACTTGTACGCACACAGCGAAGCAATCGCCGCGGAAAATAAGAGTCACCCAGAAATATGACCACCAGCTGTGGCCGCAAGCCGCAAAGCCCTCTCGAAGCCTCAGAGGACTCGGTTTTTTGCATTAATTTCTGTCGGTGCGTAGTAGGCCCAGGGGGAGTTGAGAGACACGGCTTGGCAAAGCCCTTTCCTTTGCATGTTACAGCCAAGCGCGCGCGCGTGTGTGTGTGTGTGACACTCATTTAAACTGTTCGTGTTTACATGAAGTCTTACACCGGTCCTACTTTCCCATGTGTTTTCGGGTCGTGCCGCTTCGCCGTTCGGCACGATGTCCGACGTTTCACTCCACGCGCTTGGCGGGAGCTGTTTCGGTAATCCACAAGTTTCGGGAAGTACGGCACGAAAACCCTTGCGGAAAGCCTACACAGAAGATTTGCGAAAATCTATGCAGTGTTCGCACACCGTTCAAACTGAAGACCACACATTTATATACAACATCTACTTGTTATTATACTTGTTTACCCAGGAGAGCCTCACTGCGTCTCAGGGCCCATTTTCAGGAAGGTCCTGCCAGGTTTTCGCAGTAGGGAGCAACGTTGCTGTGTACACTTCAAATTTAGTAATTTGCAACGGATCTCTCAGCATTGAGATGTTTGGCCAATTCCAGTTGTTATCGTATGTATTGTTGTTGTTAGCCCTATGGGATGATTACCGGAGAACCGGGAGGAAAACCCATGGGGAGAACAGACACTCCCCACAGAAAGGCGCCCTGAATCAGGACTCTAACCCAGGTCCTTTTTCGACAAGGCACACAAGCGTTACTACTGTGACATTTGCCATCTCACGTTTATGAGTCCAGTCCTCGCAAACCCACTCACCGTGCAACTTTTCATAATTTTACCAACCATCAGGTAGGTGCGGTTACCAACCATCAGGTAGGTGCGGTGTGCAAGGGACTTAATTCGCATACGAGTAACACATTTTAGTAATCACGAAACGGTGGATGGGGGAGGAGAGTCACGCGGACTGGAGCTGATGAATAGTGCACAAGAAGAGTCAGGTGTGTTGATTCATTGATACAATATCGATTCGAAGCTCACGATACACGCATAGAATCATGCATGGTATAATCGATGTTTTGCAATACGTCTCCGCTGAATGTAATTGGTCCATATGACCCATTGCAGTCACAAGTGGCTATTACATTTACCATATTATTAAACATAGCATTGATTCCTGAGTCTACTCATTACCCTGAATCGCAACAATCCATCAAATTACGAAATCATTACACCGCACGTACCTATGATCTTGAACCATTCCATGTAAAATACGTACAGTAAATTGGAATTCCATAGACACCAAACTATCACTTGCTAAAGACTAATTGGGGCATCGACATCTCCAGCTTTATGCACTTAAAAAAACACAACTGTGCACCTTTTTTATATGAATTAAACACAAAACTTCAGTTTTTCCCTTGAACCAACAGAACACTGTCATCGTTTGCAAAGCATCGAGGAAATCAAATTACAAACCATTTTTTTCCACCGACATGTCTATTTTACAGCAATTTCATTACAAATCTGACACTTGGTCGTATTGGCGGTTGACCGGTGGTGTGCGCTACAAAAAAAGAAACCCAGATTTTTGGCAATCATTTCTTTTTCCCTAGATTCGGTGGGGTGGTGGTGCATCAAAATGAGTCACTCGCGATGTCGAAGTGGTCGGAAGACGAACGTTCCGAGCGTCTGAACACGAAGCCCCGCCGTTTGTTGCCGTACAAGCAGCACCCAGCCTGATGACGATTGGCCGCTCCGTGTTGCCAAGGCAAACATTTGACTCCCCGTGCCCCAGAATTGGTCGGACGGTTCCTCGATTGAACGGACCCAAATCGACGGTCAATATTCACCTTTTTTTTAGCACGTCTCGGTATAATGAATAAACCTCGGAATGGCGTCAAACTTGGCGATAGGGTCAACTAAAGACTGATACAACAGATTTGCTGATTCAAATGTAGATTTTGGACAGTTTTATGAGGACCGGTGTGTTATGCTTCACCAGTGAACCGCCAGTACGTCAACTTGCCTCCTCACGGACATTGTCAAATATTAAGAACTCACTTTGTCTCACCACACAGCCTTCTCCATTGAGATCTCGCGCAGAAACTCCCGTGGAAAGTCAACATAAAAATGAAGGTTGGGGCGCGGTCCCCAGAGACTTGCCTCGTCGAAGCCACGTGGCTACGAACATTTATCATGCTAATCACTAACAGACGGCTTGCTACCTACAGTACCCACAGGGGGAAACGCTGAGAGCTCTTATCGCTATAACTCAGCCGCGTCTGCTCAGTGATGTTCTCAAAAGGGTTACACAGATGCGACAGAGGCTATATATATTAATACCGTTTATCTTAACATCTTTCCATGTACTGGGTGGTCCGGGCCCCTGTTTTTTTAATTCCTCCCTCCTGGTCTGCTCACTAGTGTTTGTGACGTCAAAGGGGAATCTGCCGACACGTGGAGTCGAGTGCGCACGATCAAGCCGCGTCGCCAAAGATGTCTGCTAAAGATCTGGCCCGTTGAATACGAGACTTTTCCAGCCTACAAACAAAAGTTTTTACCAACATCTGTTTTTGATAAATACGGTATTAAAAATAAACTGTCCAGGGCTGGGCTTCATATCTCTGAATGCACGTGCCTTTTACGAGTCAAATGTTTACACGAGTAATCGTCAATGTTCTCTTAATATGTGTTTTACGCTTCTGGTCAAAAGTTATCGCGACTGTTTTTTGTTGTTGATGTTGTTGGTGGTGGTGATGGTGAGTGCACCCTGCGTGTTTGCGTGCCACCCGCGGCTGTGATAAGTGGGGACGATGATACACGCCTGTGATCAAACCCTGTCGTGTAACCTTGCGTCAAGGGGGGTGGGTGAGGGGGCAGACAAACACTTAAGGGGGACACGTGCGTATGTTCGTTGAACTTCTTTCGCACCGTGTGTAGCCAACCATGCTAATCGGAGGTGCGGGGCAGGGGGGGGGGGGGCGTAACAACAGGTTTAAGAGCAGTTCTTAAAGAAATTAGTTTTCAATCTAGATTTAAAATTGCATAGCTCCAGTGGCTTCCTCATATCGGAAAGGAAGAGCGTTCCAGACGGCCGCCGGAACGGACCTGAAAGCGCACGATGCTAAATGCTTCTGTCAATCGTGCATTCTGCTCTAGCACTCGTCCAACTTTGTGTATGGGAAAAGGCCTTTCACACCCTTTATAAAGATCTCAACATGTAGCGTGCCACACAGTATTCGCTCAAATCACGTCGAGAGAGAGAACGCCAGGAGGAATCACAAACAAGCAGGAAGGCAGCCACGCGATGAGCCGGCGCCAATAATTGTTCAAGCTCTGCGATCCTCTACATATATGTCAAGGTGTTATCGGCCAATTGATGTGCGTTAACATGCGGGAGGAAAACGGGAGCATCCGGAGAAAACACACAGATGCGAGGGAGAAACGCTCTATCCCCATACAGATGGAACAGATGGAAGTCGACATTGTTGCTGTACCGCCTTCAACTTTGCAAGCCGGAGTACGGCACTTCGCCGCCCACGGGAGCGGAGTCTCGCAACATTTGCGCGATCCACCAACTTCCCCCCTCCACAGTTCTGGATTACAGGCCACGTGCATGACCACCATCGGCACATTGCTCATTTTGTACCAACATATTTTGACTTGGCGATAACAATAATACTAATTTAGCGTTGTAATGAGTCATTTAAGATTTGCAATGTCATGTCAAAAAAGTCTATCATGTGCAAGGGGGTAGAGCCTTCAACAAGGGGTGCTCAGCCCTCTTCACCCCCCCCCCCCCCTGCCTGTGACCCGTCTCAAAACCACGAGGCTTTGAAGATGCCAGGAGATGGCAGTACCACAAGCGAGTCCTTGAACCCGTCTGTGTTGACCTTTTGAGTGAATCCCTTGAAAACGTAGCGTGTCATGTCTGCGTCTTGCCACCAATTTCTATTCCAATTATGTTAGCAGCGTCATGTCACGAGACGAACAATTCACAATCCATTGTGACATCTGGCGATCTGTGTGTCTGTGTGTCACGTTAGCTGTAAACCCTCGTGACGTCACTTAAACGAGGCTTAAGGCACCATTGATCCTGTTATACGCGTTAAGCAATCCCGTGTGAACCCAGCCCTACATACATAAATCGCAAGAATCATAAACAATTAGAATTCACATCTCTTTGACAATCCACACTAGTTGGAGCCCCCATGTATTGGGGGTTTTTGGGCCATACTTCACCACGCTGGTCAGTGGGGGGTTGGGGAAGGGAGTGCCCAAGGGCCTATTCAGGCATCACTCACCACTGATGTTTGCCATAGCTGGAAATTTTATTCCAATCGCCAGGTTCATAGTGCGCAAATCACTGCACCATCACTCCCTACCGAATCTATATTCATTATTTACATTATGATAATCATTATCGTTTCAAAACAAAATGGATGAAAACACAACAAGAATCCCAACTCCCAGACTTAAAACTTTCGTGACTGCAGGAATTCATATTCTTGGTTCTTTCGGGAAAGTCACGTAGATAGAAAACAAAAAGAAAAAAGAAAAGCAAAAACCCACGACGTTTCGAGCACAACACAAGCGGTCTTCTTTCACCTGATGAAGACCGCTTGTGTTGCGATCGAAACGTCGTGGGTTTTTTTTGCTTTTATTTGTGATTTTTGTTTTCTATCTACGTGACTTTACCGAAAGAACCAAGAAAATGAATCTCAACTCCGTTAACAAAACAACAGTATTATATTCGCTTGAACTTGTGCAGGATTCAGAGAAGCAGAATCTCTGAACTGTGAATCCGCTAACAAAATCCATCGTTGTGGCCTTGTTTCAGCTTGAGCCTTCAAAGCCAGTGGGCAGCTGCCCTCCCTCCATTGAAAAGGTCTCGCCACCCTCTGTGGTGTCCCTCCGCGAGTGATTTAACTCGCGGTGTTTACAGGTAAAGGGCAAGAGGTCGTGCCTGCAAAACCCCTCCAGCGCATTCTATGATGAATGGATATGATTTTCTCCGGATTTTCCTCTGACTCAGGGCTATCACGTGCTTTAACCTCGAAATCGAGTGTTGTGTGTTTGGTGTGTGTGGGGGGGTGATTTTGTGTTAATATGTACGGAGACATATACAGTATGTTTACTGCGCAGTGTGAGAAAAAGTTCAATATCTTACTCCCACGCAAAGCAACATTTGACCTTCCATTAAAATGAAGGTTCGGTTAAGTTTTTGTGATTTACATTTTAAAGGTCCCTAAAGTTTGGCGGTTTCTCATTAACAGTCCCAAGAAGCAGTTGTGTGGGTGGCTCAGAGGGCTGGTATCATCGTGTCGAAGCAAGTGAGTGAGCACCACTGCGATCCTGGGAATCTCGACAACCACCCGCGATTAAACACCACAGTAGCAGGACAACACTCCTAGTGCGTATGAGATGACAATTAATAGACCTCAAAGGAAGCACAGTGCCGTGATGTCCCCGAGCATACCAAGTTGCACACCACTTCATCATTGTGACATGACACCGATGAGCGCAATGGAACACAATTTGAAAAAAAATGCCGAAGTAAAATGTCAGAGAGTGGTGGGGGGGGGGGGGAATAAGGGCCGATTTCCATTTTCTTTTTTTGTTTTACCACGCCACGTTTTCTGGCGCATCAACTTATTTGGAACTGGATGAACGCGCGCGCACAAAGGAACCCGCACGTAAACAAATCAATGTATTATACCCAGCGCACTTTAAAGCACTGCAGGTGAAAGGTTTAAATCTCGGGGGGGGGGGGGGGGCGCTGGATGGATTTTCTCCAATGCCCCTACTGTCGATCGATGGCAGGCGAGCGATGGGAGCAATGTGCTAATAATGCCGTGGATTGAGGCGGTCGGTCGGAGGGAGAAATCTGCCGCGCCGCGCGTTCTGCTACCAAAACCGGCTCGGCTTCGGAGTCACCGCTGAAAGGGAAAAAATAAGGAAAGGTCCGGATGTCTCGCAGTTGGAGACGCACAAAACGACGGCTACAGGTGAAAAGTAACGCGCGAAACGCCTAACTTGGTTTATACGTAGATGTGTGCTTTTTTTACATATATATCGATTTGCACTTCAGTCAAATAGCCACATTAATGGTGGATGAAGCGACTGTGTTTGCAGGTCTTTTTGATGATATACAATTTGATTTTGGGGGAAAAAAAGCTGAGTAGAGTATTCTCAAACGTCACCGACTGCAGCGGCCGTTGACAGATGCAGGCAGATGGGAATCGGAATTTCAATGAGTGTCCTTTAACATGTGACCAACCCCATACCTGAATAATGCCCCGTTTTGGTAGATAAACACTTGAAGGGGCAGTGCAAGTGTGAAGCAGTCAGTCGGGAATTTCAGTTCGGTCGCATTCCAGATCCGTACACTGCCAATGCGTATGGTAAATGAACATGAACATATATATTTTTCATAACCAGCCAAAAACATTATAATTTTCTTTTAAGGTAAAACATTTTTCTTATCACAAGTGCACCCTAAATGCCTGAGATCTGATCATATTTCAGAAGCTAAGCAAAGTTGAGCCTGGCTAGTATTTGGATGGGTAACCACCACCCTCGCAGAGGTTTTTGGCTGGCCATCGAGCAAAGGCGGCCACTGCACCGCACGCTTTCAGATGCGCTTCTGTGGCCGTCTGGAACGCTCTTCCTTCCGATGATAGGAAGCCACTGGAGCTTTTTACTTTTAAATCAAGATTGCAAACTCATGTCTTTAGAACTATTTTTTTGTGTTTAGTTTGTTGCCCTTCCCCCGCACCTCCAATTAACACGGTTGGCTACGTACGGTGTGAAAGAAGGTCAGAAGTGCAGGTGACCAGGAGATGGCAGTGCCCTCATGTGTGCTCCAGTTTCCTCCAAAACATCCCCAATGTAGCAAGAGCCTCCTGACATAATTCATGAATAAAAAAATATGTTTAAGCAAATCTAAACTACTATATTTATTCTGTCATTAAAATTAGCCTTATATATTTGCAATATTCTGTTGTAATTTACGCGTCATTTAGTTTCCATCTATCAATAGCAGATTATCTGGCATTAAAATAGCATTTAAATACTCTAAATATGCGTTCAATAATACACATTTCAGAAATAGTCTTTACATTGCAGTCAGTGTTCTTGAATATTTGCATAAGGATCGACAGATAAATTAAATGTCTTTGAAAGTCCCTTTGTTCGTACAATTATCGAAATAGAATGGTATGAGGATCGTGCATCGGAGAAGAGCTTTTGCAGCCATCGATCAATCTTGGGTCACATGTGCGCGCCACTTTGTCAACGCGGCGCCACTAGCGATGATTCGCGATTGGAAACAAATTGCAGGCCCATTGCAAAAATTCAACGCAGATAAGAGGAATCGGGGGGAGCAAAACAATTACCACGTTGTGATGCTCCGATACAACTGACGTGACCACGTAATCATCCACGAGATGACTCGAGGCTGTTTTAATGTGGAGGCGGTGCGGGAAGGGGGAGAGACGTGAACCTGGAACCATCCACACGACTCCATCATCAGTTGCGAGGGATAACCAGAACCAGTTCTACCCTTCTCCCCCCTCAAACAACAACAAAACTAAACTATTTTTTTTATCTTACCAGGGAAAACCCACTGAGCTTTCTCGTTCTTTTTCAGAAGCGAACTGTCCACAAATGATAGCTCAACGAAGTGACCTATATCGTGAAACTGTATAACAGCCAAATACTCTAAACGCATGCTGCTAAATGTGGAGGGAGAAAATCGGAGGACCCGGAGAAAAACCCACGCAACCACGGAGAGAGAGGGGGGGGGCAGAGGTTACATAAAGCAAAGCATACAAAACCTAAATGATGAACGAAGCAAAGTGCCGACTACACCGAGCATCTTCTTGTTTCCTCTGATCGTAAAAAAAGGAGAGAGAGAGAAACGCAAACTCCAAATATACAGGCGCCGGGGTTGAAATCGAGCCCACGTCATCTTTTACAACCATGCAAGCGAGGTGACATCTCTCCACCGTGACGCCCGATGACTGACAAGGCATTAAGATACCTCCAGACAGCAGTGAGTGGGTTGACAGAGGGATTTTACATTTATATCACCTTATTGTGTGCGCTTTGTGGACTTTAAAAGGCTATGGCAGCCTAAGGCCACATTATCTTCCTTCGTGTAAATGTTATAATGACAGATGACTAACAGTAAATATGCAGAAAGACAAATGCCATTGGACAATGCCCTTGACCTGACCGCATACATTGTGCATTATGATGAATGTTTAATATTTTTCATTCAAATACTTTCCCCCCAAAAAATGTTGCAATACGGTATTTATTGCATGGAATTATCACGCGTCAATTCGTGAATGTTGATTATCTAAGCTCACATTTTGACCATCGAGTGGTGTATGTAAGAAGCAATGTTTTTCGATTCGAATGTTCCATGGAATGAGACAGCCTTCTTCATGGCTTTGTCTCGCCAGTGTTAGAGCAGTAAATGCCAATCAGTTTCAAAGACAATGTTTCTAATATCAGAGCATGTTTGTTTGCATGGTTTGCCACAAGTATCTGTGGCTCATGCACACCTGGTGCCCTTGTAACATGCATCTGTTTAGTGGTTGAGCGCCTTAACACCAGAGGTGTGGACTCGAGTCATGTGACTTGGACTCGAGTCAGACTCGAGTCATGAATTTGATGACTTGCGACTCGACTTGGACTTGCATAACAATGACTTTGTCCCACCTATGAGATGTGGACTCGAGTCATGTGACTTGGACTCGAGTCAGACTCGAGTCATGAATTTGATGACTTGCGACTCGACTTGGACTTGCATAACAATGACTTTGTCCCACCTATGAGATGTGGACTCGAGTCATGTGACTTGGACTCGAGTCAGACTCGAGTCATGAATTTGATGACTTGCGACTCGACTTGGACTTGCATAACAATGACTTTGTCCCACCTATGAGATGTGGACTCGAGTCATGTGACTTGGACTCGAGTCAGACTCGAGTCATGAATTTGATGACTTGCGACTCGACTTGGACTTGCATAACAATGACTTTGTCCCACCTATGAGATGTGGACTCGAGTCATGTGACTTGGACTCGAGTCAGACTCGAGTCATGAATTTGATGACTTGCGACTCGACTTGGACTTGCATAACAATGACTTTGTCCCACCTATGAGATGTGGACTCGAGTCATGTGACTTGGACTCGAGTCAGACTCGAGTCATGAATTTGATGACTTGCGACTCGACTTGGACTTGCATAACAATGACTTTGTCCCACCTATGAGATGTGGACTCGAGTCATGTGACTTGGACTCGAGTCAGACTCGAGTCATGAATTTGATGACTTGCGACTCGACTTGGACTTGCATAACAATGACTTTGTCCCACCTATGAGATGTGGACTCGAGTCATGTGACTTGGACTCGAGTCAGACTCGAGTCATGAATTTGATGACTTGCGACTCGACTTGGACTTGCATAACAATGACTTTGTCCCACCTATGAGATGTGGACTCGAGTCATGTGACTTGGACTCGAGTCAGACTCGAGTCATGAATTTGATGACTTGCGACTCGACTTGGACTTGCATAACAATGACTTTGTCCCACCTATGAGATGTGGACTCGAGTCATGTGACTTGGACTCGAGTCAGACTCGAGTCATGAATTTGATGACTTGCGACTCGA
Organism: Lampetra planeri; assembly: GCF_965212315.1. NCBI lineage: Eukaryota > Metazoa > Chordata > Hyperoartia > Petromyzontiformes > Petromyzontidae > Lampetra > Lampetra planeri. Next base: position 9,348,579 of record NC_136121.1, on the reverse strand, counting down.
CTTGGACTTGCATAACAATGACTTTGTCCCACCTATGAGATGTGGACTCGAGTCATGTGACTTGGACTCGAGTCAGACTCGAGTCATGAATTTGATGACTTGCGACTCGACTTGGACTTGCATAACAATGACTTTGTCCCACCTATGAGATGTGGACTCGAGTCATGTGACTTGGACTCGAGTCAGACTCGAGTCATGAATTTGATGACTTGCGACTCGACTTGGACTTGCATAACAATGACTTTGTCCCACCTATGAGATGTGGACTCGAGTCATGTGACTTGGACTCGAGTCAGACTCGAGTCATGAATTTGATGACTTGCGACTCGACTTGGACTTGCATAACAATGACTTTGTCCCACCTATGAGATGTGGACTCGAGTCATGTGACTTGGACTCGAGTCAGACTCGAGTCATGAATTTGATGACTTGCGACTCGACTTGGACTTGCATAACAATGACTTTGTCCCACCTATGAGATGTGGACTCGAGTCATGTGACTTGGACTCGAGTCAGACTCGAGTCATGAATTTGATGACTTGCGACTCGACTTGGACTTGCATAACAATGACTTTGTCCCACCTATGAGATGTGGACTCGAGTCATGTGACTTGGACTCGAGTCAGACTCGAGTCATGAATTTGATGACTTGCGACTCGACTTGGACTTGCATAACAATGACTTTGTCCCACCTATGAGATGTGGACTCGAGTCATGTGACTTGGACTCGAGTCAGACTCGAGTCATGAATTTGATGACTTGCGACTCGACTTGGACTTGCATAACAATGACTTTGTCCCACCTATGAGATGTGGACTCGAGTCATGTGACTTGGACTCGAGTCAGACTCGAGTCATGAATTTGATGACTTGCGACTCGACTTGGACTTGCATAACAATGACTTTGTCCCACCTATGAGATGTGGACTCGAGTCATGTGACTTGGACTCGAGTCAGACTCGAGTCATGAATTTGATGACTTGCGACTCGACTTGGACTTGCATAACAATGACTTTGTCCCACCTATGAGATGTGGACTCGAGTCATGTGACTTGGACTCGAGTCAGACTCGAGTCATGAATTTGATGACTTGCGACTCGACTTGGACTTGCATAACAATGACTTTGTCCCACCTATGAGATGTGGACTCGAGTCATGTGACTTGGACTCGAGTCAGACTCGAGTCATGAATTTGATGACTTGCGACTCGACTTGGACTTGCATAACAATGACTTTGTCCCACCTATGAGATGTGGACTCGAGTCATGTGACTTGGACTCGAGTCAGACTCGAGTCATGAATTTGATGACTTGCGACTCGACTTGGACTTGCATAACAATGACTTTGTCCCACCTATGAGATGTGGACTCGAGTCATGTGACTTGGACTCGAGTCAGACTCGAGTCATGAATTTGATGACTTGCGACTCGACTTGGACTTGCATAACAATGACTTTGTCCCACCTATGAGATGTGGACTCGAGTCATGTGACTTGGACTCGAGTCAGACTCGAGTCATGAATTTGATGACTTGCGACTCGACTTGGACTTGCATAACAATGACTTTGTCCCACCTATGAGATGTGGACTCGAGTCATGTGACTTGGACTCGAGTCAGACTCGAGTCATGAATTTGATGACTTGCGACTCGACTTGGACTTGCATAACAATGACTTTGTCCCACCTATGAGATGTGGACTCGAGTCATGTGACTTGGACTCGAGTCAGACTCGAGTCATGAATTTGATGACTTGCGACTCGACTTGGACTTGCATAACAATGACTTTGTCCCACCTATGAGATGTGGACTCGAGTCATGTGACTTGGACTCGAGTCAGACTCGAGTCATGAATTTGATGACTTGCGACTCGACTTGGACTTGCATAACAATGACTTTGTCCCACCTCTGAGATGTGGACTCGAGTCATGTGACTTGGACTCGAGTCAGACTCGAGTCATGAATTTGATGACTTGCGACTCGACTTGGACTTGCATAACAATGACTTTGTCCCACCTATGAGATGTGGACTCGAGTCATGTGACTTGGACTCGAGTCAGACTCGAGTCATGAATTTGATGACTTGCGACTCGACTTGGACTTGCATAACAATGACTTTGTCCCACCTATGAGATGTGGACTCGAGTCATGTGACTTGGACTCGAGTCAGACTCGAGTCATGAATTTGATGACTTGCGACTCGACTTGGACTTGCATAACAATGACTTTGTCCCACCTCTGCTTAACACCTCCTGTTGTATTGAGAGAACGGTTAAAGCCTATTCTTATTTTTTCATCACTTTTTTAAGGAGATTGGAACACTGAGGTGGATCGCAGCCTCCGCTCCCCTTGTCTGGTTGACGAGAGCTCTGATGAAGAAGCAAATGACATCCGCATGGCAATTATTCAAATAAAAACCTCCACACTCGTTAAATTGTTGAGCCAATATTTTGGAAACTCTCGATTGAGTCGTTTGTTGGTCAGACTTAATGGATGTAAGTCGCTGCCACTGTATTATTCCAACGATTGCAAGAATAATGCAGTGTGTGTGTGTGTTGCCTCAATGCTGACGATCAAAGCATTGGAGAGTGTGTGCCTAGGGGCTCACATCCATAGTTAAGGCGAGAAAGCGTAATGGAATAATCTTCTCGGGCGGATGTCTCATGTTTTCACAAGTAACGGCGTCAAAGAATACAATTTTCATCTCTCTTGCTGAGTAGAAGCAGAGTGTTGTGGGGGGGGACGGACGTGTTGTAATGTATCCAGAGCAAGCCGATCAGGAGGTGTTTGAGAGGAGGTGTTAGAGAGTGTGTAAGGTGTTTTGGCAGGAGAGGGGGTGTATTAGAAAAGAGGATGTGTTTGAGAGGAGTGGTATTTGAGACGGCACTGGCGGCGTTGAAAGGAAGGAAGGTGTGCTTGAGAGGGGATGAGGTCATTGAGAGTGGAGGAGGTGTTTGAGAGAGGGTGAGGTGTTTGATAAAGTATTCAATCCATCATTAACGACTGTTTTCACAATAAGACCGTGGTAAATAAGCGGACCAGGTGGGTAATGCTGCTAACAATGCTTTGAAAAGAGGAAACCAATGAGACCATCCTCCGACTTGGACATAAACAATTGATCACGTTAGGCACTTTCGTTACATCGTATGCGACTGTGGCAGAGCATAAAAAAGCAGGGGTAAGATTAATAATTTAACAAGGAGATGTCATGATCCCAGACAGTCTCTTGCGGTATTGCCTGCATCGGATTTCTTAATGGTTACATCGATTAAATAAAGACTACTTACTGTACATGTAGCACAGTAGTTATTGTGCCCGTGTCGAAAATAGAGGGCCTGAGTTAAATCTATGTTAAACTATAAACTATTTTTTTTATTTTACTGGGTAAGGCCCACTGGGCTATTTTGCTCTTTTCCAGAAGCGACCTGGCCACAAATGATATCTTAACGAAGTGGCTTATCATGTGGAAATTTATAGGAGCCAAATACTCTAAACGCATGTTTCTAAATGTGGAGGGAAGAACGGGAGGACCCGGAGAAAAAAATCCATGCGACCACGGGGAAAACATATACAGGTGGCAGGGTTTGGATGGAACCCACGACCTCTTGTATACCAGGCGAGGCAGTTAACATCTCGCCATTACGGCGCCCATCCAGGGTCGATCAAATTAGTACCTTTTTTAAAGACGTGCAGCTCAAAGTGTTGACGAGTGAAATCACAGTCTTAATGAGAAGTGTTTTGTGAATGATTTTTCCACACAGCAAGCATCTACCATTTGCCGAACTTGAACTAACGCTTCACAAGTAGCGTTGGGGGTCCTTAATTCCCACACTTTACTTAATAATGGGGGGCTTTTTAATTATAGTAATTGTGGCACTTTTCTCAATGGTGATTCAGATATCATGCTGTACACTTGTACAGTAATGACAATTCACAGCCCTTTGTCAAGCCTCTGCTGGAAGATGGACTCCCCACGTCATGTTTGTCGTGGCGGCTTTTTAACCGTCCGTCACCGTCCAAAGTAAACATGGAACGATGGGCTTACGTTGGTCCATCGGTTCCAACCACATGCCCAACGTTGCCTCAACGTTGGGCATGTTTACTGGGATGCTGGTCAGTGTGGCCTGGTAAAGCTCGGATTCAGGACCCGTTCGGATATATCACTCACCACTGACATTAACCGTGGTTTGACAAATGGCTGTCGATATTGCATTTTTGTTCATTCAATTCATAGTGCAAGGCCAGCTGCTTGTCTTGTGCAGAGTGGATCCTGGGTCATTTCCACGTTTGGCACAAAAGTCCGTGGTATTTTTTTGATCGTAGCTGACATCAGGTGTGCGACTTTGCACCGTCAGTGTTTGTCGTCGACCGAATCGCGCCCGAAATACTTTCCAGATCTCATAAGCTGAGCGAGGTTTATTCTGGGGAGTACTGTGCTTGGGATGAGTGACCACCGGGGGCTTGCCACGTGTCGTGGCCGTAGGGCTGCGAGATGGCCCACGGGAGATGGCGGTAATTAGTGTCTCCCTTTTGTGTGTGTGGGTCCTTCCGAATCCAAACGCTTCATTCGTGCAATTGCCCAAACCCTCCAATTGCAGTAGGACCCTCCTGAAAAAGTCTTGAGACTCAGGATTTATTGGAGCAAATAGTTGACGCTATGAATGCACTCCGTAATAAGTATAACCCGTAAAAACAAAGTTTTTCACTATAAATCCTTTATATGCGTGGCGGCTAGAGTCCTCTCGTCCTCTGGCTTGAGATGGCTGCCACCTATGGGTCAGATGATTGCATTGCACCATTAAGCAATTGGTAATTCAATATAATATTTTCGTCCTAAAAAGTGTAAATTGTTGGAAAATCTTTTTCACGAACATTAATTGTCACGCACAACGAGTCTGCGTGGAAAATATCAGCTCGATTGGATCACGGGAAGTGGGTTAAAAAACGACCGAAAGATTTGCACGGTCCTAAGCAAGCAAGCGAACTTAATATAAAGGATTTAAAAATTAAAGTGGTCTCAAATGCTTAAGTGAGCACGAGGCAACTCTTATCTTGTTTACAGCCCTGAGCCAAGTGTCGGAAATTCCACACTCCAAAGACGAGGACGAGTTTATCTGCAGGACGTCCACTGTTGACTTCACTTTGGAATCTGCTGTGTGCTCTTGCAATAATGTTGTCCCACTCGTGGTGAGTTTGCGGTTCGGTCCAGGCCTCTCATACGAATGTGTCGGATGCCATCTAGAGGTCATACTGTGCTACAACATAATCTCTGCAAAACAATATTGTCGGTTGAACATATGCGGTGATACATATGTATATGATTGACCAATGTGTCGAATGTTACTGGTTTGTTCTGTCAGTAACCAAAACTGCAAGAGATTTGTGCTTTATAAATTAACATCCCTGTTGCTGTATACATACTCCAATTTGCTTGTATTTCCAATCATTTTCGTGTTATTCTCCAATTTCTGTTTACCAAATTTATTATTCGAGATATCAAGTATTTGCAATCATTCTGTCCATAACGGGAGACAACATTGATTTGAAGAATTGCAGACAAATTTGCCTTCGTATCTTCATCAATCATTATTGGGCGAATTCGTGTTTTCTAAACGCAGCGTGTGTTCCTGTTGGTTGGCCTCTGAATTGCCCATTACAATACTCGGTTATCTAACACATTCCTGCGGAGGGAGCTGGTAGGAACGTTGGGTTGCTCGGTCAATGGCCAGGGTCAACGGCGGCGTGGTGTATTCCGCAAATATGCCCGACTGTGAGGGCGGGCACAAGCCGGCGTGAGTAGGTTAAACGTTGAGTTTTATAAGGGCACCACGGGGTGACCAGCCCCTCCCCACCCAGCCCCACCCCTCCCACCCCCCCACCAAGCCCCAACCCTCCCACCCCCCACCTAGCCCCACCCTCCCCACCCAGCCCCTCCCCACCCAGCCCCTCCCTGCACGACGGACGGACGGACACAATAATCCCCTGTGGGCTGGTGTAACCAGGAGGTTCCTACCAGTATAATCTTTTTATACACATTTCATAACCATGGAGTGGCGTGTGCTTGGAATTGCAATGAGGGACAGATGAACGCACGAACCAGATACGCAAGTCATAGACATCGTATCGACTGGTAGGATATCGCATTGGCTTTGGCAGGACACGTCGCTTGCAGATGTGATGGCCAGTGGCCGAGACTAATAACGGAGTGGCAGGCAAAGAGATACTCCCCGACAGTTATGAAATCAGCTCGTGTTCAGACGCTTACAGACAATTTAGATACGGCAATGGCTAGGTGAGGCCGCTACAAATAAGTGGATTTTTCATAGCTGATGACGAAAGGTGTTGTCGCTTTGAGGCCGACAATTAACAAAAAATCCACTCGATTTTTTTACAATTGTATTCCAATTTTCATATTGACAAACATTGAAGTCCTCTTTATAAAATGTAATTGTATATAGTCCACCTCCGTTTTAGGTGTTCACAAGAGGAATGTTTGTTTCTTTAAAATAATTGTTTGGAATATAATTGGACATTTTCATCGATTCCCAGCTATAATTTGTTGATGAATCCAAAAATATTGAATAGAATTGCAACATCCCCGGAAGTAGATTGCAAACGCAACAGCGGCATTCGGCTCCCAACCATGGCAATACACACTGCAAACATTATTCAAGAACGTGCTCTTGCTGTTGACACGGATTATCAGTTATGATAAAGTGCTGCAGGGTATGTGTGTGTAAAGATACAGTACTGTATATATTCCACACAAATTGCACACGAGGAATGATTTCACCTTTGATCATTTTATTGCATCGAAGAAAAGAGACGCTGTCACTAATTAACGTATTGGCACGGGTACTGTATAACAAGCAAGGACCTCAAGAAAGACAGTTTTTGTTCAGTTGTGAGGCTGTGAATTATTATAAAGTATTGTAACTCGACGATAAATACTTGGTATCTAACCATTCCGCGTCCCCCCCCCACCCCATCGCATTATTCGATGATTTGCAACAATTTGGTGTCAATTCAAATGTGTTGCCATGATGGTGAACGGTAGTGGCCTCTAATGACTGCAAGGGTCGTCACGTGAACACGTTTACCTACAGTATGGATGAACAATTGAACGTACGTGCGATTACATATTATAATAAAAATAAATCGCAATACATGCGGAATTTTACAAAAAAAACGAATACTCATTGGTGGATTAAACAAACCACTGGTTACTTTTTCAGAAAACAATCGACGAAACCCGAGGAAAAACGACCAATCGTGACCATCAGTGCGGTGCGGTGGATGACGGCAGAAAAGTAGCGAATGCGACACAACTACATTCGTACAAATGATTCCATCGACGATTTTAGTGTCTCCACTCGATATACCGCTTTTTGTCTCACTGTACCCTTTACAAACCTTGACACAATACACTTTTACAAAGTATTCCAGTTTCATTGCTTCATCGAAGAATGCTACATTTGTTCAACAAATTCATCTCTGTTTAATACAAACTAAAGAATTACGTTGTTTTGTAGATTTATATCTACAGGCACTTTCATATAACACTATTCACTGGACACATATCCGTGTAAATCCAATTACATCAGTGCCAAACGGCGGTACTATTGCAGTAATCTTTTAGGCGAGTGAATGAATCTGCCTGCTATTTTAACTTCACCAAAACCATAAAATAAAACGTTAGGTTACGCCATCCGAGACATTAACGTGTCATGAAATTATGAATCTACATGCTTAACCTCTATTTTTATAATACTGAAAATCAAATCACGCTTCAGCAAATTACAAACTGTAGCCAAACACAAAGTATCTATGTGGAGTCTCTTCTATAACGCCGCGTGTTCACATAACGCGAATTTGATATAACGCGAATTTGACATAACGCGAATTTGATATAACGCAATCAGGACTACGTAGCCTCGGCATCTTCTCATGCTACCCACGTGCCTCAGTCTTTGTTCAGTCTGCATACGTCACGTGTTCTCGCGTACTGTGCTTTACAATATAATATAATGCGGGTGTTCTGCAGGAACGCAACTACCGCGTCGTAGAACAGACTGTATGCTGAACTTCTTTCGCACCGTACGTAGTCAACCCCGTGCTAATCGGAGGAGCGAATGTATGATTAACACCCATTGATTGCATTCAATAACGCACTGAGCACAACCAGCACATAATTTGATCTTTCTCTTGCGACTGCATAGGTTTTTGCGGGTATGCTGTACAGTTTCCCCCCCGTTATTCACGAACATACTATCCGTGATTTGAGCTATCCGTGAACCTTATCCGGAACTCTACACGACTACACCGAGAGAGAGAAAGTGATGAGATAAAGTGATATAGTGATGAGATTATTTTCATCTATTTATTTAAGGTATCATTATCCGCAAAATTTGCTAATCACGAGCATCTCCGGAACGTATCCCTTGCGGATAACGAGGAGATACCGTATTGTAGCTCTCCACTGTTTGTGGGTTGTTCCGCATCGTCTTTGTTAGGCGCGATGCCCGACATCGAATTGATTTCACTTCCTGCACTATTCAGCTCCTGACAAAGCTCCCACCACCCACCACGCGCAGCGAAACATCAGACACCACGCCGTAGAATGCGCAGCAGCAACAACACGAAAAAACACGACGTGGGGGAGGTCGCAATCTTTCTCATCTTTTACCAAACCCGAATTTGTTTAAATGTGAAATTTTTATCTTCTTGGTTCTTTCGGTAAAGTCACGTAGAAGGGAAATAATAAAATAATAAAAATAAAACATAAAATTATTCTCACGACGTTTCGGCCACAACGCAAGCAGCCGTCCTCAGGTGAAGAACAGGTCTGTCGGAAAGACGCTGTCTTTCCGACAGACCTGTTCAGACCTGTTCAAACCTGTTTTTCACCCGAGGGCGGCTGCTTGCGTTGTGGCCGAAACGTCGTGAGAATTATTTAATGTTTTATTTTTATTATTTCCCTTCTACGCGACTTTACCGAAAGAACCAAGAAGATGAATCCCTGCAGTCACGAAAGCTTCAAATCGAAAAGTTACATTTTTAATTCGCACACCCTTGAAATCACAGCGGGGCGGCCCGGTGCACCAGGGTGGCAACGAGAGTGAGTGAGAGCGTCACGGCGATGTTTGCGCGACCACGGCCGGCGTTTCCCATTTGGCTGGCGTAATGACGAGCCACCTCCACGTTAGGGTTTTTGTCGGTGAACCACATCTGGATGCAGCGACCACTCCCACGATCGTCCTCCGTGTACTTATAGGAGCTGCTCCAGATGCGCTCGCACAGGTCCTTCGGTGTGGGGAAGATCACACGGAACTGCTTGCACTGGGAGTCAGGTGGGCAAAGGTTGGTACCTGCCAGGGGGAATGACAATAATTGAAAGGTAAGATATTGGAAGGCAAATATACAATTGTGTCATTTAATAATGATTGCAGAGCACAGCATGGGAAATATATTGATCTACGATGGCGCTCTCTCCGTCCCCCTAACCCCCTGCAGCATAACAAAAAGCGGCTTAACTTAGCCCCCCCTCCCACAGCCCATCCTGGATCCTCCCCCCCGCTTAACCTGTATATAATCTCGTGTCTCTTAGAGCTCTCTTCACTTGATACAGTAATTTTGCTGTGACGGTTCCACCTGAAGACGGAAGCTTGTGTTGCCTCCGAAACGTCGTGTTTTAATTTATTTTCTTTTTTACCTACGTGACTTTCCCGAAAAAACCAAAGAGTATGGACCCTTACAGTCACGAAAACTTCAAATCTAGAATTGTTTTTAATTGTCACTTTTCCAAATTTACTCAAATTGTATTCTCGGCCTCGTGTCATGCGAGTCCATTTTGAATTTTAGAGAGCCACGCACCCATGTGTCAGAGCACGGCCAACGGAATAGATTTTTCACAGCATATGTTCCATCAACTCCACAAAGTGTGTGTGTTTTGTCCACGCACTCAGCAATATGACTGTGTATTACATGACAGTAAAACTGACATTTAAACGTATTGGCGGTACACCGGTGCACAGTATAAAAACACATGTTACTCAATAATCATTTATGTTCCCGTGATTCGCAACCCCTGATAGAAAATATTGCAGGGTGGTGCGTCAAAATCAGTTCTCGTGATGTCGAAGCAGCCGGAAGACGAATGCCAGTTCAAATGTTTATTGATGAAATGTTTTATAAGGACCGTTGTGTTGTGCTCCACTAGTGTACCGCCAAAACGTCAACATTTTAATTTCAAAGCTGGACTTTGCCAAATTGAGTAACACACCAAATTTCATAAAGTTTTTTTTCGTGAAGTCACAGGGCTGAAATCAGAGGTCGCAACCGGGTACCTGATACCCGTACCCTACCCGATACCCGGCTACCCGTACCCGGCCGGGTACGGTTAGCCGTTTGCGACCCTGGTGCGGCCGGGTACGGGTACGGGTAGGCCGTGAGTCACTGGTGAGTCACCGTTTGTCACTCATTTCGGGTAGGGTACGGGTACGGGTAGGGAACGGGTACCCGTACCCGGCCGGGTACGGGTACGGGTACCCATTTGCGACCCTGGTGCGGCCAGGTACGGGTAAGGAATCAAAACCCGTTTGCGACCTCTGGCTGAGATCATCAACTCGCTCCACTTGAGAAGCTGGTTTGACCAAGGCGGAAGTGCCAATTCAAACCCAGGATTCCCAGTGGTGCGAACACGACGCATTCAGAGGTAGAGGAGCTATCACTCACCGCCCCGGGAATCGAATTCCAATCGGTCCGGTGCAGTGCGTTAACCACCGAGCGTCACCTCACCAAAATGAAGTCAATATTCGACCACGCTGCGGTTGTCTGTGGATATATTGTGCAATGGGGGGGATATTACTAAGTGGCATTGAGAGTTCGTGGTGTTTTACGAGTCGCTTACCATTTATCCATTCCCATCCGCTGTGCCAGTTTTCTTTGCAGGTGTAATCATTTCGACAGTCATTCCACCAACTATGGCAGTCACTTTTGCAGAGTGGAACATTTATGATTCTCTCCTTTCTCCAGCTGCTGTCAGTCTGTTGCCCATAAGGCCAAAGATACAAACATAACAAACAATTAGTTTAATTACGGAGCCATGTGTTTCCATACTCTTTTAACAAATATGTATTTTTCCACAATATTATCCCGATTGCAGTTTCAGAGTTGCATCATGAGACACAGAATCTCTCGCAATGCAGTGCCACCTTTCGCGTTAAAGAAAGTCTCATGGAAGCGGATAATATAGAACTAACGTTGAGATCCCGTCAAGTGATCTCTATTCTGCACAGTAAGGGGCAGCAGTTTCCCTCGCCACCCAACAAGAGTCATGTTTGTCACGAGTTAACCCAATATTTTTTATTGTCAGTGTTAAAATGTATCCAAATTTATTGCAGAACTAAATGTTATGTTTATTTATTTTGCAGTCATTGGTAACCAGGCTGATGCAATCAACTCACAACACTTAAGAACCCAGTTTACTCACAATTTCACGCGTTCGAGCGGTGATAACAAATGATATCAATGACCACGAAGCACATGTTTTTTATAATTGTGTTAATAGCCGACTTTGTGGATTCCGCACCAGCATCTAATACATGGTATTTGTAGTATAAATTAGAGAACAATGCATATGTGAAACCAAGAGCTGTTCCATGACCATAAAATGTATCTAGCACATTTAAAACAATATGAGCACATCACACGCATTATTCGTTCCCTGTGTTGGCTTCCAGTAAAAAACAGGATCGAATTTAAAGTTCTTGTATTGGCTTTCAATACCCTGAAAGGGTTCGCGCCATTATATCTCGATGATCCGCTGAAATCGTATGCCCCTGTGCGGCAACTTCGATCTACCAACTTCCGGGCACCTGAGTGTACACCTCAGACAAATCTGCGTTCAATGGATGATAGAGCATTCAGTAGTCAGGCGCCTTGTTTGTGGAACGCCTTGCCCCAGACCGTTAGGGATGCTCCGTCAGTCGAGGTTTTTAGGGCTCGTCTAAAAACACATTTATTTTCTCTTTTGTTTTCCGTTTGTGTAGGGTTATTTTTCTCTTAGTTTTAGTGTCAAGGGTGTTTACTGGGATTCCGTTGTAAAGCGCTGTGAAGCCTTGTGTGAATTGCGCTACGTAAAACTAAGCTTTACTTACTATTTACTTAGTGTGGCTGTGTTACGGTGCGCCATCGTGCCACCCTAATGGATATTCGAAGCCAGTGAAAATTACAAATGTGGTTACATTTTGCTGACCATGCTTTGGAATTCCACAATCTCTTGTTCAATGTTGGACTATTGCTCTTTGCATGTGGTGCAAATTTGACTTCTCCTCGTGTCAGGTCTCCGACACTGATTTTTAAATCCTTTATATGAAGTTCACTTGCTTGCTTGCTTGCTTACGACCGTGCAAATCTTTCGGTCGTTTTTTTACCCACTTCCCGTGATCCAATCGAGCTGACATTTTGCACACAGACTCGTTGTGCGTGACAATTAATTTTCGTGATATTTTTTTTCCAAAATTTTACACTTTTTAGGAAAAAAAATTATATGTAATTACCAATTGCTTAATGGTGGCAAACAATCATCTGACCCATAGGTGGCAGCCATCTCAAGCCAGAGGACGAGAGGACTCTAGCCGCCACGCATATAAAGGATTTATAGTGAAAAACTTTGTTTTTACGGGTTAATTTATTTTAAATTTAGAATGCAGATAGTGCAATTGCAAGTTTAACCATCAATACGCTTCAAGGACGCATGGCAGATGCAGCTATCTCCTACACAAAGGGCATGTAAAAATGGCCCACAGTGGACACTGGTCACCAATCTCCAACTGTGGAACACAGGAGAATCTCAGATAACACTGGTCAACAAAAAACACATTTTTTCTGGCCTGGACTTTTGCAGTTGTTTTAGACTAATTTCAGGGTGCTGATTCCAAATCTGATCTCAGACTTGCACTATTACATCTCATCTTTATGCTATCGGCATTACCCCGTTTTTATTGATTTTACCCGAAATTAACTCGGTCACTTATGATTGCAAGTTGTTGCGAGTCAGTGACTGCTTTAGTGTTAAAATATGGTGCTGTATTTTTAGGATAGTGTATTTATAATATCATTTTATGTAGATATCCACATTTATTTAATATTTTAGTTCTGCAATTTTTTATTGAAAATGCAATATTTGATATCTCATAAACCTGATGTGATAGACTAAACACTGATGCCAAATTACCATAAAACCGTTGGAATACCTTATGCCAGAAAAAGTGTGTTGACCAGTGTAATCATCCCGGCTACTCCTGAAGCCATCCACCACCTTCACAACCTTGACACGAACATATATACTTTGCTGATTAACTTTTCGCCAGAGGAAATAATAAGACGTTAGATCAGTGAAGTACCTTCTTGATCCAGGGTCCCAGATTTGGCGAGCACTCGTACAAACAGGTGTCCTGCACAAAGTGCTTCTTGCATGCATCCGACAATTTAGGCTGACCCAGAGACCAGCAGTGATTCCAGTTGAAGTTGTACAGGTACGATTGATCCTCATGAGCTTGTTCTGTAGTGTTGGCGTTGCAACATGCGTTGTCCTTCCATGGTGCACACTTTGGGTTTCACATTTACACACACAAAGACAAAGATCATCCTCGTGGCCTTAACCAACATTTGGAGCAGGTGCAGTTAGCGAGCACCTATAAATGCCGGCACGGTACACGACAGGGTGGGTTACCAACGCCACGCTCGACCACGTTTGTCTCCCCAGTGGCGATGTTTATACACCACACCACGTACTCATTTGAGGCTGAGTCGACCTAAGACCGGTTCGGATAACCTTCACTGCTGTTGGTAGCCAAAATCAGGAATCGAACTCGGGTCGCGTGGTTCGTAGCACTCCCAGCTAACTGACACACTACCACTCCCCTATAGGTTAACACAAAAGATACCAAAGATCCCCCAAATAGCCTTAACAGACTGTTGGGGCAAGTGCTGTTAGCGAGTACATATGAAGGCCAGCACGGTACACGAGGAGGTGGGTGGCCAGCACCACGCCCGACCGCCTTTGTCTCCCCAGTGGCGATGTTTACACACCGCACCAGGTACTCACTTGAGGCTGAGTCGACCTAGGGGAGGCCCACGACCAGTTCAGATAATCGACATTGGTGTTGGCCGTGAGCGGGAATCGAACTCGGGTTGCCGGGATAACACACACACTTAAATATATACACACAGAAAAGAAATACTTGAGAGGAGCAAGGATACATGAAGGGAAAAAAAAACGTCAGTGGATGGGATGTATTTACTATTTACGTGAAAGACTTTAAAATATACACATGGTTGCCCACTCTTTAATTGTCGCAATCGAGCCCCACAAGGCTAAACAATGGACAACAAAATACATCTTGTCCTGTATCGCTACACCCCCTTGTCTTTCTATCTCACTTCGATGAAAGAAAATCTACATCCAGTCCCGAACTCCACCTTCACCAACCCGCACTGACCAGTGTGGTGAAGTATGGCCAAAGTAACCCCCACTACCTGCAGATTGAGGGGAGGTCCTCATCCAGCAGCGGACTGACAAGGGGTGGTCCATGTACAATGTGCTAAAGGATTAATGCTTAAATAAAAATCTGGTCCATTGACATCGATCTATTTTGAGCATTAACTGCATATTATTCTCACTAATAGCAGTGTATTAACCAGGGTTAATAGTCACGCGAACTCTCTATCGCACTGAATTCCACAAAGTCTCTAAGACCAACCTTTTAGACTCGTGACCTTTGATCGACTTTTTAATGTTCAAGCAAACTCGTCTAATTTGGATGAGATACGTTTCAGATGAAGTGGGTCAATATTGCACGAAAGATTGAGAGCGGATAAATATTTGTACAATGTAGACAAATGAGATACTATCCAAGTGTCCCCGACTAGGAGCTGAGACACAGCTGTGTCTGAGATAATCAAGAGTCTGAACAGAAGTATGTACTTGAGATGAAACTGCATATTTAACATTGATTTATGTTCGTGCAGTATTTTCAAATTCTCACGTGACGCGTCGCTTTTTTTGTTGTTTAGGTTTGTATTTGCTACATTGCTGTACTTGGTGACCCAGGTGACTTTTCAAATGATACTTTCCTGATCTCTTGAGTTCTCATCTAGTTAAACAAAACTCGAAACTACACTGCAATTGTAACACATATTGCACTTTCAATGGTAAATGCTTTTTGTCAACATATACCGCATTAAGTGTACTACATTTTAGGCATGTAGCAATTCATTTTATCCGCGCCTGTGATTTGAGCCGTCACTACCGTATTCTAAGTTGTGTTTCAGTGACTTAGCATGATTCAGATTAACAACAACTCACTGAATTAACACACAAACACACACAGAATACACGCACACAGAGAGAATTGAATTTTCACAATGAATTGTCACAATTCAGATTCACAATTCGAAACAAGAAGAACTTCTCAAATTTTTACCCATATGACTTGTATTTCTTTTTGTGCATTTCTGTCGAAATTATATTAAAAAAATCACACCGTTAGCCTAAATATAACTTCAGAATATGACTTGCATAAATCCATGTTAATTCTCACACGCAATTTGATGCACATTTGTGGCCAGATCGCTTCTGAAAAAGAGCTACTGTATATAACTCAGTGGGCCATACCTAGTAATATAAAAAATAATTAATAGTCTTTAATAGTAATACTTCGCACAGGCCAGTGCCGGTTGGTGAAGGTTTACCAGGATAAATTGAGAGATAACTCGCCACTGATGTAAACCGTGGCCAGGACTTGAACTCAGGTAACCAGGTTAACAGTGGACACCCCTTCCCCCCTTCCAATTGCAAATGATAACTAATCGATTCTGACATGTGCGTGCTTTTCGATGCACGTAACGCGAGCGTGCAAATCGATTTCAATCAAAGATGCACCATATCGTTACACTGCAGCATAAAAGGAGACGCACGCACGTTCAGCCGCGAAAAGGCACGGAAGCATCACACGACGCGGCGACGAACAAAACTCACCTGTCCGTAAAGTAACCCCTCGGGACCCGGCTTGGTCTTGTGGTGCTTGGCGTCCATGCAAATGTTCAGCAGCTCGCTGGCCATGGCATTCGATGCCCACATGGCCAGGAGGAACACCAACTTAGTCTGTGGCATGACTGGTCCTGTCTCTCCCCGATGCCCCTCCACCGAGCAGCTGCGCACACTGGCTGAAGAATCTGTTGGCCCTGAAACAAACGCAGGTGGGCTTTTTATAGGGTTTCCGATCAATACATCAAGAGCAAAGATCACACGATGGTAACCAGGTTACCCATAAACTGCTCAGAAGTGCTTTATATATTTAAATATTTCTTGTCTATAGCAAGGCACTAAAGGTTTGAATATTCACAAAATGTTGAAATTTGAATTGCCTGTCATTTAACTGCCAAGCTCAACTGGATTGGTATAACTTTAAATGAAACTGTGAAGCGCTATGCATATTGTAAAGTTACCCACAATGATTTTTGCCGTTAAAAGAGTTTCAAATATTTTGGGGCTTATTTACTTTTAAACCATCCCATAAAAAAAAAAACTTGCACCTGTGACTTTATTAAATGTGATTGTCAACAAGCTAAAATAATTTGTGAAAAAGTTACTAATTATAAGTACTTTCAACTCTTCCGTCCCACTTTTCGGCCAATATCTTTTCATCTTCCTGCCTCATCTTTTACCCTTTTATTTATTTTGTGTTAAGTTTTTGAAATGCTAGGCTGTCCCTTTACATGAATTAATTTTTTTTTATATTTCATCACTTTTTTTTTTCCTCGGCTCACCGTTGTAAAAGCTCATGTAGCCTCATTGAGAACTCACCTGGTTAAAATAAAAGTGATTGTAATAAGCATTTGCTGGAATTCAGAGACCTTAGTTTAATTCAGAACCACGGCTAACATTAGTGGCCGATTATATCCAAACCAGTTCTGCCTCCCCCCTCCCTCCTCCACCAACCTACACTGACCAGTGCGCAGACCTATGGACAAAGCAACTTCCATGCCTCATGTGGCTTGAGAAGGCTTTGCGTGAACAAATGGCTGTAAATTATTATTATGACTACCCCATGATTAACGTGGATAGATTAAAGAACCGCTGAGGTAGACAACTTTTACAATCAAGGACAAAGACCCTAGCACATTCCAGAAAAGCTGTGGATGAACCTTTAGGAGGGTATTTAATAGGCTTAAACAATACCAATGTGATTAAAGATTAATAAGTCACGGGGTGGAGCAATGGTGCGGTGGTTCACGTGCTGCCCTATGAACTGCGTGACCCTCGTTCAATACTCAGCCACGGTCAACATCAGTGACTCGTAATATCAGAACCGATCCTTGTCCCGTTATCCTACCACTCATTCATTCGTAAACCCTCACGGACCAGCCTGGTGGAGTCTGTTAAAAACAAAAATCCACAATATGTACCGATGTGTCTTGGCCTTCATCCAACGGCGGATTGAGAATGGCTGAATTCGTTTTTTGTGCGACGTCACCGGCGTTGACCACCAAGGTTGGCGAAAAGCTTGTGACTCTGGTTAGCGTCTAATCCATTCCTTTGAGGGTCAGACATCACGTGGAGATGGTGCCATTAAATTGAACGTGATACTGTTGAGAAATTAAAGAACAATGAATGGTGCTATGCTTGTAAAACAGCAGACCCTTGAGGCAACCTGGACCCCGACCAACCCAAGTCACGAGCTGCTATTGCACGAAACTATTTCGAGGTCTGTACTAAAATCGAAACCTTCGCGGAATAAACAGCCGCACTGATGAGCGTGGAGATGCGAGCGCGATCACGCAACGCTCACGTCTGACGCAGGCGTCGGGAGGCATTTATCCAGCAGTGGATTGACAAAAGGAGGTTGTAAAGATGTCTCAGAAGCACTTCAAACTCATGGTCAGAGTTTTAATAATAATTAATAATTAACATTATTAATGGGAGTTTCATCCAAGGATCCCAAAGCGCCGTAAATGTATTTCTGTGTGTAGCTGGAGCTGTGTTCATAAACTTGATCTGTGTATTAGAAAATCGAACCATTCAGTCAAGAGCAGCAGCTAAGGTGGTGTTTTAAACCTGTTACGTTTTAAATACCTTATGAAACACACCTGAAACCATCAGTCTGTAACCAAATCACCTGGTACGTGCCCGATCCCATCAGATTTTGGAAGCTAAGCAGGTTTCATCCTGGATGGGTGCTTGGTTGGATGTTTGTTGTGCCCTGCTTGCTCGCAGCTCAAGCGAAGCAGTCATGGATCTGTCATGGCTTTCGATCCGCTGACCTCGCCAAATGTTGATTTAAACTTTGAATGAAACACCCACGCGGTGCTTTGCCGGGTCCAAAAATTGCACAATGGGAGCTTTTGTTGATTTCCAGTTTTTTTTGGGGGGGGGAGGTTTTACTAATGTCCAGACAAACAGCCAACCCACCCCCATGGTGACCATCCGCCTTCGGCAGTTCTGGCCGTCCTGCGTTTTCTGGCACTCATCCCGCATACCGTAACAAATCGATGAGTCGCTCAAATATATATATGCGAGATTTAACAACCCTGTCGTGACATTTAGCCTTCAAAGGATATCAAAGGATCAATGATTAACAAGCGATAGCAGCAGAACGCCAACTGCGCGGGGTGCAAGATGGGCCACTGGATTGAACTGCAATAAACTTACAAATCTCGCTTCCCTTGTGCACAATAAGCCATTCCGTCTCGCTGGGCGTCAATCAACTTTCAATATCTTATCGGTTTTTAAGACGTACATATCTTATCAGTTTTGATACGGTATTTACGTAATCGGTTTTGATAAGATATGTAGGCCAGAATGTATTACAAATGGGTCCCAACAAAGTCGCATCGCTGTAGGCTACATTGCGGGCAGCGACATCCAATGTTGTACTGCACTGCTATGCCCCCCCCCCCCCCCCCCAAGGTATGGTACCATCATTGCTCAGTCATCAACTATTAGAAACGCGTGGGCGACAGCTAACGATGCACAGCAAATGCCCACGTGCGTTAAAGGGCCGTCCATAAATGACGTCACGCACCTAGGGGGGGGGAGGGGGGTCAGACATTTGTGACGATGTGTGACGAACGAGGGAGGGGGGGGGGTTTGAGAAATGTGACGTCACATCAAAATGCACAACTTTAAATAAATATTAATTGAAAAGAATTGTTATAACACTAATTTTTATTCATTTTCATTATTAACTATTTGATTATTTAAATTGACTGAGGCCACCTTTTATTTATTCCATGAAGGAGCATTTTGCTTCTCCATGGAAGAATGGAGAAGCATCAATTTTGTAAGAACAAAAAGATTGTTATTAAACGTTTTTATTCTAATGATTCTACCAGGGCTTTTCATTCTGTGAAATGAATGTGATTGTTATAATTGTACTCTCCATTTTGCTTCGTTCTACTACAAAGTTTCAAGTATTTTTTAAAGTTATAATTACTTTTAATATTTTATAATTATAAGAGAATTAAAATCTGAACATCCGCAGTTTTAGTTAGACGTTGAATATTTTCAAGTGCATTTTATGCTAAATTTCAGCTTTCCAACGCCTCCTTTTTAATAAATGTTTTCTCCTACAAAATCAGAGTGCAGCGCCACATTAAATACGCACTACAATGACAATAGTTTAAAGGGATTTGAAGCATGTTCTATTTTCAAAAAAATATTGTTTTGGGGGGGGGGGGGGCAGAGCTTTGTGACGTCATATTTGAGGGGGGGGTCTGACTTTTTGTAACACTGTGACGAGGAGGGGGGGGGGGTAAAAAATCGGCCAAAATCTTGTGACGTTATTTATGGACGGCCTCTAATTCCATCAGTCCGGTCAATTCAACTCGCTTCGCTTAATATACCGCCCATGTACTAATACGACGACGACGACAACAACGAACCACAATCGTATTACACAATCATTCATCTTAGTGGGGGTTTATTTTGTCTAGACATAACGGATGTGGGTACTGCTGCATTCCTCTGCGTGCGGAGAACCACGGGCTTGGTAAAGCTCATAAGGGGCCGTCCATAAATGACGTCACGCGATTTTGGACGATTTTCGACCCCCCCCCCTCGTCACAAAAAGTCAGACCCCCCCCCTCAAATATGACGTCACAAAGCTCTGCCCCCCCCCCCCCAAAACCATATTTCCATCTTGAAAATAAAACATGCTTCAAATCGCTTTAAACTATTGTCATTGTAGTGCGTATTTATAATGTGGCGCTGCCCTCTGATGTTGTAGGAGTGTTGTTATAACAATTAGTGTTGTTATAACAATTCTGTATATATTTAAAGTTGCGCATTTTGATGTGACGTCACATTTCTCAAGTCACAAATGCCTGACACCCCCCCCCCCCCTAGGTGCGTGACGTAATTTATGGACGGCCCCTTACACAATCATTACTTTTTTTTATATGGACATAACGGATGTAGGTACTGCTAGCTTTACTGGACATGACAACTGTTGCATTGTAGCCCATGCGAACATCGCAAGCAACCGCGCACTTCCATGCACTATACACACGCACACGCACGCCACTGCAATCTTCCACGCTTCTTTGGTGTACAGTACTGTACACTATAACACACACACGCAAAGTCTCCACAAATGCTACAGGTCAATACATACAATTCAGTACTTACGTGACGCTGAGCTGTAAACGGCACATACATAGCATACACGTATTATCTAAATATACAGAGCAGAGTATATGCTTATGCGTAGTGTACACCGCATACATACGTGTCTATTAGAACGTCTATTTCCTGAGAGTCTATGGCACATGCACGTGTACTGTATGTACTGTATGTACTGTGGATACTGTACGTACTGTATGAAATGTGCGCAATGTTAACTGTGAACTGTATGTACTGTATATATGTAATGTGTATGAACCGTGTGTACTGCGTGTATGTACATTATATATGTGATGTGTATATGTAATCTGTATGTACTGCATGCACAATGTACATGTAATCTATGTGCTGTGTGTATGTACGGTGCGTACTGCATTACTGTATGTACTATGTATATGTAATGTATGTACTATGTAATGTATGTACTATGTAATGTATGTACTATGTAATGTATGTACTGTGTACGTACGGTGTGTACTGCATTACTGTATAAACTGTATGTACCGCATGCACAATGTATATGTAATCTACGTACTGTGTGTATGTACGGTATGCACCGCTGTGTATGTTTATTGCCCGTACACGTTGAGGTTGTTGAGCAGCAGCGGCAGCACCACCACCACCCACGTGGTCCGTGTCCAGACGCACGCTGCCCCCACGTGGTCGCTCGCGCTTCCGGGTCACGCCTGATGCAAAAGGACGCGTTCCCAGAGCACGTGCTGAGAGCAAAGCCGCCTCGTTGTGGTGCAGCAAAGTCGCGCCTGTCACGTCTCACGCTAGCGGCCGTGAGACACACACACACAAGCTATCTCATGCTGGCACAACGTACTCTTAGGTTTTTTTTTGGGTAAAGTCACGTAAGTAAAAAATAAAAATAAAATTAATTAATGTAATAGAAATAAAATAATAAAAATCACGACGTTTCGCAGGCAACACAAGTCTCCGTCATCAGGTGGGACCGTCACAGCTAGATTTTCTGTATCAAGTGCTGTGATACAGCAAATCTTGCTGTATCACAGGTGGGACCGTCACAGCTAGATTTGCTGTATCACAGCTAGATTTGCTGTATCACAGCTAGATTTGCTGTATCACAGCAAATCTAGCTGTGACGGTCCCACCTGATGACGGAGACTTGTGTTGCCCCCGAAACGTCGTGATTTTTGATTTTTTTATTATTTTATTTCTATTATTACTTTTATTAAAAAAAATTACCTACATGATGACTTTACCGAAAAAACCTAAGAGTATGTATCCTTGCAGTCACGAGAGCTTCAAATCTAGAACTGGCACAACGTAACATCGTGCAGTTAGTTTCGCGTGTGTAGTGTGTGAAAATTCAGTGGGGGGGACGTTGGGCAGGGATATTTGTGTATTCAGTATAACATCATTACATCATTCCTCATCATACACCCCCCCCCCCAGTTTGGTGGCCTCGCGCTGATGGTAGCGATCTTTTCTGGAAGTCTTCGCTGTTTTTTTCCTGGATGTTTCTATTGCGCGAAGTCACTTTAAGATGTTTCTTGTTCATGTATTTTTTGTTTGTTGCAGTTGCACCCAATTCAAGAGCCGCATGGCTCACAGGGCTATGCCGAATAAATGATCTGAACTCACGCCACTCGGTGGTCGCTCTCACTCATTGCACGTCCGGCGTTCCCGTGCACCCGTTACAACATCGGGTGTCGCACACAGGACACACGCCTGTCACGTCTCACGCATCAAACCGCGAGACTCACGCAGGCACAACGTAACAGATTATTTTCTGTCACGAAATTTCACGTGTGAGATATAAAAAAAAATTGGGGGGGAAGGGTGGGTTCTTCTTTGGGGGAAGGGTGGGTTTTTCCGTTTGATATGTCAGTACATCATCCCATCCGTTTAACACGTAGGCTTTCGCGACCAATATTATTCATAATCAACGTTTTTGGGTTAGATCGCGAGAGCAGAGCCTCACCATTCTGGCGAATTGCCCGATGATGCTGGATGCAATTACCAGCGAAACGTCGTACGACTCAAAAATTGAAAATGTTGTGGTTTCACACTTCAACACACCGGTGGGCTAAAGCAGTGAACTATTTGTCTTTTGTCAACGTGACACTTTTTTGCTGATTGGCCGTGGCGGGTGGTGGAGGGTTACGACACATTTATAAATAACGCGATCTAACCCAAAAACGTTGATTATGAATCATCCCATCCCTCTGCAGGTCTCACGCCGATTTCCAGCAAACGCACGCCACTCGCTGGCTGCTCTTAAGCATTGCATGTCGAGAGATGTGAACAGTCGTAATAGTGATTTAAAGCTTTCGTGACTGCAGGGATTCATATTCTTGGTTCTTTCGGTAAAGTCACGTAGAAGGGAAATAATAAAATAATATAAATATAAAACAATAAAAATTCTCACGACGTTTCGACTGCAACACAAGCAATCATCATCAGAAGAAAATTTTCTTGCTGTTGATTTCACACATGCTGGGGATTTCACACCTGATGATGATTGCTTGTGTTGCAGTCGAAACATCGTGAGAATTTATATGTTTTATATTATTTTATTATTTCCCTTCTACGTGACTTTACCGAAATAACCAAGAATATAGTCGTAATAGTGCCATGTAAATTGTTTGCTGCATGTAAATCAAATTAATACGGTACGATACGTCCTTCCTAAGTCATACCGGTTACCCGTATTCTTGTATAGAGGAATTTAGTTTAAAAAACATTGTTTTTGTGTTTCTCCCTTCTGATGGAACTTTGTAAGATGAACGTTGAGATGTATCAGGGGCACGAGGTGATCAATAAGGTCTGTATTGGTCTGTAATAAGGTAGGGCACTGAGAATGGGTTGACAGTTTTGCTAAGTATACTCAGACAACCCATATGACGGACACAGAGGTGGAGAGGCCATTCTGCGGGGGATTGATAACGTTAAAAACACACACACACACACATACCCTATGTATGGACTGGTCCCTATCTTGGGAATGTGGAATGTCCACCACTTTCTCAGAACAGTAAACAAGACTACAGCTCCACGTGCTAACGCGAAACTTTGCATATATATACAGCAATGCTTGTGCCTTTGCTAAGTTAGAAGTACACCATCTGGATGAAACTACAGGACTCCAGGGAAATGCAAAAATGTCCGTTTTTATTCTCGCTTTTTATGAGGATGCTGTTGCTGTGATTTTCCTGTTTCACAATTATTCTTGTATAGGCTACACAATCAATGCTATTGAAAGTTTCAAATATGTGCCTTAGCCTTTCTTTATTATTCATGTATTCACGTACGTTATATACCGATGTATTATCTAACTACTATATCAGTTGTTTTAACGGTGAATGTGCATGTTACATAATAGTTGGACATGTATTTTCGTTTTAATCATTAACCCACTTAAAAAAACCTCCACTCTCTAGGTATACAGTGACCATGGAATGTCAGACATCTCTGCATGACCCCATCCACCGCTGTAAAAAGAAAAGTTTCACGGGAAATCTCCCTGCCAGTGATTACTGAGAGTAAATATTCCAACATTTCTGTTGAGCTCCACCAGGATACGTGTGAGCTAGCAGCCCCCTCTACATCTCATCAGCCAACTTTTGCATATAGCCATGCCCACTCAACCACCAGAACCTTATTTGGCCTTCTTCTGAGTCATGCCAGACATTTAAACCAGAGTCAAAATTCTGACTTTTTCAGGACACCGAGAACCTCGTAATGAAACCGGGACTGTCCTGACAAAACTGGAATGTTTGGTGGCTTTACGGTTATTATGCTTGTCTGTCCAGGAAGGCCTAACTTAATCTCAAGGCTTTTTCTCAGGAGGGTCCTGCCAAGTTTTTTTCAGTAGAGGGGGATATTACTATGTATAATCTCAAGTAAGTATGTTTGCGAGAAATGTTTGAGCATTGGAAGGAAACCAGAGAACCAGGAGGAAACCCATGTAGAGCAGGGGGAGAACATACACACTCCACGCAGAAAGGCGGGAATGAAACTTAAGTACTTTTTGCTGTTGAGACACAACTGTTACTAATGCGCCACTCTGGCACCCATTACACAATAGTCTTGCAATCGATGAGTGGTCGCAATAATAATTTACCACATTTCGATTTAAAGCTTTCGTGACTGCAGGGATTCATCTTATTGGTTCTTTCGGTAAAGTCACGTAGAAGGGAAGTAATAAAATAATAAAAATAAAACATAATAAAATAATTCTCACGTGAAAGCTAATCAAAGAGATCAATCTATCTCACTAGACTTTCACGTGAGAATTATTTTATTATATTTCATTTCTATTATTTGATTACTTCCCTTCTACGTGACTTTACCGAAAGAACCAAGAAGACATGGGGTATTCCTACCGTTTTTATAGCGCAGGGTTATCATGAGGATGCTATGTTCTACAGAGGGATATTGTCTGCGAATAGGGAGTCATGTTGCTATATGTAACCCAGTTGAGAATTTGGAATGTATACATAACACCAACTTACCTGTCTATAGTGTTGGCAAATACTGTATGTTATAGCCCAAGGATATGTTATTAACATGGCAATGCGTCACGATGTTAGTCACCAATATGCCACCTGAACATCTCGGAGGCATGTCTCGACTTGCTGACCAAGCCATGCGTCCTGTTATTTTGGCACGTCTAGTTATTCATAATCATCATCACCACCACCATCATGACAGCTAATCAAAGTTTTATTTCATGTGGATCTGTCATTATCATGACTGTATCACGAGTCATTATCATGATGTGTATGTATCATCGTCATTATTACTGTCAATTGGCATCAGTATCTTCATCACTTCATCATCTCCAGCAGCTGCTATCTATTCAGTCACGTACATATATTAGTAGTGATCGCGTGACTTTCAGCTGTGTACCAGTTTCATCATCTTTATAGATCAGCAGCACTGCTTCGTGTGAGCACCCAGATCCCTTGCAAATTAGACTACCCTGGTCTTGAGTTATCACCTTATAAGTTCCAGAGGTCTGTCCACAAGTGGATTTGTTCGTAAGTCTAACTTTACGCCTGTCGATTCCAAACATGTTGTACGGCATGTACACTAAACACGGGGAATGGCTTTAAATTTGTATAATCTCCTGTAGATGTAGATGCCACTGGTTCTTCCTGTTCCACAGATGTAGATGCCACTCCCTCCATCGATTGCGCTGCAATTGAACTTACGACTCTCCATCCGAACAGGTAAACTGGGCATACGGACAGGTTTGTTCGTATCTCTAAAAGTCAATAAGTCGAGTGTTCGTAAGTAGAGGAGGCCATTTACATGACTATTCAGAGGACGTGCTATGCAGAAGGGTCATTTACATTTGTTTCCATTTTAAGGCCACAGTGTTATTGACGAATGTGTTGAGTTGGTTTGTTTTTTGTGTTTCTGTACCGCTGCCAACGCAGTGGCATCACCGAATAAATAATAAATACACATTTGACAGCTTTATTCAAATCGTTAAGTCTCTCCTATCTCATGATTGTTTCCTGTTATTACAAAGCAACCCAGCAGGGGGCTTTACTGGTACAAGGCACCGCGGGCCCCATTGTGTTAGAGTTCATTTCACACTGCCATGGCTTGCATTTGTGGCGAGTGATATTTGATCTGGACTGGGACAACCACACCCCCCCTCCCCCACCTTTTTCACCAACATTGCACTGACAAGCGTGGTGAAGTATGGTCAAACAACCCCAGCGTGGGGAGATCTTCATCCAGCAGTGAATTGCCAAATGGTTGTACTGTACATAATAACCAAGCAGCATTGATTTAACAGGCAAACCTCTACTGATGAGACTATGAAGGTGAAATTGGTCCAGATTTGACATTCTTAAACAAATATTAATGATCTGATGGACAATGCACTACTTTACAGTTGGGCTCCGGATAAATGTAATAAATACGAGCGAAGCAAAGGGCATATACAAAAATATTCACGGAACAATTCTCTACACTATTTGAATTGTCTTCCAGAGTAACAAAACTTCTGTCCACCAGCTATTGCTGGTGGACCGAAGTAAGAATAATGACATAAATAAGCAGACAAGGGCAGGTTAGAGTCCTTTTGGAAAGCTGAATTTTACAATGAGAAGTTACATACCGATGTGCCCACATGAGCACACAAGGCATTATAATACCGAAATCAGTGCGTACTACCCATGAGATGTGAATAGGAAACATGGTTATACTGGTAGGAACGAAGTGGACCAGACCACCAATAGATTATATCGTCCGTCCGTCCGTCCGTGTATCAACATCGCCCCCTACTGCAAACACTTGGCAGGACCCTACAAAAACCTTTTGACTCAGTGGGGCTTTCCTGGCTTAACAAGTGTAATAATACATTATGTTTATATTCTTTGGTTATTCGTTCCTACCAGCCCACCCCGCAGGGTCCTGTTACTGGTAGGAACGAAGTGGACCAGACCACCAATAGATTATATCGTCCGTCCGTCCGTCTGCGTCCGTTTGTCCGTCCGTCCGTCCGTCCGACAAGATGGCCGCCCGCTCCCCCTGCGATCTGTGAATTAAAGAAGATGGCCGTCGCTTCCGGCGCCTCACGGCGAAACTTTTTGATCGACTGACTATGGGCGAACTCATTTATTCTGGTGGGTGAACAGTGGCGGGGAGGGGTGGAGGAGGAATTGATGATAAAAAACAAACTTGCACCATCGTTACAGCTGCCGCGACGAGAGATGTGGGAGGAGAAGCGGCGACCGCTGCCTTGCAGGTGAGAGGTGCGTGTGTGTGTGCGTGTGTGTTTGCGTGCGTGTGTGTGCGTGTGTATGCGCGTGTGTGTGCGTGTGTATGCGCGTGTGTGTGCGTGTGTGCGTGCGTGTGGGTATATGTGTGACTGTGTGCGTGTGTGTGCGTGCGTGCGTGTCCGGCCCACTCGAGCGGCGTGATGAATGGGCGCTATTGGGCTTCGGATCGTTATTCACGGCGAACTGGAAGCGTAGCAACACAACTTCAATTACGTGTGTGTGCGTGTGCGTGCGTGCATGTGTGTGTACGTGTGTGTGTGTGTGCGTGTGTACGTGTATGTGCGTGTGTGCGCGTATGTGCGTGTGTGTGTGCGCGTGTGTGTGCTTCCTGGAATTACATCGAGAGCCAAAAAGAGGAATCAGAATACCAAAATCAGTGCATACTGCCTGCTATGAGATATACTCAGAAACACCATCGTTAGCAACAAGACTGAACAGGGCGTAAAGTAGCATAGATCTGTTTCCTGGAATTTCATCTAGAGACAAAAAGAGGAAAAACACGTGGATTAGAGGGCATGGGGACGTCAATTACAAGTCAAACTTTTAAAAAGTGGGCTTGGGCAGGACATGTCACGGCTATGATGGCAGATGGCCAAGAAAAATAAGAGTTGCAGCCAAGGAATTGAAATCGTCTGAGAGCTCGTGACCTAGTAGATGGAGCGATGAAAACAGCTCATGTGACGGTGCAAGGTGGAATGTTACATCGCAACATCGAGAGAGGTGGCCGGAGCACGGGAAGGCATTCACCCAGCAGTGGATCGTACATGGTTGTTGATGACAATGAATTTTGTGAAGAGCCAGAGAGTACTGTACAACATCAAACGTGGCTTTTCGTAACCAATACGATTAATATTTGCTGGGTTAGGCCACGCGATAGTTTTATGACAACGTTCTTGACATTAACCCTCGCATCACCCAACAATTGGATTGTCACTTTGCAAACAAATTTGTCACGAAAGTCTTAAGCCACCGGTGAGAAGTGTTATTGGTCAGGATTTGATCAATACTGTACATTGATTGGCACGTTTGAATAATAATTTGTGTGAACTTGACAATCTGTGTCGGGTGGTGGAGGGTTATTGACAAGCATTTAGTGCTGCTGCGTTGGCAGTGGCGCACACGCAGTTAACAAAAAAACAACGTCAACATGCTACAAGGGCCGTTGCCCGAAACGTCGCTTATCATATGTATTTGTGTTCTTCGTTTTCGACCACCGTGTCATCGACGAATGCTGTGAAATTGTTGTCCGACCCAATAAATCAAATATTTGGTCGGACAACACCAGTACGTACATCCGTCACATCTGTGCGAGAAATTGTGAATCGAAATCGTCATTGATGGTGCAAGCGGAAAAATTAAATCAACCCCAGCAGCGTTCCGCGTCGCCTAGCAACCGGCAACAACACGGGGGGGCGTGTCGCTGTGTTGGGGGCGTGTCGCTGTGCGTTGGGGGCGTGTCGCTGTGCGTTGGGGGCGTGTCTCGCTGTGCGTTGGGGCGTGTCCCTGTGTGTTGGGGGGCGTGTCGCTGTGCGTTGGGGGCGTGTCGCTGTGTGTTGGGGGCGTGTCGCTGCGCGTTGGGGGCGTGTCGCTGTATGTTGGGGGCGACGTGTGCGTCGTGACGTCACCACGCACGGACGTCACGGCGCGCGCTGACGTCAGGGCTCGAGGCGCGCCACTGATTTAGGGTGGAGGATGAGGCGCTGCTTCGGCGGCGGCTTCGGAGTCGGTCTGTGCGATAAAAAGTTTTCTACGACCGCCGCACATTGTCGCCGCGCCAATTTCTCTCGCCGCAACTGGCATTTTTCTGTACGCACACAAATACGGACGAGCACTTCGCTCTGCGTGATTCCTAACTAACCCGAGCGCGCTAGTCGACCGCGCACTGGGTGGAGACCAGGCGGGTTTTAGTTTGCTCGCCATGGTGGACGTGGTGGTGATGACGGGGGAGGAGACGGAGGATGCCTCGACGATGACGACGGTGATGGTGGTGAACGGCAACAGCGTCGACGGTGATGTTGGCGGTGACGACGGTGACGACGGTCACGGCGGCCGTCGGCAGCGGCTTGCGGCATCTGCGCAGCGCAGGGGAGACTCGCCCGAAGTAGCTCAGCTCCAGGAGCTCGTGAAGAAACTCGAGCGGCAGAACGAGCAGCTGCGCCGGGCGAGAAGGACGGGCGCGAAAAGGCGGCAGATGAGCGACGATCACCGCCAACTCCTCGACTTCCAGCTCATCCACCAGCAGCGACAACCAAATGCTGAAGAGCACAGAGGTTGGATGGACCCCGCCGCCGCCGGATTAACTTCTCCGTTGCTAGGGCCGCCGTGCCGTGGTTGCGCGGACTTTCAGCCACTGTCACCCACGTCGCCCACGTCGCCCACGTCGCCGATGTCCTCGGGCCTCCAAAGTCCCACTTCAGACCTCCAGACCACCGTGATGCCTGATGCAGGATCGGGACGTCTCCACCACCGTCATCACCACCAACGTCACCACCGTCGACACCGTCAGCAACAGCAACAACAACAATTTGGGCCTTCGGACCATTATCCCGTGTCTTCAAACTTTCAGGTGGCCTCGGATCTGCAGTTGTCTTCGGATCTTCATCCCATTTCGCCGGATCTCCATGTGCCCTCAGATCGCCAAGTGTCCCCGAATCTGCATCCCATGTCCGTGGACCTTCATCCCATGCCCTCGCACCCCCACGTGTCTTTGCGCCATCAATCCGTTCCCACTGATCTTCGTGTGTCCTCAGACCTCCAGGTTTCTTCTCACCGGCAAGTCCATGCCGTCTCGTCGGATGGCCACGCCACTTTCGCAGACCCACAGCCACCAAGTTCAGTTCGAGTGGAGGAGACCTTGGTGGGGCCGGGAGGACACCGAGACGGAACCCTGAATACCGTGGCCTTAGTTGATCTTGAAGAGTGCGCACGCTGGCAAGATGAGAGCTGGCAAGTGCAAATTGCTCGTCTCTTCTGGCTGCTTCACTCGTGTAACAACATGGTCATCCAGTACTTTTCGTTTTAAAGTTACACTGTGTAACACTATACTGTATCTTCTACGTGACTTTATCCAGTACTTTTCATTTTAAAGTTACACTGTAACACTATACTGTATCTTCTACGTGACTTTACCGAAAGAACCAAGAATATGAATCCCTGCAGTCACGAAAGCTTTAAATCGAAATACAGTATAGTTTCGATTTAAAGCTTTCGTGACTGCAGGGATTCGTATTATTGTTTCTTTCGGTAAAGTCACGTAGAAGGGAAATAATAAAATAATATAAAATAAAAATTCTCACGACGTTTCGACTGGTGTGAAATCTGATGATGATTGCTTGTGTTGCAGTCGAAACGTGAGAATTTTTATTGTTTTATATTTATATTATTTTATTATTTCTCTTCCACGTGACTTTACCGAAAGAATCAAGAATACTATACTGTATTGTTATGCATGTTTATTTTTTACTGTACTTTCTGTAATGTTACCTCCACTCAGAACGTCTGTGAATCATGGATTTAGAACGAGGTTTCATCTTTATCAGATTTACATTTCTTGGTTTGCCTGCACTTTGCTGATCCATGCCTGTC
Organism: Lampetra planeri; assembly: GCF_965212315.1. Taxonomy (NCBI): domain Eukaryota; kingdom Metazoa; phylum Chordata; class Hyperoartia; order Petromyzontiformes; family Petromyzontidae; genus Lampetra; species Lampetra planeri. The sequence continues at coordinate 9,317,542 of NC_136121.1, read as the reverse complement.
TCCCGTCCGCTTCGCTGCTGCGAAATTATCCGACTCAACTTTTACGCGGTACATTTTCAGGCTAACAATAACACGTGTAGCAGTTTAATAATAATGAAAACATGTCTAAGCAAGCTGCTTAGGTATAGCTGTTTTCCTTACTCGGGAATGTGACTATTAAAGCAACTGTTAAGTATTAACAGAGCCCATTTTCCACACAGATAATTTTAGGTTAAGTGAGCCAGTATATTTAAGCCTTGGTGCTATCATTAAGTAATATCAGTACCATCAATGATGCAAAGTTTATCAAGTAATTTCCTTCAACCTGCACTAATCTGGGGTCATTAGTGCACTTTTTACATCAATAGCTATTCTTTTTTTCTTATCCACTTAGCCGTTGGCACTCTCCCATCCGTCATCCTTTCAGGCCTTTTTGAGTTTGCAGAATGCATTAGCAGGTTTGTTTAATGCTGCCAGGGAAAGAATAAACTGTTTAGTTTTTATGTCTCCAGATAACCTTCCAGCGCCCACCACAATCCCACCCCAAGCTCATTGATTTCTTTCCCCCCCTTCCCCTGGGGTGCGCTCCTTCCTGCCCGCAGGCTGTACACGTCTTCTCGCCAATGCAGCACCTCTGACGGGACGACGCCGAGCTGGTACGAGTGGAGCCGTCAAGTCCTGGACAACCCGAGCCCCGAGATGGAGGCGGCTCGCCGCTCCCTCATGTCGCGCCTCAGCAGCACAATGCTTGGTATGGGGTGCAGCACTTACCCACTTGGCCCGCAAAGCGAGCAACCCTCGAACTAAGGGCAAGGAGATGCCTATGGTCGTGTGGTATGAGTCTTTAGTCTTAAGATTCATATCACACCATCATACAGACTCGGTTATATATGCTTCTTTCATATGGATTAATAGCAGAAGATTAAGAAGAAGACTTGGCTGTACGTATATTACAAAAATACATTTCATAGCCTCTAGGTTTAAGGTCGCAGAACCGTGGCTGAAGTTATTATAGGGATCACTTGCAGATTTAAAGAGCAAGAAGATGCAGGAGCTGCTGCGACGTGAATATGTAAGTCTTCTGGGTTGTCTGGTGATTATAAATAGACTAAATTAAAAATAACATTCTTTTTATAACCCCTAAATTAAGGTGGCAAGTGCCATTGCTCAAATAATTTAAGAGGGCACCTGCAGCTATGAGCAAGTGGATACGGAGGGTAGTGCGCCAAGAATCTAGTCTACAGGCTTGGCTGGTGATTAAAGACGGACTATAGATGTCGGTTTAATCTGCCATGACTCAAATAATCTTCAGGGGTACCTGCCTGTGATCAAATTTACTCCGCCACCTCTACCCGCAGCACTCATAAGATTTTTATCCCTGCTTACTCTGCTCTTCCCCTATAGTCGGTGTTCTTAGCTTTAAGGAAAAGCGTATTGACAGATGATACGAGCATATCGTTTTCTTGCATAATGTCATTATCAATCTCTTAAGCATGTCAATCAAGTGAAATGTCCTGTTGCAAATATGGCCAAGAATCAATGTGAATTTTGATATCAGCACTGGGATACCACTTTAGTGTGCTGTATGGTTTTGAGATTCGTTTAGCACATTTGGGACCCACTCTTAGCCACATAAGGGGAATTGCAGGATATATGATAGTTTAAAACGGTAGCAGGACTGTGGGGTGGGTAGCGTGGTGATGCAGTGGTTAGTGCATTGTGCTACAAGCCCGGGAACCTAGATTTGATTTCCAGCCAAAGCTGACATCAGTGGAAAGGGATACCTGAAATAGTACTGGGCCTTCCCTTCACCATTCGCACTCACCTACGTGGGGAAATTTGGTCACATAACCCACGTAACTGACACGGCGTAGGATGACCTTTCTTCCAGCAGTGGATTGACAAAGGACTCTCAACCATACAACATGGCTGTATGTTTGCACACATTATATACACATCACACAATTTCCCATTTGTTTCTCCCGCAATTTCACCTTATTTTACATTTCACCCACAATATACAGTGCCTTTTATATGGTACGAAACTGCCAGTGTGGCACAGAAGGGAACACTGGTGAATAGATATTGTGGCCATCACTGCTATAGCATGATCATAAAAGGCAGTGTTTTGTGCTGGCACAAACACGCGACACAAAACTCTTGTTTCAGCCAAATGGTCAAAAGGGGCCACGGGATGCGAGCAGTTTCTGGAATTTGGCAGCCATAGTGGAAGCGCAGTAGAGCCCCATTGTGCCTTGACCGATTAGGTCCGTGGCCCCGTCCCATGTTCTTGCTGTCCTGTAGGCAGTTCCACAGTGTTCCTTTTATGTACAGCTTGGCCTAAACTGTGGAAGGTCAGTGACAGCAGTTATGCATGCCACTTTGTGGCATTGCGTGATTGAAAGTCATAAATATGCTTGCACGATACAGCAATAACGTTTTTCCCGATATGACAGATATGATATAAAATTTCATAATGATTATTGCCGTATCAATATCCCACTACTTTGTAATTGTAATTTAACTTTTTATTCGATAATATGTATGCTTTTCTGCATTTCCAGGACACATATAAATTACTTATGTTATTTAACTGCAGTTCAGTACAACCTGCCATAAGTCTTCTAAACGTTGGAAACTTACAATCTATAATGCTTACAGGGCAGTGCCGTCAGCCATGCAAGGAACAGTTGAGTAGTTAATTAAATTATGGAGATGACGATATCACGTTAACTGCCATGCTGTCAATGACTCCAGAAAACATTTTACAAGGTGGTCATTAAATGGATATCTGTTATTTACAATTTGAATAGTTTATTTTGTGATTTCATATTTTTTCAATCGCAGAATATTTAAGAAACACGATGAGCAACGGTAATCAGGATTTAGCAATATTTAACTAAACAGAAAATAGAATTATTATGGATATTATCATGTACAATGAACTATTATATCGCGGTAGCCCTAGTAATAACCTTGTATGTTTATGAAGATATGTTAATGCCAACTTTTCAGTTATTGGCAGATGTGGGTACATAGCATCTTGCACAGCTTTGAAGTTCTGGCATGCAGCGTTAATATTTCCATGAAATAAACATCTACCTCGTTCATGCAGCAACTGAAGCTGAATGCATTCAATTTGATCCACTTTCGTGTATGGTGAAATCACCCTGAAATCACCCTGAATGCACCCGATCATGTCAAAACGTGGAAACTAATCAGAGTTCAGCCTGATTAGTACTTGAATTGGAGACTCCCTGGAAATACCAGGTGTTGTAGGCTTGGGCTTCATGTTGACCAGGAGATGGCAGTGCAAAAATGAGTACACCAGTCAATCGGCAGGTCACGTGTGGTGGGGTAAAGTGGGTACTGCCACCTTTTCCAAGATGTCTGGCCAGTGTGAAAGAGTACGCCAAATCCCCTCTTGAGGGGCTCCCGAGAGCTCCCTCTAGTGGAGGCCCTTTCCCCAGAAGTGGCATGAGCAAGCAATTGTAGAGCTGCATCTTTTTTTACTTGTCTGAGCTATGGCTACGAGCTTGGGCAGGCTCTGACAAGTTTGGTGGTCATTCATATTAATTTCGCGTGCGCATTTGTGCCGAGCCAGGCCACAGATGCATCATTTGCAGAATGCAGTGTCCTCAAACCCGCTAAGCTTGGTTAGCGGACAGTTCTTAAACAATGCGTCATCCTCTTGTCTTGTACCACAGCTGCAGTTCAGGTTGTCGTATCGGCCCCACCTGTGCAGGCTTGATGCACACAGGCCTTGGCCAGTTCAGAACCTGTTGAGCAGGGCCCAGTCACGGTGGGCGGACCGTAGCGTCGTCCACCACGGGGAATTGGTTCCTTGTTGATGATGAGCCACTCCTCACACCACAATGACTGCTGACACATCCTTGCATGGCATATTGGCCCACAGTGGGTGCCGTGATGACAGACGGGGAGAGTAGGCGGGCAAAAGATGTTTGTCAGCGAAGGACTTAGGTTGGCGCAAATCTTCTCCAGTAGCTCGCCAGTGGCATTCTCCGGACGGATGTGTGGATTTGCTCAGAACTGGAATCCAATAGAGTAGTCTGTCGAAGAGCTGCTGAGATGATGAGCATTATCTAATGTAAATTCCTGTCAACAAGCTTTGTGTGCGAGTGCACACCAAGATTGTAATTTCTATAATGGCTAATAAGTGTCTGAAGCCACATAGACACTACAAACTATTACGTGATATAATATTGCCCAAAAAAAACCTACTCCTTATAAATATTGCCTTGGTGTCAGTGCGTGCAACATTATTTGAAAATCCTATTATCTGAAATATTTACCGGGTGTGCAGGGTGGTGCATGACCCTTATCCAGTACATTGGAAGCAGGGGTCAGTGCATCCTATAGATTTTGTAAACTCTAAAACCTGCTGAGCTGTGTGATAAGATGGCAGTAGAGATATGTGTGTGCACCTGTTGGTGTAAATCTTTCAGCTTCATTCCCTTAGTTGTGTGGGTTTTCTTTGGGTACTCTGGTTTGTTCTGACATGCTAAAACGCTTCTCATAAAGGAATAGGCCAAATATTTCAATGCAGGACTCTCCTGAAAATCCACAAGTCTTGATACACCTTGAGGCTTTCACAGCTACGTACATGGAATCCTACACATCGTGTGTGATTAGTCAAACAATACAAATGTGTCCAGTGGAGTCTTAAGTACTAAACCTGGTGTTTACAAATGGCTATACATAATGTATTGTTTGTAATCGTGTCTTTTGGTTCGACCAGTTTGTGTCTACTGTACGACACACGTACAAAAGGGGAGTGACACGCGATACGCCCAACTCGGATTCATCCACGACGGGACACTCATAGATTTCCTGCAGGGGATTTAGCTAAATCGCAGGCTACCTGCCAAGCCCATACACCTGCATTTCAAAACCCTACAGCCATATCACAAAGCGCTCAGACAGGAACCGGCACGATCAGTTTGCGAGTTCAGGGATTTTTAGGCAATGTTTTTTTTCACCCCCCTCCAGCCCCACCCCCCCCCCAACTTGAATTGTGCTTTATATGTGTGGTTTTTGTTGTAGCTAATACACTACATGCACAATTTAGATTAATAGTGAAAAGAATTGGTGCCAGAATGATAGATTATAACAAATAAGTTGCGTGTTGTTTTTAAGTTGGTTGTGCTTTTCCTATAATTTCACGGTGTGTTTCCTGTGCTTGCAAGAGAAGCGAGCGATGCTGAAAGTTCCATAACACGTTTTTGCCTGCTGTATAATTTACGCTCGCGTGCCTACGTTTTTTTTCCTCTTTCTTCCCTCGGGCTTTGCTCTGTATATTTATACAAAATGGAGCAGTCCAGCTGTCCGTTGAGAAACGTAAACAAAAGGATGTAAATTGTCCCCAACGTGTGCCGCCTTGGGTATTTTGGTTAAAAACATTTTTGCCCGATGGCGTAAGGCGTGCACTTATTGGGAACACGCCGGATAAGCAATGGAACGACACGTGGGTTTCACGGCCGTAACGGTGTTGTTTTGTTTCCTGACCATGTTTTGCAGGGAGCAGAAATAGGATGCACCGAGTGAGCGGCTGTAATCGGCAGTACACCATGGTGGGCTGCGGGGGCGAGAGCCCCAAAGGAGCTAACCTCACCTTGCCATCTTCCGCGCCGCAACTGGGGCGACATCGGCGAGCCGCTGTGGATGGTAATGGGGTCATACGTGTGCTGATGGCTTTGCAGTATTGACTGAGGCTAAAGTGGCGTCGAGTTTCAGAGAACACTGTGGGATGCAGCTGCTTGTCTTTGCAGTCTGCATTTAGATCGATCTTGAGTTTCAATAAGAATGTTATTTATCCAGGAAAGCTGCAATGAGGCTCATAATGCTTCTCAGGAAGGTTCTACTTTGGGGTGTTTTGCTAAATGTTTTTTTTAGCATTTATGTTCATACAGAAGGAAATTGATTACCCTGAGGAATTGTACGTGTCTGAGATGGTATTGCTGTTCCATGGCCACCTTGCAGTATAGCAGGTTTCGAAGTTTGATAAATCTAAAGTTCCAGATTAAGTTTGCACCACCGCACCTGGTGGTGATGCATGATGCCGTCACTCCAACCAAAGAGGTTGGCTGATTTATTGTTGCTATTCCAGTGTTTATTATAAGTCACAATGCAGTTTGTAATTGTGGCCTATGCATTTACTGTTTAAATGTAATGTATAGGTTTGTAAAGGTTACATTTGAATAAGAAAGTAAGTATATTCAAGAATATCAGGCAATATTAATCGCTCATTTGGTGACAGGAGTGAATGGTTTGCATTTTGCATACATATTTATTGGTATAAAAGTCTTAAACAGTACAAATGGGAAAGCAGCTGATAAAACTGATGAGTGATAGCTTGTCGAGGAAATGAAGACCTATAGTTTGAACTATAATAGTTATGGAGTCGGAGGTACAGGAGATAAAGAAAGGGAGTTCCAGACAGTGCGAGCAGCTGAGGATAATAAACAACGTAAATAATCACATCGCAATGAAACGTGTGAGAACACCTTGTCATCTTGTTTTTAACCTCGATTCTGCTTGTAGCTCAACTTTGCAATATGCTTATCTTTGAGATATTTTCTTCTCCACTTGGTTATCACTAAAGAATATAGACTGCTTCGGGTATATTCTTGGTTCTTTCGGTAAGTCACGTAGAAGGGAAATAATAAAATAATAAAAATATAAAACAACGCTTCAGGTACGTTTTATTTATGGCAAAATGGCTTTCAGTGGAGCTGACATTATCTTTTTCTTTCACAGATTGTGACTTGGACCATGTGACAAGGCGGTACAGCACTCCGCTAAATACATTCGGAAGCCCTGAGATTAAAAGCTCAAAGGGGCCAGACTATGAAACACCTTTGAAAATGATGCAGCTTATGAACGGAACCCAGATTCTGGATGGTGATGACTCTTGTATGGATTCCCGCCCAAGTAACATCTCTGAACTCCGACTAATGATCTGGCTTAAGGAGCAGAGTGAGTACTTTGAGATTCTACGTCTATTTTGAGCAACTGTTATCCAGCAGTCAACGCTTTTACCACTGGGCCAGTATGTACATGGTCGATGGCTTATTGTTTGATAATTTAAGCATGTCCTTTTTAAAAAAATAGATGTTGAAATTCCTGTGGTATGTCACAAGAGTATCATTGTGTGGCAGTGTAACAATATAAATTCCAAGTTATAAAATTATCTGGAGCTCAATGGTTTGAACAAAAATGTTTGTTTTATTCAGGCGTGTATGGAGGGTGTGCCCTGAACTTAAACAGTAAGGCACGTTGATCGATTTGCTGTCGTGGAAGTGTGCAACATTGAATTACCCATGTCGTGCATAAAAATATAGTGAAACTTTGTCTTTTCATGTCACAACATTAAGTTCTAAATCTGTGTAATTTATTAAACAGGCGAGATAGTCATTTTCTTTTGTTAAATATGTAATGTCATCATTATTTGGAAGTCATACAAAGTTTTTTTGGCTGGCATGTGGGTGGTCAAGTGTACAGGGCTCACGTGACCCACGTCCCACTGCGTTCAGCCGGGGTCATGCGTGCTATGTCACACCTGCCCTCCATCCACCCTCGAAAACATGTTAACATGGTGTTTTTGCATATTATTTTGTACTAATTGGAATTTCCTGTTTTTGTTAACAGTAGTTTTTTAAACAAGTTTAATTATCTTTAATTTGTAACTGTTCCATATGTATTTTATGTATTTCTGCATTATTTTCTTACAATCTGTTTCATGTTGTTGCTGTATTTCTTTAAACACAGGTGACCCTTAAAAAAGAGACACCTGGTCCCATTGGATTCCTATCTGACTATGAATTAAATGCATCTTATCTTTTGCTTGCAGAGCTGCAACAGCAAGAATTTGGGTCCTCGCTCAATGAGATGTCCCCGCCCATGTACTCTCCCGACATTCTCAAGCAGTGCATCCAGGTGTGCGGCTTTGACACAACATGCATCTGCAGTTTGGAGACAACCATGCTCGCAGAGACTGCCGCAGACCTTTCCTCGTGCCAGGGTTTCCTCCAGTCGGAGGCGACCGCCGATCCTCGAACAGGAGACCCGCCCGCTTCGCCGCCGCTGCCATGTGGGCCTCGTGTGGCGGATGAGCGTCAGGACGGGGACGGCTCGTCTGTGTCGGGGCCCGCAGATTCGCCGGGGCGACTCCGAGCACCACTTCTTCACGACCTCACCCCCTTCAGCGACCAGGAGGAGGAAGAGGACACCTGCGGTCCTTTCTCACCTTGCACGGACGATGTCGATTCTTCGAGAGGAAGCCGGCGAGAATCCCCAAGTGACCACCTCCCGAGCAAAGCGTCCCGGCTTCAGCCGCCCTTACGTCTGCGTGCACCGCAAAGCCTCCGGACAGACGGTAACATAAGCCGAGTTTGGTTTGCTTACCCAGTGATGTAATGTTGACAGAACGCAAAGGTCGAGTGCGGCTAATTTGAATGTTCACAACTAAAGATCATGGAAACATGCAATACAGATCAGAGAGTAGAGCAGTTGCCCATGAGTTTATATTGTAGCAAGTGATCACTCAACCCACCGTATATCTGGGTTGAGAAAAATTAGCAGCCTTTAATTGTCAAGCAGTTGTTTCCTTATGGAGACTGATCCCAGACCAAATGTGGAATTTTTGCCACTAGCCTTGTGAGTCACTTTCACGAATAAAATGATGCATTGCAATACGGTGTGCCTTTTCTTTTCATTGTATACTTACTGTACCGTGAATGTATATAATTGTCAAAAAAGAAAGTATACATATATTAGGAGTGCGAAAAAAATATATATGCATAGAACAAGCTGTGCATTACAAACATGTATTTAACTTGGATTTAAGTACATGTATGCATTGTTTGCATTAATTTATCTGGGGCAAGTTGAATCCTGAAAATCACAGCTGACATTAATGAGTGCTTGCAGTCAAAGTGGATAAACAATCTCCTGGCAACTGGCATAGTATGCATCAAGGAAGCAGTGTTGAATAATGTTTTAAAGTGTTCACTTATACATGTTCAGGATGCATCTTCATGCTACAGTGTACAGCATCAAAAACGTACAACATTGACGTGAAAGCAATATTTGAAGAAAAAAACACGTTTAAAAAAAAAAGCATTGTATAAATAATAATAATTTACAGTGCTTTTTCAATACGTTGCTGAATGAAGGCCGCCTCTCACTCCTGTCATGCTAGTTATTTGACCGTACTTCATGCTGGTCAGTGAGGATTTGCTTAAGATGTAGTGCCCAAAACCGGTTCAGATATCACTTTCCATTGATGTTTAGCTGTGGCCAGGAATTCATTTCAGATTACCCGGTTCATACTGCAGTGCGTGAACCACTTGTGTCATACTCCCCTGTATACTATGCACCAGACACAATACAATTTCATCTCAGGATGATGTATAATTATTGCAATTTAGGGTCATGATTCGATTGTGGTGAATGTTGGTGCCTCTTGGCTGCAGATGATGACGCGAGTTCAATTCATATAACATTCACATGCAAAAACATCAACTTTTATGCACTCTATACAGTTAATATATCGCGAGCTAAAGAATGTAAATCGATGCATCGTTCCACCTTGTATACAATCTTGTACAATTAAAGCGTTATTGAAATTTTTTATCTGCATTATTACATGTGTATGGTTTGTAGGCTTGCAGCAGAGGAGCAGACATTTAATGGTGGAGCCAGGGAGGGTGGCTTCCGGTCTCTCTCAGCCCCAGGCGGTGGTGCGGGGTACAGCGGTACCCCAAGGCTCTCAGCAGCGTCGAGTAGATGTGCCTGGTGCGGGACAAGCCAAAGGCCTGGCGACGGGTACGTGAGGTCGTTGGCACCATCTTTACATGCTTTTAAAAAGTGATATATTCTCTACTACATATATATATCAGTGGCATAGTAAATATGCCTTCACATTCCATTTAATCCTAATCAAACAGTGGTCTTAAAACAATCTGAAGCTAGAAACTAACCTGCATACGAGTTGTAAATCAAACTACTTGTCCTGAACATATTCCTAGCTATAACCCATGGCCTTATCTTAACCCCTAATAGTATCTGTGCCATTAACCAAAGCCAGGTATGGGCATGCTTACAATTTTGAACTCTGTTAAATATCACGACATCAGTGAATACACCGTTCTCAGATAGTAATTGTTTTGTGTTTCCAGCACCTTCGTCCTCCAATGGGCTGCCAGCGGTCACTAGCCCAGGCCAAAATGTCCGGCTGGCGAACACGAACGTGGGTCGCGCAGCGGAAACGAGGCCCCGCACTGTTGCGACGAACAAGCAGCCGGCGCCGCAGCCAAGGGCAGCGAGCGGTCCCACCACACCTGCTCGGTCGCGCCTCATGCAGGGACAGAGGCCGAAAGTGGGATCGCCTAGACACGGCCAAATCAATGCCAGCCCAAGTATGCAATGCTCACTCTTCAAATGTTGGTCTTTACCATCATTGTATCATTCAGATCTCACAAAGTGGTGCAGCCCTCCATGTTGGAGCCCATGGCAGTGAACATCTTTGTTCGAAAAGTACTTGCGAGAGCCATTCAAGTGACCTTTGCTCTACACAGCATGAGGCAGAACTTTCTTCCTACCTGACCTGCGACATAGATTAATGTTCGTTGCATGGCAGTCAAACAAATCTCTAAAATATTATAGAAACAAATTTACCGTGATGGTTGTACAGTCTTTGGTGACCAGGCGGAGACTGTCAACTCATTACACTTGAGAACATGGTTTAAACGCAGGCAGATGCTTGGATTCGAACCCAGGATATCAGCGGTGCCAGCTCAACGCTCTGAACCACCCAGGGAGCTCGTGACACAACACGCAATCTCTGCATTCTCCTGGGCACCAATTTCGCATGTGCTGCTCGATACACTGCTTCTTTGGCGCATATGGTATCTGGTTAGTTTAAATAGGCTTGTGTTTGCCCACCATCGCAGCTGCTTTGGCTATTTTGCATAAGGAAGAGTGTGGTAACTTGACTTGTCTGCTCTCTGTTGCACAGTGCTCTGGCTTGTTGATGCATTTTAAGTGGGGTTATACAATGTAAAGGTTACATGTACATGCCTGCAGGCATGAAAACATGAAATGTGCTATACTGCATTTTTCTTTGGGTAGGGAACCTTTTAAAAAGGTGATAGTTCAGAGGTCACTTTTGTATCTTGTTGAAAGCTTTGAACCTGCCTAGGCCAACAAATTCTATTGAACCCAAAAGAGAAAAGGATTTTCATTTAATGAAAAAACTGCATAAGATTAGTTTTATTTTTCAGTTTTTTTATATTTGTCCTTTCCCATTCTATGTCACCTTATAGATGATACGCATGTGAGCATGCCAAACCTGAACAGCACTATCGTGCGGCCGGCTCTTGCAGTTGTAAAAAACAGCCTCAGCCTGGAGTCCAATCTTCAGGATCCAGCTACAGATGCGTCTCTTCGCTGTAAAACCAAAACAGGTATCATCCCATCGTGTTTTGCAGCTTTTGACGTTGAATCCTCCCATGTTATGACACATTTGGCATTGTTTCTCATGAAACAATGATAGCTGTTTGTGGAATCGGATAGTTCTAAATATAAAACATTGCCTAGAAACTGGAGGAACATGCAACCCAAAAAATTAACCTAATAGTAGTTGAAGAAACGTTCCCAGGCTGTGTCCTTAATTTAAACGTCTGACAGAAACTTGGGGCTTATTTAAAGAGATAAAATCACTTTAAAGTTACTGTCAGGCAAGTCATTTTGGAACATGAGTGATATCACTGTCATGCATTTTATTGTCAGTGCAGTGACATCACCATGGTGCTATTTTTGAACCCCCGACCGATGTTAAAAGTCTTTATTTTCTCATTAACAAAGCTTCAAACTCATGGGACAGCCCAGTGCACACAGCTATTTGATTTTTGTGGGTTGTATCTCAAATGAACATTGTTGCAAAATATCGTAATAAGCTTTCATACTCTGCTGCTTTACCCCTTCCCGTTCCGATGACATACGTTCATCGGTTTTTCTTCCGATTCCGTTCCGATGACGTAAGTGTACATCGTCAAAATGAAACTGGAAGAAAATAACGTAACTTTATCGGTACCGAGGCTCCCACAAGGCCATGCGGGGAGGGCGTGTGGCACAGTTTGGCGTCAGCTATCGTAGAGTGCGGTCGTGTGCCTACAGTTATATGCGGCGAGTGCATTGCCTGTAAAAACAACAGCGATATGCCTCTCTAAATAAAATTAACGCTGAGCCGCTTGCATGTTTCGAGATTAATTGGTGAACTGGAACCCACCCTGCAACTTACAGATGTCTCGGAAAGGGTTAAGGACGACGTTTTCTTGAAGTGACATCTTTGTGCCGTAATAATTTTGTCACAGGCTCGTCGAGGCTGCGTCTGCCGACGTCGACTTCCCAGTCGAGGCTGCCGTGCAAAACGACGCCACCTCCCGCCGCGTCCGGAGCGAGCTATCGGACGACCTCCCAGTCGAGCAGTCCCGGCACTACTCAGGGCGGCCCAACCGGTTGTACCACCACGCACAAAGTGCCCTCGCCTGGAACCCCGAAACCCCGTTCCCGCCTGGTAGTTCCGAGCGCGTCCCCGTCGTCGGGAGTAGGAGCCGGCGACAGGATTGGTGGCACCCGGGCGGCAAGCACCAGCTCGTTGGGCAAGAGTGCGCTGCCGAAGCCGGCGGCAAGCAAGACCAGCCCTAACACCCAGCCGTGTTCTGTGGTGCCTCGCAGCAAGCTGGCACAGCCAACTCAGAGGTGAATATGTACCATGTACTTAAATGTTATGCTGTTTAATTGCACAGTTAACGTTGCATCGATGAACAGCCATTCTGTGGGTCATGTTACTTGCGGTGAATTGTGGGTATTAGAATTAAGCTTTATGCAAATTATAATAAAATGGCCTTTATTACATTGCAAACAAAAATTTACATAGAGGAACAAGAGAGCTGTGCAAGTGCTTGATGCTGCTTGCGATGTGTCTCATGCTACTTGGAGTCTTGCGTTTACAATGAATTGTAAAAATCATAAACATAGTTTGATGTGACATAGGAAACTTGTTGTGACACACAGTTCCGAAATGCATTGGTTGTGAAGGGTTTTTTTTTATCATTCATGGACTTAATGGCAGAACCCTTTTTACTCGCTACAAATCATGGGACTTTTAAATTGCTATATTCTTAGTTTCGGTAAAGTCACGTAGATAGAAAACTAAAACTGATTTTTTTTTTAAAATAAATAAATACCTTTAATAATAATAAAAAACGCGATAAAAATAATACAATGCAGTTAAAATTTATATTTTAATTTTATTTTTTAAACTTAATTTTACTATTTTTATTGTGTGTTTTATTATTCTTATTTTAATGATGTATTTAAATTTTATTTTATTATTTTTATTTTTTGTTTTCTATCTACGTGACTTTACCGAAAGAACCAAGAATATGAATTCCTGCAGTCACTAAAGTTTTAAGTCAAAATTTTTAATTGCTATTTTGTAAATGCTACACGTGCTGGTAATTTACATTTCTATCTTTCAAAACTATTAGGCGTCCGGAGCTTCAATTTGTAGATGTTGACAAAAGTAATGTCAAGCATCATTAATTTGATATGTAAATTTTGGACATTGTTTTTTCCCCCACAGGTCCCTACAAATGCAAAGGTCTTTCGGGGTGTTAAAGGATGCTTCATGCAGAGTCAACTACTAATGAAGGATATGTAGCAATCCCAGCATATACAGATATCTATTGACTTATAGGAGGTCTGCATGTGAGATTATGAGTGTTAACTGGTGCCATTCATCATACCTTTCTCAAATTACAGCCACCATATTCAGATTATATACCTCTTAAATTTGTGGATGCCCATACATAATTGGGTTTTGACTTGTTTTATAAAAAACAAATGTTATTCAAGTTGATAGGTTTGACTTTTTTGAACCACTGTAGATGTGCATAATTTACTGACATGCACGTACACTACTTAAGCATTCATTTATTAATCACCTTGCTTTGCAAAGAAGACCTTCATAGTTTCTTTGCGTGCTTTTGCACACGTGCTTAAAATTATTTTAAATGTATGTGCGGTGTATTTTGCAATCACACCTGCAAAGTGGCACTCGGAGGGATTTTAATAATGCTGTTGTACTTTGTGTTTTCTTCTTGTAACTTGCTAACCTTTATTGTGCCTAAACTCAGTACGCTAACCTTTATTCAGTCTTCGCGTGTACGTGGTAATTGTTTTTTTGACTATATATACTAATGGAACTGGATATCGTAGCAGGTTTAGTAATTTAATATATGCACATATCCAAAGTATAATTTACATAAGCTACCTTGTGAAAAGAGGTCACATTTTTTCAATTTTATAAGCTTAGTTTTTTTTCCTCCCGATTAATATTATTCAGGTCTATTTATTGTAAACTAAAGCCAGGAGTATATATAAATGTTCCCGAATAAATTCTGGGCACGCAGGTCTTGTTGTTAAATGTGTAGAGGATAGGTTAATATTTCCGTTATATACCAATGATGGCATTACAGATACGCTTTCGTAGAAGAAGTGGGATGTGTTTGTTGAGGGTATGGGGGACGTGTTGTGTGGCTGTTGAAATGGGACTGGAGTAATTTGGAAGGAAAATGGAAGGGTTACGGATTGTCATATAAGACAGACAGCTAGGAAAAAACGATTTTAAGTGGCTCACTGGTACGGTTGCCCAATCATTTGTGCTAGTTAACATTTGCTTTGCAAGTACATGGGTACAGAGTAAAATTTTTACCAGCTCTGCGAAGAGGATAATCATATTTGTCATGTTAATGTTCATGAATTTGCAGCCCTACCGTTGGAACTTTGTGTGTTAAATGCAGTGGTCTGTGGCTTCAACAAGGTACAACCTTCACTGGTGTTTACACAATGATACTACTAATATTGCACTACATAGCATTCAGTACCAGCAAATCCCGTTGCATGCCATAATGTTATGCTTAACTGACTTCTTTAGAAAGACTGTTACTAAATCCTGTTACAGAGGGGAATGTTTAAGTTCTGCTGTAAGCACTTGTGGCATATGTTTTGTACGTATATTTTACAAATGATAAACATTGCATAGCATGAATGCACCCAAAAGCCCCGAATGCAGCACTTACTACTTACTATATGGCAGCCTTGAAGGGTCGTCTGTACAATATTTTTTGACTTGCTGAACTTTCTCAGGCCAATTGTTCACCAAAGTTGTGCTTGTCTTAGGTTCTTTGGTCACTTTCCAAGACAATCAAATACAGAGGTATGGTGGACTTGGTAGGAACTTGGCATGCAATGATTCATCAATATAGTATATCAATTAAAGTGAGTTATTTTGCCCATGATGCATGCATAAAATTGCACTTGCCTGAATCCATTGAAATGTATGCAAATTATATGTAAATGATACGAGTAATGTTACTTTTAGGCTAATGGAGCAAAGGAACCATTCTTGAATCAAACCCCAAACCCTGCCTGAATCGTGACGATGTATTGAACCACTCGGGAGATGAATCCTAACATGCCTAGTAGGTATCCTGCTGATAAAAACCATAGTTTGCATTTTTACAAAGGAATATTTCAGATGTTGCCTTAATTATTGAACAGTAGTCATGCTCTTTAACTAAATTTTAGTTCGTTTATTTGAGCAGCATGGCTGGCAGGGAGAATTGTCTATGCACGTGTTTTGTGTTAACGTAATCTGAGCTTTGAATGCTGTCGGGTTCATCATGGTTCTGGTGATATTGTTAATGCCATTTAATGAAAAAGTTGGCGTATCTAGCGATATTTATATATGCCATTTTATGAACAATACATTAAATGCATTTGAGATTCATGTTTATATTTTTTATTTTGGGCGTGACAAAATCGCTTGACCAACCTGGGGGGTATTGTTCGTTGTTTATGTTGTCCTTTGTTTAATAAACATTTTGAGTTTAAACTTACAATACATTTATTCAACTGACCATTTATATGCTCTTGATTCCTAATGTTAATATCCGCAGCAGCAATGCTTTATCCACTGCTGTATGAAGGCTGCGGCCATCCATGTCTTCTCGCAATGTGTCCTTCCCAATCCCGTTTTACTTATGTCAATATGATCCATATATTTTGCGTCAGTTCTTTTCAACGTCTTGATACTGGCAAAAAGGTCCCATTGATGTAACTGCTCAACTCGAGCTATTCATACTTTGATACTTGTGTCGTGAGCGACTTCCGAGAAACATCGAGTAGAAAGAAGGCTTCTTGTTTATTAAGAGCACACTGGGCGATACATTACGTAACGCAGCTACACATAGGCGATCCTAACACATTAGCCCATCTCCGGCATACGCTACGATAGCTGTCCAACTAGCGCAGCGATGGCGAGTGAGAGGGTCTTAAGGAAGAACAGCCACGTGGTCGGGGACGAAGAGATGACAACAAGCAGCGACGCAGCCAGGACCCGCAACAGCACCCGAACCTCTGGTTCGGCAACCCTGATATGCGCCCCGGCGTGGCCAAGCCCCGCCTCTGGCCACGCCCCCTTCCAGAACCTTCGAGCAGGTTCCTGGAGCCTCTGGACTAACTCCGCCTTTCACCCAGATACGCCCCCCTTATAATAAGGCATTACATAATACCCCCGTAACCGCAATTACCCCTTCAGGCCGATAGGTGTCACCCTGTCATTACACTTGCATTGCCTTTTGGCGTTCTCTGGTCTAACACTGGTGAGACAAGGCCATCGAGAAGGCTGTCTTTGGTGTAGGCCAATCAGTTTCAAAGACGATGCATACAATATCAGAGCCTATTTGCATATTTTATCACAAGTATGTGTGATTAATGTAGACTTTGATGTCTTGAAATAGATATCTATTTGGTGTTTGAACATCATAACGCCTGTTTTATTGCCAGAAAGGGCAATTATTGACTAGACCGCAATTAAAATGATTCAATGCAATTCATGAAATGTAGAAGTACCTGTATAATAATTTACAGTCCTCTGTCAATCCACTTCTCCCAGAAGGCCTCCGTTACAATTCGACGAGACTTCTCCATGCTCGTCAGTACAGGTTGATGAAGTGAAGGCAGGACAGGATAGGTTCGAATATCAGTCGCTACTGTTTCCTGGATTCATAGTGCAGTGCGTTAACCACTGCTACACCTCAACGTATGCTTAGTTTTTGTTTGTCATATGACCACTGTAACTAACAGCACTGCACCGTGTATATTGGGTGGTATCCACATTGGTAGGTAAAAATTTCAAAGTGCAAGAATGTTAACTGCATGTCGATACTTGCCACTGCATACAAGTGTGTGGCTATACTGTGCAAGGCGTGGCAGTTGTGTATAGTCAGGCTAGCCTTGTAAACGTCAACGGTACTCTAGTATCCATGCCGTGAGAGGTAACATAAGAGCCTATCAAGGCTGCTCGTTTAAGTCATTTTATTCTGCAAGGTCTTCATCTATATATATGAAAGGGAAATGTGTAAATAAGTGTGTCTGTTCAAAATGTTTAGCGTACTTCCCGACATGCAACAAACTTGAAATTTGGCATGTGGGTACTTTCCAGACTGTACACCATGCAAAAATTATAAAAATAGACTTTTTTGGGGGGAGGGGCGAAATAATGGTTATATTTTGCACGGCAAGTGAGCGATGACGTCACATATCTGCACGTCACCCGCATGCGGCAGCGTCACACAGTGTGCCTGCTGACGTCACCCCCCCCCACCATCCGCATAGGCCGTGTATTAATCCAAGACAAGAATCCAAGTCCCGGGCGAAGCCGGGTAGTGAAGCTAGTGAGACATAAGGGAAAGAAGTTCAACATACATAAAGGGCTCTCTGGCAAGTGGACAGCTGGCACTACAACGCAACTCCAATAATCCGCGTCGATAAGATGGGACTCGCAGATCCCGGAACATGTGGCGCACTGTGGTGGTTTTCGCGCAGACGCGGTGTGCTGCAAATTATGGAAGGAAAAAGCCGCGTAATTCCATTAAGGGGCCGTCCATAAATGACGTCACGCGAGTTTGGACGATTATTT
Organism: Lampetra planeri; assembly: GCF_965212315.1. Classification (NCBI taxonomy): domain Eukaryota; kingdom Metazoa; phylum Chordata; class Hyperoartia; order Petromyzontiformes; family Petromyzontidae; genus Lampetra; species Lampetra planeri. The sequence goes on along the minus strand of NC_136121.1, from coordinate 9,299,493 downwards.
ACCCCCCCCCCCTTCGTCACACGTCACAAAAAGTCAGACCCCCCCCCCCTCAAATATGACGTCACAAAGCTCTGCCCCCCCCCCAAAAAATAGAATAAAACATGCTTCAAATCGCTTTAAACTATTGTCATTGTAGCGCGTATTTAATGTGGCGCTGCACTCTGATGTTGTAATAGAAAATATTTATTAAAAAGTATTTAATGAAGTAGAACGTGTTGTCTATATTTAAAGTTGCACATTTTGATGTGACGTCACATATCTCAAACACCCCCCCCCTCGTCACACATCGTCACAAATGTCTGACCCCACCCCCCCCCCCCCTAGGTGCGTGACGTCATTTATGGACGGCTCTTAATCCACACGCAGGAAATATCCTCACATGTCCTCTTGCCTCAGCAGTCCGCCTGCTGTATTGTTTCACCTGAGGACGACGGCTTGTGTTGCTATGGAAACGTCGTGAGCTATTAATTTTCTACCTACGTCACTTTACCGAAAGTCTCATTTCAAACCCCCCCCCCCACAAAAAAAACCTGTCAACCGGCGAGATGACGTCATCACAGATCAATACGTCACCGCGCGCCGTGACGTCACCAGCGCGAGCCCCCACAATCCCGTGCGCGAGCGAGCTAGCATGGAGGGTGGCGTGGAGGGAAGGCCGCGGTGCCTCTCAGCGGTAAGGGCACAAATGTCGCGCTCTCTCTCTCTCGCTCTCAACGCAACCTAAACACCGTAAGCAATTGGAACACAGCGCGCCTCGTAAACGTCGCCGCTGAACCCTCGTGTTTATAATATATAGCGTTGTATAACGAGGGCCGCAGGGTGAGCGGCGCGCACTTAAATGGCCGCGTCTTGGCACACGTGGGTTGAAAAAAGTGTCGCCATGGCAACTGTCGCGATTCTTATGGTTCAGCATGGAAAGGCGTGAGACTCGTCGAAACAGGTTCAAGTCGTGTGCGGCATCGCCGATAAAGAGACACGGGGAGAGAGCGAGAGAGAGCGAGAGAGTTGATGGACAAAATAGCAATGCTGCGTTTATTGCGGCAAAACCGGTTTTACACGAAGCGGTTACCGGTACATTTTTGCTGCTGTTAAAAACCGATTGCGACGAGACGGATTGCCACACGTCCACTGCAGCACGCGACCTCACCCGCGGATTTGGGGCAAGTGCTGCCAGGGACCACTCCGCACCGCATCAGGAGTTGATGGAGAGGCAGACCCACGGGGAAGGAGGAGCACGAGACATAGGGGGGACACACGCATACGAAGAGACAAACACACGAATACGAAGTGTTACGCAGAGGCATGCACTACAAAGACACGGATACAGACAAGATGCAGATGTACAGATACAAACGGGGGTCACACGCATCGACATAAACACGGGTCTACGATAATACACGTGGTTTTGCCGAGTAGTTTAGCTCGTCTGCCGGGGTGGATTAACTCAGATTTACATCACGTGTATGGGCTCTGCCTAAGGCAGTTGTTTACATTCATTGAAAAAAGTCTCCGTCTGAACATTATTTTTTTTAGTCAGCAGGATCCCGTATGGAGATATTTGGACCATTCAATAAACGCGTGTTTGGAAATTCTGAGGGTCAGCGGTCGCAAACGGGTTTTGATTCCTTACCCGTACCCGGCCGCAAATGGGTACCCGTACCCGGCCGGGTACCCGTTCCCTACCAGTACCCTACCCGAAATGAGTGACAAACGGCTACTCACCAGTGACTCACGGCCTACCCGTACCCGTACCCGGCCGCACCAGGGTCGCAAACGGCTACCCGTACCCGGCCGGGTACGGGTATCGGGTAGGGTACGGGTATCGGGTACCCGGTTGCGACCTCTGCTGAGGGTACCACACCGGCAAAACACTCAAAGCAGTGCTCTACTGCCATCTCCTGGCTACCCCGTAGCCAAGTCTACAGCATCTCCCCATTCCCAAGCAGCCTCCCATTCAAGCAATACCCAGGCTCAATACCACTCGGCTTGTGATATCCACACTAGGTCCGGACACGTGATGGGTATAGTGTGGCCGCTAATGCAGTGTTGCTGGATTTTATATCGCAATTGCCCCCCTCGGTGCCCGTTAGCTGCTCACTGTGCATGGCTGTCGTCAGTCACAGGGAGAGGTGACACGCGCGCTCTGTAACTCACCCCCGTGTGCAGATACATTCGGATGTGGACGACGACACGTGCGTCACGTTCGTGTTGAATGGCGAGGACCACACTCTGGGCAACCCGCTGCGCTACATGGTTATGAAGAAGTGAGCACCGCCACCACCGCCGCCACCAGAGGGCGAGCGGTGAACGCGCCCGGGTTTCTCAAAACGGCTTTCGCGCAAGGCAACGCTGCAGAGCCACTCTTCTTCTTGGTTCTTTCGGTAAAGTCACGTAGAAGGGAAATATTAAAAATAAAATAATATTATAAAATAGCTTTATTTTTTATTATTTCCCTTCTACGTGACTTTATCGAAAGAACCAAGAAGATGAATCCCTGCAGTCACGAAAGCTTTAAATCGAAAAAGAGCCACTCTTTTTTGTGTGTTTCGTTACAGCTCAGCCCATTTGGTGTGCTGACGTAGTGGTTCTGTGAAGCTGGCACTGTTCTGCAAACCTGGAGACAAAATCATCCACATTTGCGTGGTGTAAATATGGCACGTGAAGAGAGGCGGCATCATTTGGTGTGTGTGTTTGTTTACGCTGTAAGATATCGACTTCTGGGGAGAGATCACGGCTCCGTGGTTAGGGCTCTGAACGTTGCGACCTTTTAACATCGGTGGGGAGTTTTCGCTAAAGCAGTTCTGGATCCCCCTTTCATCCACTGGTCACCAACTCGCACTGATCAGTGAGACAGCGTGTGGTTAAACATCCCCGTTATTGACACGGGGAAGGTCTTCGTTCAGCAGCGGATTGACAAGAGGGCTGAAAACAATGAAATGACGCGAATGTCGTTTAATTTGTCAACAAACGTTGTGAGGATATATGACTTTTTGATTGAATATGCTCCAACTTCCGCTACTCTTATGCCTGGAGCATTGCCAGTGGTTGTGCCTTGCTTTTTTCTCTCTGTTATCCCTAAACCTAACCCATCTTCATCGTTTGTGATTTATTAATGTGAAGTCATACATTTGTGGACATTGATGCATCTGCGTAGATAGAACTGGTACATATTGTTATAATGAAAAAGAGATGTTTAAAATATATATAAATTGGTTACACATGGATGTCCGGATAAATAAGCAACATATTTGAGGAGATTTCAGGCCATAGTTGCAGTCGTGCAAGCCAGCACGGAAGTACAGTAAACAAATCTAATTTGTTTCCAGCCCTGACGTGGACTTCTGCGGTTATAGCGTGACACATCCGTCGGAGGATAAAATCAACTTTCGAATTCAGACACGAGGTAAGTCGTTTATTGTGTTTGCAATTGTGTCCTATGGACATTCACGTTTTGGAGGCAAGCCTATTTTGGATGCTCCCAGTGCAAGCACTGAGCACTAACTGTCCTTCACATTTTGTCACCGTTTGCTTTCATGTGTCTGAGTTGATGCGATTAATTGCCATGGTTCGGGATTGTAATTCGATTAAAGAAAAACATTTCTCCAGCGAATTCATCAGTCTCTAGTGGTAGCAGATGTCATGTAAACCTATTAATTTAAGGAGTACAAATCTGAAAAAAGTATTTCCTATACGCGCGAATAGTGAGTTAGAATCAATTTCAATCACATGTCATGCATCGTTTTACCCCTCGTTTATGGTAACATTAACATGGCGGGTGGATGCTTAATATGTTGTCAATTAAATTAAAATTGCAGCAACTAAATAATTGGAGCGTGTTATTTCATGTCCGCAGACCGCACAGTAATAATGGTCAAGGCAGATACGAAAGCACGCACCACACAGGCACACAGTTGTGGTTGAATTACAGTGCTGCGCTGAAATGTGAGTGTGCTCTTATGTGCTTGGCAGGAATCCCAGCTGTCGATACGTTCCGAAGGGGCTTGTGTGAACTGACGACAGTTTGTGAGCACATACTTGCCACGTTTGAGGTAAGGCCTGCCTTTGTAAGTGTACTTTATGGAAGTTTAAATACTTGGGAGTTTGTGATGCGTGTTGTGAAAATCCATTTGCGGTTTTACAAGATATCATTTTCTTAATGTGCAATAGATTTGTGACCATAATTACATGATGTTACTCGATAGGGGATGGTTAAAAACAATTTCGATACTGAACTCTTAATTAAAATGTTAATATCAATTTACATTTAATAAATAGTGGGAAGGGGTGGAGCAGTGGCTTAGTGCTTCGAGTACTGCAATTCAAACACCGTAACCTGAGTTCAATTCTTGGCCACAGCTAACATCGTTGAGTGATATCAGAATCAGTCCTGAGCACCCACACTAACCAGGGTGGTGAGGTATGGTCAAACAACCCCATAACTGACATTGACACGGGAAAACCTAAATCCAGTAAGTAAATTATCAAAGGGGCTGTACTAGTAATTTGGTAAAAAGGGAAATTATGCAAACATACACATGATCATGTTTATAATTCTGTGTGGTGCAATAATAAACCCTCGGCACAGTGTGTGTTTTACAAGCTGTATGGAAATGCTCTGGGTTTTCTGTGCTCCACAGGCGAGCGTGAAAACCTACAACGCAAGTCACGGCATTGCAGACCCCATGGATGATTCGTAATGATAATGTACATCAAGCTGTTATTGTGTCACATGTAGTGTTGCTCTGTGTTCACATCTACTTTTCGTACGTTGTTGAATTGTTCAAAATAAATTTTTTATGCAAGACACTTTTAAAATGTTCTCCTAAAATAAAGTACGAGCAAAGATATTTATTTTAGCAGATGCTGTGTGAAGTACAAAGCTAACATCGCCAACAGTTTTATTCCAAACATTTACAAAATAAAGTCTTCTCCGTTTGAGGCTGGTTGACCCCTCTATACCAGTAACATCTCACTCACAATCTGTTAAGCACAAATATCTCTATTATAAACATGTCAAAATTAAAATGACCAAGGGTAGCAGTACAGTGTTTTCAATGCACATCAGATATGGCAAATGCAGTTAAATTACCACATCAATTTTTTTAATGCAGTTCCAGGATAGCAAATTAACATCTTTGATGTCTTTTTCCCAGTCACCTAACGCTGAATGAAGCTCTGTAAAACCTTCCTTTGGCACTTTAGCGTTGCGTGACTGTGGGGCCTTAAATCATGGGGAAAACGAGTGATGTTTGTAAGCACGTAATTTACCTTCAAGGCCTATTTAGCCAAGCCAGGACACAAGCTGAATGTGCTCTTAGTTTTTTTATGTTCTAGGGGTAATTAAAGCTACATAACGCAGCTACTTATGAGTGTTCTGTTTGCAGCATTGGCTGCAACTTCGCAAGAGAATTTCAAATAAATGTTGATAAACTGGGTGAGTATTGAGGCTGTAATACTGACCTGCAAAGCTTTTGTTAAAAAATGTTGATGCATTATCCATGGGCATTCAGCATTTCACTGACTGCAGTTGCAAAGAATGAATGTCCTGGTGCAGGACTTTATTTAATTCGAACCATTTTTCTTGGATGATTCTGGTATGTAGTATGGCTGCTGTGCAGCTCATTGTGAGAAAAACAACTCCGCATGTGATGGTTAATGACACCAAGACCACTCCGTTGCGCTGCCAAGTCTGCATGGGTGGCGACCGCGAGCGTCTGTGTGAGGTCCAAGCAGCCACTGCATGGCAGCAGGGCCCCATCTTATAGCCCGAGGAAATAACCTGTAACTTAGATGCAGTGTAAACAGCAATAAATAAATACCTTAAATCAGCCAAAACTTATTTGTTAATTTGTGTCTTGTTGCCAAGTTGCTTTTTTGTGATGTAGGCCTCCACTAGTAATGATCCCATGTGGTCTAGTTCAACTTATAAGACCATTTTACTCCCCACCCACAACCTAATCCCTTAGTTACCAACCAATCGCCAAGAACCTTGTAGGTGAGAACACAGAGTCTCTTACCGTGTGATTGTCTTTTTTTTATTAGCAGATGACATGGAAACTGGAATTCAGATGAGTTTAAGCACAGTTGGAAAACACGTGATTTGCATTTGATTGAAAAGGGACACATGAAGGTGACCAGTGTTGAGAGATGCCTCGGTGTTGCTCCATGTCTGGAACTCAGCGGGGGCTGCAGTGGGTAAATGCTCAATCTGGCCACCCTCCAGCAACGATGGTCTTTGGGTCTTGAGCAGATGGCAGCGTTCTAGCTAACGTGGACGAAAAGCATTACCACATGGGGAGCTGCGTTTCATTTGTAAGGAAAACATGAGTGAACGTAATGAAGGCCTTACTTTTATTGGCTGATCAGCTTGCTGCTTGTCAAGCCAAGAAAGCTTGCTCGGTACACCACCGTGGAATAATATTGATAAGTTCCACGGGGCCGGCTTGCACTTAATGAAGCATTGCGTCACAGTTTGCCTCCGGCTAACGCCTTTGAGGGTTGTTTTTGTCTTGTGTGGACGTTCTGTCAGTGCTGACGCGGGTGCTGTAGTTGGACGCTGATGGGTTGTGACAGTCGGGAGGGGGGGATCCCATGTCTTTCTCTGCTACTAGACGGCCAACTTTGGGCCTGAATAAATATTTCCTCAAATTGTACAGATAACAGCAGCCACGTGCGCCGGTGTTCATTAAGTGATAAAACGTGTGTTGCATAATTTGTTTCAACGTGCTGCAAACAATTTAAGGTAGCTAATGAAGCCCAATTAAATTAAGACAATTTAGCTGTGCTGCAGTTTGTAAAAACGTTGCGATGTGGCAATAGGATGCGTCTTTCTGGTAGGTATCGTGTAGCCATCTGCCTCCAATTATCTGCATTTAAGCTCAGTAAGTTAATGGCAGAGCTGCAGATGAGCTCGCATAAGGCAGCAGAGAAGTCTGCAGTGTACGTATGTTGAACTTCTTTTGCATCTTACATAGCCAACCATGCTAATCGGAGGTGCGGGAAATAGCCAGCCGGTTTCTCCCAAGTGTTTTACAATCTTACAGGTATCAAAGAGTCAAGAGCTTAAGCAATAATAGCCTCTTGGTGTAAGAGAGTGTTTTATCTTCAGCGCCCTACTGCGCTGGCAGATTCCTCTTCGTACGTTTTGATGTTTCGACTTGGTTTTCATGGAGTCAATAAAAAAAACACCCCGACCGTCACGTTCCCGTGCGGTCGCTGAATGGGCCCTTGTGTTTGGCCGTCACGGTGCGTTGTTGCCCAAACGAACTTAAATGAAAACATGCCGCGTACAGCGCGCACACCGATAAATACATTTTTTTTTACCAATCTGCAAACGTAACGGTGACTGCACGAGCCGTGATTGCGGGTAACCCTTGTAAGGATTGCTGCAGAACTGAAGTAGGGGGGGGGAGAAGAAGGGAAAACACCCCAACCAACATTTGGACGGTGGTTGGTTGGGTGGGTGTGTGAGTGAGTGCGTGCAGGAAGGGGGCAAGGGACCCCCGCCATGAATGGCTACCCTTTGTTTGAACTACACGCGCTTGCTTGTCCTCCCCCCCCCCATGCATTTTAAGTTGAATATTATAAAGAGCTGCTGTTTGTGGTGGCCTCCTGCTCGCAGCCCTCCCTCCTGCGCCCCTGCCGGCTCCATCTCCGGAGCCGCGGTGTGGGTGCGCGCTTTTCCCCAGCGATGATGGCAGGTGCGATCGCACATGGGGTCCACATGGACACTGGCTCGGCCGAGCGACTCGAGCAGTCCGTGAAAGCCCTTGGAAGCCGTCGTTTGTTCACAATCACAAACGCCCGGTCAAATTTTCTTTGGCGTAGCGCGCGGTGTGTTTCCGTGGGGGTGGGTGGGTTTTTTTGGCACTTATTGTTTGGGTTGATTCTTGTTTGTTTATTTGTGTCGTGTAATGGAATGCTAAACTACGTTATTATTTTTTGTTAGTTTTTACTTATCATCATCTCTACTGGATCTTGTAATGACCAATGTTTTCAGCCTGGTGTAATTTACACGAGCACGCATATTTAGTTTTGCTCCGGAAAACTGTCCGAATGCACCATTTTAAAGTATGGTACTGTACTTCCTAATTTTGGTTTTATAACCATTTTATACATTTCCAATTTAAGAGCAGTACTGTTGAATAGTTTAAACATTTTTTTAAGGTCGAATAACTTTTTCAATAAGAAAATACTTTTTATGCACTGCACACTTATGGACCATTAATGCACGCAGCGACAAGTGATTTCTTTTTTTTGCGTCGTTTGACACTTTCACGTTTTGCCTTTCGTCCCTGAGCATTTCATGTTCAGTGCTTATCGTACATTTAAGAGCTCCGATCAAGCATACAAAATAACCCCGTAGGCTTTGAAGCGTGCGCTCGCTGTGAGGTGCTGCTCTCAGTCAGGCCCTCTCGCGGTCTCAACGTCCAAGTGTCTGTCGAGAGATGTTTGGCTTATGCCCTTCCTGTCTGCCTGGGCGAAACACAATCCTCCTCGATGCCTTCAGATTGTAGTCGCCCATAGCGTGCATCTCGCAGTTGCTTTTTGTGCGTAGAAACAACGACAACAACAACGAAAAACCCCAACACAATCATTGAAGGTGTGCGTGTGTGGTCCTCTTTTGGCTTTGCTTTCTGTTTACATTTCACGGTGGTTTCAAATGAAGGGGAGACGAGTGCATGTACAACACCGTGTGCTTCGCTCGTCGGCGAAGACGAGCCGATATGATTACTCGCGAGGCCGCATTTCAACCCCACAATCTGTTTCGGATCTGCCCAAGTTGGTCACGCGTGTTTATGCCCCTTGGACGCACGTGAACTTGCAGTTTTTCGGTGCTGATTGCGCCGCTTTATTCCGTCCAACCCCACCGCAGCCACCAAACGTGCCGAATCAAGCTTGGATCACCACCGCTCCACGTGTCCAATTTCACCCTGGCTGAGTAACTCACCAGAGGAACCCGATCATTTTCGTGGCACCGCATGCACCCCCGCCGCCGCTCCGCCCGCAAGTAATGCTCATTTCCTGCTCTTTCCCTTACAGCACTTGGCTTGATTAATATCAGACGATTATGTTTTTCTTTGCAAAGCTGGCTTCAACTCGCGGAAATACTCTTTTTTTTTTGCACGACTATGATAATAATCACTTGCTTCGCTTTTATTCCGTTGGCTGTTTATCAAGAGTTGTTGAAAGGTCATGAATATTTACGTTTTTTTTAATGAAAATAATAATAATTGGTTGTAATTTTGTTTCTTGCAAATTACGTTTATCCCTTCTGTTAATATTTGTATTGTTTTTATTACGAGGGGCACACTCAAGAGATGAGTAGGGTTCGTAATTTGTGTCCTGTTAGGATGCCGTACACGGATAATATTTAACGACTGAAACCCGCGCACATCTGTGCTCATGCTTGGGACATGCTTGTATTTGTGAAAACATTTTTTACTCATAAACCCAAGGCTACCATGAAACGTTACGAATGGCAACATTTTCTTACGACATTTTATGCTCAGTTCTTTTTGGTTTAAATGTTTATATAATAAAAGGAGACTTTTGTTATGTTTCTTCAATGCAAATATGCTTGCACATATAAGCAATCCGCTGTTCTCACGTGAATATGCTTTCCTGAGCGCTTGTGGCCAGTGAAAATAGCAAATACTGATGCTAACGTTTTCGTCTCAAGGAGAAGAAACACACAGCATCAATCCCGGTGAATGCGGGAGAGCAACCCAGCCTTGGTCACACGTGTTTTAAATTTTCCCATATTGCACTCTTTTTGTGATCTATAGGTCTCTAGGCTTACATTTGGATGGGATTTAGGGAGCGTGTGGCCAATGGCAACATCATGGGCTACGAGTGCATGCCAAGCTTACCTTACCTCTGAGTGTCTTCGTGCGTCTAGAAATCTGCATTCGTTTGCACGCTGTACGGGGTTGATTCTTGGCTGCACACACCACCAGTGGAAATAATGTCTGAACCTGGCCAAGCAATCTCTCCTGTGTGCCGTGCTGACTTTAATAGGCGTCTGCCTACTTAGGACACTTGCCTTAACGGGACTGTGCAATTCAATTGGGAATGTTTATACGAATTGTGAGTGGGATCGAGTATTGCCGGCCAAGTGTCTCAGCGTTGGAGCGAGTGGCTTGCAATTGGATTGACTCAGCCAATCATATTTTGGAGTCGATAAAACGAGTACCATTTTGTGCGAAAGTCAGTAGTGGTTGTCTTTTGGATTGATTTGCCCCAACCATTGGAATGTGGAATCTCTGCCACCAAGCTCAGGGCTGAAAACAAGAGATTAGCACTGCCTCAATGCTCATTTGAATAATAAATAACTTTGGCTCTTTGACTATTAGTCTAAAGAATATCCGTGTACAGCAGTGGTGATGCAGTGGCTTTAACACATTGCGTAATGTACCCAGACACGTGAGTTTGAATACTGGCAACGGCTAGCATCAGTGGCGAGTGATATCCCAGGTAGTTCTAGACACCCTCTAAACCAGTGGTTCTTAACCCTTACAGCAGCTTGCACCACTTTGGTTCTCAATCTTAAAATGTATATATATAATGTTAATAAATACATAGGTTTGATGAAACAAAGTAGTTGTATCTTAATTTTGGAGCTTTCGTGACTGCAGTAATTACTCTTTGGTTCTTTCGGTAAAGTGACGTATAAAGATAAAATAATAAATTAAATAATAGCATACGACGTTTCGATTGCAACACAAGCAATCATCATCAGGTATAAATGAAATAGCAACAAAAAATCTAACCAGAAAACTATAGACAGACATATAAGCAGACAGATATTACCAAGATACATATAGAGAGAGTAACACAGGCACAGAGAGGGAGATCGCCTCTGTGGCGAGGCCTTAAATAGACAGAGGGGGGCGGGTGCGGAGAGAGGGAGGGGTTAGAGAAAAAAATAACATGTCAATGAGTACGGCGACGCGTGGTAGTAAAGTACGCAAGCTGAACATTAGGAGAGAGGGAGAAAGAACACACTAATTTAAATAACCTAGCAAAATATCGAAATGTTATGTAATACAACACAGAGAGTAGGTCAACACACAACGCATAGCCTGGTCGATTACGTATTTCAAAGATTGCTAAGTTAGAATTTCAGTTTGAAAATTCCAAAGTAGTTGTATTTACGTGCCCGTGCTTAAATTGTGCTTTGGATTATTTACCTTTAAAATAAAAATCTGGCCATGTCTCGCACTCCAATAAAAGGCTTCTCGCATCCCGATGAGGTGCGTGCACCCCAGGTTAAGAAGAAGAACCACTGCTCTAGAACAATCCGCATTGACCAGCGCGGTGAAGTGTGGTCAAACAACACTTGATACAGTAAATTTAGCTGTGACGGTCCCACCTGAAGACGAAGACTTGTGTTGCCTCCTAAACGTCGTGATTTAATTGAGTTATTTTTCATTTATTATTGTTTTATTTTATTATTATTTTTTACCTACGTGACTTTACCCAAAACAACCTAAGAGTATGAATCCTTGCAGTCACGAAAGCTTCAAATCTAGAAAGAGTAGAGAAGCCTTCATCCAGCAGTGGATTGACAAAGAGCGAAAATGTTTATATTTTTTATGGGCCTTTTAGAAATGAATAATTAGACCACTACAATGTTATAAGCAGTGCGCCATCAACTGGCTTTGGAAACCGTTCAAACATTATGTTTTGGTCTGCCATTTGTTATGAGCCTCAAGTAGAATTGCATTCATCATCATGACCTATTGTGCCCTCTCAATTGCAAGTAAAAGTGGCGAGGCCATTTATGACTGACCCAAGTAAAATGTGTTCACAATGTAAGCTTGGGGTGTTTTCTTTCATTACGGCAAACAGGCTGTGTTTTAGTCATGTTTATACGTGCACACACAGGGTTGTTTTTCTTGTTTTACGACCGCGTACACGCACGGCACGCGCACATGTTCGCGGGTACACAAAGTGGCCTTGTTAGGACGAGAGCAATTAACCTCCATCCTTGCCGGTTTCTAATTGGCTGACTGGTCACATCGTGATGGTTACCGCATGCTCTCGGCTCTCATCCATCACTGCCTCCACGAGCACTCCGTCCCACCGATCACTCTGTCCCACCGAGCGCTCAGTCCCACCGAGCACTGAGTCTTTCTCAAAGAAAAATAAAAAAAATTCTGGATTGAACAAAAATGTGGATTCTTGCGGACGATGCCGCAAATCAACTTCGCTAGGAAAGAACGACAACTGGGACGAGTGACAAAGAGCATGGCAATATCTGCAACTTATAAAGGCCATATCAAAAAGGAATGCAACATCTCTGGGACATGCGATGAGACAAGAAGGATTGGCAAAACTTGTGCATTACTGGTGAGATTTTTAGATAGAGATGAAAAGGGAGACAAAGGGGAGAGTGAACAACGCGTTGACGTGATTTGGTTCAAAAGGGCAGACACGACGTGCGATTCGTTACGAAAAGGGACAGGAAAATATTGAGCTCAAATTCTGCTAATCCCCAGATTTTGGATGATCACGATGATGATGACCATGATGTCATCTTCAATAGCTTTGGCTAAGAGTAATCAGATATGAGCGTGCGTGAACTCAAGGGATGGCTGAGTGGCACGTGAGGGCTCGTGCCCACTCTTGAGCACTTCGTCAGCACCACTGTGATCGCTGTGCGCAGTCGATGGCGATCACACAAGATAACCCAATTTCCATGTAAGAGTCTGATGACGGGCCCGGTTGCCAATGACTTGCACAATAAGGAAAAGTGAGTGATCAGTCGTGGTGTTTCTCATGGTTCAATAGGAGTTCCCGCGCTCAGCTAGCCCGGCAGGGAACGTACCGAACAGATGGCGTATCTGAAAGTCACACGAGAAATGCGACCGTCTCCTAAAACCGATGGGGAAATCAAGAATAGCTCACGCAGTGCCACCGTGACCACCAATTCCAAACCGTAGACCGCACGGTACATACGGCACTGGTCCCGCTTCGAACCACTGGCTGGTAACGTTGCAAATGTTCCCCATCGGCAAGGGTTAGCAAAGCAATAAAAAATAAACTCAATATTTCAAGAGCCACAATGCATGTGGAATAGGAGACGGTCCTCGATAAATTACGCCACGAAGCAGTCGTATGTATGTGTTATTGAACTTCTCTCGCACCGTACGTAGCGAACCGTGCTTATCGGAGGTGCGGCAAAAGGACAACAAACCAAACACAAAAAGCAACTCTAAAGACATCCGTTTTCAATCTAGATTTAAAACGGCATAGCTGCAAATGGCGCCCGAAGAGCGTTCCAGACGGCCGCAGAAGCGCATCTGAATACGAGACGGCGGGGTCCTTAATGGATAACGGTAACGAAGCAGTCCCTGAAAGAGCCGACCCATTTCCGATGAGGCTACTCAAGCCGCCCCCCACTGCCTCGCTCACCAACCTCCACACGCACGCGCGCATTCACGAAAGAAGTTCATTATCGCTCTTGCATATGCGCGTGCGTTGCTATTTAAAGACAAAGTGAGTAAGTACATTTAGAAACGCGCATCTTTTTTTATAACCTCAGATTATCACGAGTGTGGAGGGAAGATGAAGGGAACATTGTTTTTGCCTATTAAAATCGTTTTTTTTACTTTTAAGGCAGTGTACCTTGCAGAATGTGTTGAGATGTTTGAGTTTTGTTGGTACTGTGTACACAAGCAGGTGGCTCTACAGTGTCGCTCCCAGGTGTGTCCCTCTATTGCCGTGCGAGGCCCTGATGGCTGGCAGAAACATGATGTCAATGAACAGCCCGGCGTGTCCATAGCGCAGAGTACGATAATTATGAATAATTTAATGTTTTAAATTACATCCTGCGGCTCGTCGTGATGGCGGTGCAGCGGATAGCAGGATGTGATTTAATTGCTGAATTTTTTTTCTCTCCAAAACTTTACGAGACCGGAGTGTGCAACTATTTGTGACCGTTCTCCGTCGACGTTGCTCGTGGCTTATTGCCTCGGTTGTGTACAAACGAACTGAAGGACTTGTTAAGAGACTTGTCATGTTTGCAAGGCTGTGAAAATATCTTTGGCCGAACACTGCACGCGGTGGATTTTTATTTTTATAAGCAATCCGCACGCCCTTTGGTGCCATGTCTCTCCACCTTCTCTTGCCTTCTCTGTACTGTATATCGGAATTCGTCTAGATGTCTTGCTTTGTCTCTGTTTATATCTCTCCATTCCTCTGTCCCCTCTTCCATTTATATTCCTTTCCTCCCTCCACTCTATCTCACCCACTGCCCTCCCACCCCAACTCTCTCCCCTGTTTCTCTCTCTCTCTCTCACCCTCGCTCTCCTTATTCCCACCTCTCCCTTTCCCGTCACGATCTCTCTTGCCTCTCCCCTAATCCTCCCCTATTCCACTGCTTGGCGATTTCCCTCCCTCTCCTCCCCTGTCCGTTCTGCTCTCTCTCTCTCTCTCGTTCCTGTCCGTTTTCTCCGTCTCTTCCTCCCCGCTGTATCTCCCTCCCTCCCCAGTCCGTTGTCTATCTCCTCCATCGCATCTGCGCGGGATACACGGCCCGGGGTGGAGGGTGAGATGCAGGTGACGTCATCACGCAGGTGTGCGCGGTGACGTCACCACCGCACGGACTTGCGGGCCCGACAGCCAGCCAGGCAGGAATCCAACCATCAAAAATAAATCAAATTTGTAATTCTACTGGACACGTGTGGAAAAGAGCTTCATTAGCCTATCGGATTTATCCAGCAAAAATAAAAATTCAGATTCCGATAACGATTCTCAGTCTGTAAGTTGTTTGGATTTGACTGTGTCCCTATAGCACGGTGAACCCGTTTTAAGTAAAAACGCGAATCAACTGCAATTAGCAGTGATGCATGAGCACAAATTAAACTAACTGAACACGCAAGCCATGTACACTGCCTTACAACAGAATACACGCACTCGACTCTATTTCAGCGTAACATTTTGCTTCTCACAGAGGCGTAAATAAACCGTGGGGTTTGAATAGACATGTGAACACTTTTCCGTTCGCGCATACTTATTAAGTAGTAAATATCTATCTTCTTGGTTCTTTCGGTAAAGTCACGTAAAATGGAAATAATAAAATAATAAAAATGACAAATAATAAAATAATTCTCACGAAATTTCGGCCACAACGCAAGCAGCCGTCCTCAGGTGGAGAACAGGTTTGTCGAGAAGACTCTGTCTTATATATAGACAGTCACGAAACGTCGTGAGAATTATTCTATTATGTTTTATTTTTATTATTTTTTTTATTTCCATTCATCGTGACTTTACCGAAAGAACCAAGAAGATGAATCCCTGCAGTCACGAAAGCTTTAAATTGAAATAGTAAATATCTACTTGTGGGCAGCTGTTTCGGTAACCTCTTCATGCGAATGCTATTCGCGCGTGTGCAAATGTTACCCACTTGCACTTGCGTTGGGAGTCTTTTCAGGGGGACCCACAAGTCAGGCAACTCTTTGGGACTCAGACTCACCCTGGCACCTTGAGTTCTCACCTGGTTTAAACAAACGAACTAACGGTGGTACGACCTCCATCTGCACGCGGTGTTCTCTCTCCGCTCTTGACACGGACCGTGAAGTACCCTTTCTAAGCAATAAAACAGAACGTGTTACGATGTTCAAACAGCAAATAGAAACCTTTTTTCAGGGAGACAAGTCTGCATTAACCACACGTGATCGCGGTGAGCATGCAAACAAACTCTGATCAAGTATGCATTGCTATGCCATGGGATATCGCTGCTTATCGCGAGCGATGCATGCCCTGATGCGTGCATTGTCGTTGTACTGTTCGCATTTTGGCATTCTCTGGTGTGCCACTGGTGAGACGAGACCATAAAGAAGGCTGTCTCTGGTGTCGGCCAATCAGCGTCAAAGACAATACTCCGTGCTCTGACCTCTGAGCGACCCCAGGCCACATTGGGGCACAATTTTCGCATGCAGCATTTGCAATCGGCGACAGGTGAAGCAAGGCGCAAGTAGGCACGTAACGACGCATCGAATTCTTTAGCTCACGATACAAACAGGAGATTTTTTTTATTTTTATCGTACATCGAATGACAACACCGTACACGCATAATGATTGTCTTGTGGGACAACTCCGTGCGGCTTGCCCCGCGAAACAGAAGCGCCACGTGGCTTTGTTCGGGCGCACGATTGTGAAGTGCAATCCCCTCGTAGCGGCACGCGGAGGTCAGCCAGAGAGTATCGTTTTGCATGCAGCGTTGGCCGCTTCCTGTTTAGGCTGCGTCTCATTGCTGAGATTTAGAGCAACGGCAAAGGAGGCAATGCACGTTCCCTCCCCTACCACCACCTCCCCCACCATCTCCCCCAACCACCACCCCCACCTCCCCCACCACCCCCATCACCACCCCCACCACCTCCCCCACCACCCCCACCACCACCCCCACCACCTCCCCTACCACCACCTCCCCCACCACCTCCCCCCACCACCACCCCCACCACCTCCCCTACCACCACCTCCCCCACCACCCCCACCACCTCCCCCACCAACACCCCCACCACCACCTCCCCCACCACCCCCACCACCACTTCCACCCCCACCACCTCCACCACCACCCCTACCACCCCCACCACCACTTCCACCCCCACCACCCGCACCACCTCCCGCACCAAATCCCCCACCACCTCCCCCACCACCACCCCCACCACCACCCCTACCACCTCCCCCACCACCCCCACCACCTCCGCCACCACCACCACCACCACCACCCCTACCACCTCCCCCACCACCCCCACCACCTCCCCCACCACCACCCCCACCACCACCCCTACCACCTCCCCCACCACCCTCACCACCCCCACCACCACATCCCCCACCACCCCCACCACCTCCCCCACCACCCTCACCACCACCCCCACCACCACCCCCACCACCACCCCCACCACCACCCCCACCACCTCCCCCACCACCCTCACCACCACCCCCACCACCACATCCCCCACCACCCCCACCACCTCCCCCACCACCCTCACCACCACCCTCACCACCACCCCCACCACCACCCCCACCACCTCCCCCACCACATCCCCCACCACCCCCACCCCCCCAAGCGACGGGAGGGAAAGTGCTGTGCTCCGTGCGAGTACGCCAAATTTATTGCGTTGGCTTGCCAACTAATACATAAAAAATTATTTTGACAGTTGTGAAGAATTTTTTTTTACAAGGACTTGTAATGAGCCGAGGAGTCGCCCTTTGGGTTCACACGGTTGTCCCATAAAACAAAGCAAAAAAAAGGATATTTATTTTCTTTAAAATATCTCAATGTGACGTATCACGTTGTAAGTAATAAATACACATAAATACATCCATTTAACAAAGAACGTTCTAATTTTTTTTGGTTCTTTCGGTAAAGTCCCGTAGATAGAAAATAATAAATTATATATAAGAAAAATAATATAACACATTTTTTTTTATGAAAACCAAAAACTCACGACGTTGCATGATGACGACCGCTTGTGTTGCGATCGAAACGTTGTGAGTTTTTGGTTCTTTTTTTCTTTTTCTATCTACGTGACTTTACCGAAAGAACCAAAGAATATGAATTCCTGCAGTCACAAAAGTTTAAATTCAAAATTTTGAGGATCGTTTTTTTGATGTTCAAAAACACCGCAGTTAAAGCAAATTCAAGCAGTATATTGAAATCGTTAATATGTTTTTTTTTCCCCCAGTCCAGGTTAAAGGATGTATTTTTAAGAGGTGGGGTATAACCCACAATTTAACAGCAACCATCGGAACGACGATGACAGTGAACCATTATCCCCACACTGGAGAGAGACGCCCCAGAGGCAACTGGTGATGGAGCGATCTGCCCAATGCGCAACTTTAAATAAATATAGACAACACGTTCTACTTAATAAAATAGACTTTTTAATAAATGTTTTCTCCTACAACATCAGAGTGCAGCGCCACATTAAATACGCACTACAATGACAATAGTTTAAAGCGATTTGAAGCATGTTTTTTTTTTGGGGGGGGGGGGGTTAGAGCTTTGTGACGTCATATTTGAGGGGGGGTCTGACTTTTTCTGACGCTGTGTGACGAGGGGGGGGGGGGATCAAAAATCGTCCAAAATCGCGTGACGTCATTTATGGACGGCCCCTTAGTAATGTGTTTGTGCTAGATTGTGTGAATGTTACATGTGTGTCTACTTCCTTATGGCAATGGTGGTGTAATGGTTATGGCACTGCTCGATAAACCCGGTGACCTGGGTTTGATTCAAACTTACGACCAACAACAGTGGTGAATTTCAGAACCAGTCCTGGGCCTCCCCTAGGTCAACTCAACCCTAAACGAGTACCTGGTGCTGTGTATAAACAACAACCCTGGGAGTGTGGTGTGGGCCAGCCACTCCTTTGTGTGCTGTGCCGACCTTCAGAATTGCTCGCTCACAGGACTTGCACTAACAGTCTTTTCAAGGCTATATGGGGGATCTTTGTCTTTCTCTGCCTCATGGGAGTTAGCGATACTGGACAACGAGTCCAGCGAACTTAGTTCTATTCCCTCTTGAGGGCAACATCAGTGACGAATATCCGAAATGTTCCGGGGTTTGACTCAAGCCTTGAATGAGTACTTGGTGCAGCTGTGTACATATCTCGCGATGGGGAGACAAAGGCGGCCGGGCGAGGTCCTGACCACTCCACATTGTTGCGCACCGTGCCAGTCTCTATAGGTGCTGTTCGCTGAAAGCACTCTGCGCCAACGATCAGTGCTGCTCTGCAGGGGAGGAATCTTTGCTCTCGGCTTTGTGTGCTGCCTTACATTGTGGTGTGACCCCGTGCTAAAGGAGGAGAAGAGAGTTTCCAGCACGGCACAGTCTTGCATGGTCATATTGATTTCAATTATGTCAGGACGCATGACTTATTTCTTTATTTATGTTCCTGGTGGTATGCTGTTTTCCTACGCCAGTGTTAGTTTTGGCAAACGGAACACACACACACACGAATCACAAAAATATGAAATGCATTATTTAGGCTTCATGTTGGGGGGAGGGGTGGGGGGTCTGTAAAAGTATAAACAATATTTTAAAATACGTTTACATGAAGGAGATTTATACGTATTTTAATAAATGTGCATTTTGTTAAAAAACGTGTGTTGTTGGGAACACATCGCAGTCTTTGAGAACAGCTTCAGTGATGGGCCAAGAGGCTCAGAACTCAGAGCACTGAGCCAAACACCACTGACATCATGGGTTTGAATCCGGGTTTCAACATTTCAACTGAACAATTAAACGAATTAAACTATCAATTGTATTTTTACCAGCTAAGGCCCACTGAGCTACGTAGTTCTTTGTCACAAATGACAGCTCAACGAAGTGGCTCATCACGTGAAGGTTTGCAGCGGCCAAAGTGCTCTGAGCGCGCGTCGATTCGAAATGTGGAGGGGAAAACCGGAGAACCCTGGGAAAAATCCACGCCACCACGGGGAGAAAGACGCGCAAACTCCGCACGTACAAACGCCGGGTCGATATCGAACCCACGACCTCCTGTATACCAGGCGAGGTCGCTAACATCTCGCCACCGTGGCGCCCCAATTTCAGCCTCCCGTGATGAATAAACACGTTTCTTAAGTGTAGCGAGTCGCTTGTGTTAGCCTGGCCAGCACAAATAACCATCATATTGAAGTAGATTGTTTTCTGAGTCAATCCGGCTCACACCAGCTCCAACAATTACACATATCTCAGTTTGACTCGACTTTGACAAACATTTCTCTCTCGCAGTGCGAGGGGTAAAATGAGTTGCTGTCAAGTGTATCGGAAGTACTTCTGTGATGCCTCCTTCTACGGGCCATGTTCTACCACGCGGCGTGACGCACGTGATCTGACCCCCCACAACACCCACACAACACCCACACACACTCGGAGATCAAAACTAAATTAGGAAAAGTACAAAAGTCAAAAAGAACTCCGTGAACCACAGCGGCATTCACGTTGCGCCACGGCACTGCCGCCCGTGCGAGCGTGAGTTGCCGTGAGTTTCCGTGAGTTGCTGTGAGTTTCCGTGAGTTGCTGTGAGTTGTTGCCGTGAGTTGCCTTGAGTTTCAGTGAGTTGCCGTGAGTTGCTTTGAGTTGCCGTGAGTTGCCTTGAGTTGCGGTGAGTTGCCGTGAGTTGCCTTGAGTTGCCGTGAGTTGTTGCCGTGAGTTGCCTTGAGTTGCCGCAAGTTGCCGTGAGTTGCTTTGAGTTGCCGTGAGTTGCTTTGAGTTTCCGCGAGTTGCCGTGAGTTGCCGTGAGTTGCTTTGAGTTGCCGTGAGTTGTTTTGAGTTTCCGTGAGTTGCCGTGAGTTGTTTCCGTGAGTTGCCGTGAGTTGCTTTGAGTTGCCGTGAGTTGCCGTGAGTTTCTGTGAGTTGTCGTGAGTTGTTGCCGTGTGCCGCCCGCCCAAGTTGAGTGGGAGTGGACCGTGCAGCGCCACTCGGCTCCATTTCTGATAGAGAGGCCACAGCAACAACAGCAACAACAAAAAGATGAATTTTCCAAAAAAAGAAACAGCAGCTTTTCACAAGTCCCCGCTTCTCACTGGCAACAACATTCCTCTCAACCTAGGATTGAAGCTTTCGTAACTGCACGAATTACTATAATCATTGGTTATTTCGGTAAAGTCACGTATGTAGAAATAAAATAAAATTGTATTTTTAGTAATTTTTATTTTAGTTCTTTCGGTAAAGTCACGTAAAATAAAATAAATAAAATTAGCATTTTATTGAAAAAAATATTTATTTTATTTTATTTCTACATACGTGACTTTACCGAAAGAACCAATGAGTATAGTATAGTAAAGTCACGTATGTAGAAATACAATAAAATAATTTATTTTAAAATAAAATAAACTTTTATTTTTATTTTATTTCTACATACGTGACTTTACCGAAAGAACCAATGAGTATAGTAATTCCTCTGGTCGTGTGGGTCCGTCACCGCGGCTTTCGTTCGCTCCGAGTTCAGCTGCACGGATCCCAAATCCAGACAGTCGTCTCTTCACTCAGCAGGGCCCCTCTCTCCACTCCTCGCCAACAAAACAAAGCCCGGTCTGCTGCTGCACAGGTAGGAGATACTTTTCATCGATGTAGTTGTTTTTTTAAATATACTCTTTGATTCTTTCGGTAAAGTCACGTAGGTAGAAAAATAATAGATCACGACGTTTCGATCGCAACACAAGCAATCGTCATCAGGTGGGACAACCACATCAAGAAACAAACTACAGCAGTTTTTTTATTGCTGTAGTGGTTGGTTCACCTGAAGACGGTAGCTTGTGTTGCGATCGAAACGTCGTGATGTATTATTTTTCTACCTACGTGACTTTACCGAAAGAACCAAAGAGTATGGATTCCTGCAGTCACGAAAGTTTCAAATCAAGATTAATATCGTTTTCCATCTCCACCCTTGACAAAATACTCGTGCCAGGAAAGGGGCCGAGACCCCCAAAGAAAATAGGATCATGTCTGGAAGCAATTAATTCTTTTGGTAGTGCAAACATCTGCCCTGGAGCGCCTTCAAATTGCTCTGAAAACAATGTTAATCTTTGCAAGGGATCTTTTGTCCGGCTAAGCGGTACAACGAACGTGTGTGTGCGTGTGTGTCACCCCACCTTTCGGCCATAAAACAAACCGTGTTTTCATCAGCGCATTTCCCGCCCTTCGCAGACGGAAAGAGACCTTTATATGTTGTGTGTGTGTGCGCGTGTGTTCTCGTGGATGTTAAATAGGCGTCGGTAGCTTTTGCGCGGTGCCAATGCTTTGCCCAACGCAGATGCGTTGTTCATGTTTTTGTTTGTTGCGTCTGCACCCGAGTCAAGAGCCGCACGGCTCACAGGGTTATACCTAATAAATGAAACTGGATAACGTCATTCCTTTTGGGGCTGTGTATATACCTTGCCGGAGCGCTGCTCTGTGTCACGCTGACCGGGATGACACGCGCACGGAGAGATGACGCACTCGTGGGCGAGCCGCCGTTGACGAACGCAGGTTTACTTTTTGCGTTGCGCTGTGTACGCGTGGGACACGCCGTGTACGTGTGCGTTGCGCTGTGTACGCGTGGGACACGCCGTGTACGTGTGCGTTGCGCTGTGTACGCGTGTGACACGCCGTGTACGTGTGCGTTGCGCTGTGTACGTGTGGGACACGCCGTGTACGTGTGCGTTGCGCTGTGTACGTGTGGGACACGCCGCGTACGTGTGCGTTGCGCTGTGTACGCGTGTGACACGCCGTGTACGTGTGCGTTGCGCTGTGTACGTGTGGGACACGCCGCGTACGTGTGCGTTGCGCTGTGTACGTGTGGGACACGCCGTGTACGTGTGCGTTGCGCTGTGTACGTGTGGGACACGCCGCGTACGTGTGCGTTGCGCTGTGTACGCGTGTGACACGCCGTGTACGTGTGCGTTGCGCTGTGTACGTGTGGGACACGCCGCGTACGTGTGCGTTGCGCTGTGTACGCGTGTGACACGCCGTGTACGTGTGCGTTGCGCTGTGTACGCGTGTGACACGCCGCGTACGTGGGCGTTGTGAGCGTTGTGAGCGTCGCTCCTCCGCCCTCCGTTGTTGTATGAGGGCGACTGCCTCCAACTGCCCAGTAGCGTCCTTCACGAGCCTACTCCACAGAGGCCGATCTTGACACCGCTGGCACCAGTCATCGGCAAGTCCACTCAGCTCACAACAACGAGCGGAGCGCCGGGTTGCTAAAGCACAGCAAGTTGGTACAGTAGGGGGCACAGGTGGTGCATCGGTCATCTCGGTCAGTCGACCCATAGCACCTGGGTCTGCCCCGTGACCTCCTGCCAGCGGGCGTTGCGCTCTGCACGTGTGACACGATGTGTACGCGTGCGTTGCGCTCTGCACGTGTGCGACACGCCGTGTACGCGTGCGTTGCGCTCTGCACGTGTGACACGATGTGCACGTGTGCGTCACGTACACCCCGCAGGTCCGCGTGTGTCCCCACCCCCGGCCCCCACACGAGTCTCCAGCTGCTGCAGCAGCAACAGCGGCGCGCCGCTCGTCGCTTGCTCGACGCCCGAGCGCGCGGCGAGATCTGTCAGCGCGCGAGCGACAGCACCGATCGATGCGTCCCCTTCATAGATGTGTCCCTAGCAGCTAAAGACAACTCAACGAAAGTATGTGTTTTGTTCGCACACAAGCAAGCCGCCCCACGCCTTTCTGGGATTGCATCATGTCAGCAGAATTGACTCAATGCAAGTAAATTCTTCACGAGTTTCGGCATACATTTGCTCATCAGCAGAGTCAGCTGGGCTTACTCTTTGGTTCTTTCGGTAAAGTCACGTAGGTAGAAAAATTATAGATCACGACGTTTCGATCGCAACACAAGCAATCGTTATCAGGTGGGACAACCACGCCTTCTTCAACAGTTTGTTCTTGCTGTTTGTTCTTGCTGTGGTTGTCCCACCTGATGACGATTGCTTGTGTTGCGATCGAAACGTCGTGATCTAACACATTCCCGCCGAGGGAGCTGGTAGGAACGTTGGGTTGCTCGGTCAATGGCCAGGGTCAACGGCGGCATGGTGTATTCCGCAAATATGCTCGACTGTGAGGGCGGGCACAAGCCAGCGTGAGTAGGTTAAACGTTGAGTTTTATCAGGGCACCACGGGGTGACCAGCCCCTCCCCACCCAGCCCCACCCCTCCCAACCCAGCCCCTCCTCACCCTGCCCTCCCCACCCAGCCCCTCCCCACCCAGACCCTCCCCTCCCCACCCAGCCCCTCCCCACCCTCCCCTCTCCACCCCTCCCATTTTCGGATGCACGACGGACGGACGGACAGACACAATAATCCCCTGTGGGCTGGTGTAACCAGGAGGTTCCTACCAGTATTATTTTTCTACCTAAGTGACCTTACCAAAAAAACCCAAAGAGTTTGGATTCCTGCAGTCACGAAAGCTTCAAATCAAGATTCAGCCGGGCTTGTTTGAATCGTCATCATGATCAGCAACGGCAGCCATGATCTATCCACCGCTGGATGAAGCCTCGCCGCAAAGACGCCACCATCCATCGTGGCAACAATGCGTGAAGCTGCTGCAAGCGAGATGATCTCAACGCTGAGTCTCTGCAGTGACACCCACTCATGCGTCTTCTCTTCGTTTGGCCGTCACCGCCAATGGCCTTGACCACCGGCCATCATCCCTTTCTCACGATGCGTCCTGCCAAAAATATTACTGAACTTTTCCCTGTCGATCAATATTATGTCCGTAACCTGCGCACGTTCTCTGATCGATGTGTTCCTCCCTTTCCTGTCTCTCGGTATAAATCCACACGTGCACCTCTCTCTCTCTCTCCACACTCCGATTAAGTCGATAGATAAATAAACACACCACTACCCCAATCGCGGCGACGGGCTTACAAGAAATGTATGACACACGATACCGGGGATGGAAATGAGTGAGGTGGAGGCACTGGGGAAAGTGGTTGCGTTGTTGGTGTTGGTGGCGTTTGGTGTGTGCCGGCGATGTTATTTGTTGCTGTGTTTTAATCGCCGTTACGAGAAGTCGTGAACCCGCGTCCCCGTGGCCACACGGTCGAACGGGCACATTCCTCGGCACGTCTTGCTCAGACGAGTGATTGCTCACGGCTCCCCGGGGCACGCGGAATTTATTTGGCTGCTCGGAGCGGAACTATTTCACTTCATTTCACGAGCTTTGACCAGAAAGACACACAGGCTCCTCTTATTGATTGATTGATTGATTTAAAGTTTGTCGGCAGATTGTGACTGTTTTATTTTTCAACATTAATGATTATAATACGAATACATGTTTTAGTCTCTTGGTCATCAACTGCAGGATGAAGGCCTCTTCCATGCGGTGCCAGGTTTTTTTTTATTTTAGGGGGGAGGTTCGTCTATGATTCACCGCGCTTGACTGGCCAGTGCGATTTACTGGAAGGAGGCCCAGACCCAGTTGAGATGTCACTCACCAAAGATGTGAGCCACGGCTGGAAATCAAGCACAGGTGTTCCAGGTTCACAGCGTGGCGCGGGAACCACCACGCACCACTCTCACTCGACTCAAGATGAAGATGTGTTTCATTTCGTTTCGTGCATTCGTTCGGTTTCTAACCGAGCTCGATCTGAGGGACAGCCGCGAGACGGATTCTCTCCCGCGCCACGGATTCTGGATCCATCGGCTTCGGTCGTTCTTGCGGGGAGTTGCCCCACGCCAAAGACAAAGGTCCCCCGTGTAGCCTGGAATAGACTGTTGGGGCAAGTGCTGTTAGCGAGCACCGACGAAGGCCGGCAAGGCACACGAGGGGGTGGGTGGCCAACACCACACCGGGCCGCCTTTGTCTCCCCAGTGGTGATGTTCACACGCCACACGAGGTACTCATTTGAGGCTGAATCGACCTAGGGGAGGCCTATGCCCGGTTCAGACAATCGTCACCGGTGTTGGCCGTGAGCGGGAATCGAACTCGGGTCGCTGGGTTCGTAGCGCAGCGTAGCGCTAACTGCTACACCACCGCTCCCCACACCGAGACTTGTCCAAGCAACAACAACAACGACAACAACGACGACAACAACAACAACAACGTCAACAACAACAACAACGTCGTAGATCAGAGCTCCTGTGGTTCAGCCTCGGCATAGGATTTCTGGGAATAGACGCGTAGTTAGATTAATAATAAAGGTTTTGGTTAGGTGTGTATAGTTAAATGTGTACATTTAAACACAAGCGAACAAGCTCGTTTATTTTTTAATTTTTTAAAAGATGTTCTAAGCGCGACGCAATGCTTCATAGTATCCTGTTAATTATCCATGCAGATTCTCTTCGGCTGAAAAAAGTGGACCTGGGCGAGTTTAACGTGAACAAGCTCTCAAACCAATATCCTCTGCTTTTAGTATCTGTTAGCGCTCGCTAAGTAATACAAAAACAACAGTGAGTGATAG
Organism: Lampetra planeri; assembly: GCF_965212315.1. Lineage (NCBI taxonomy): Eukaryota > Metazoa > Chordata > Hyperoartia > Petromyzontiformes > Petromyzontidae > Lampetra > Lampetra planeri. The sequence continues at coordinate 9,273,595 of NC_136121.1, read as the reverse complement.
CCAAAATGTAGCGTGCGCATCATTTTGACCGATACCAATCGAGAGTACGGGAACCTCATTTATTTTCCACGCCAGGCAGTTGTCATTGTTGAAACCAACGCTGATGAAGTGAACTCCTTAAGTGAGCCGGATGAGCCATCAATAATACTCACGGTGTCATTACCCCAAGCGGCGCTACGTCTCGAGAATCATCAACGGGGCGCAAGAAGAACAACAACAAAAAACTGGTTGCGCCTCGGGGTCGTCCTCGCCGACATTTGTAAACTATTCACACTCCCCCCGAAGAATCAATTCATATCAATTCATGGCCACAATCGAATCGAGCCATTTTTTGACGTATGTCTTTGTAAACATTGTACGCATGCGCGCGCGCGCGTTTTCACATTATTCGCACAGCACACAAACCACGCAATTTTAGCACGGTTGGCTACACACGGTGTGAAAGAAGTTCAACACACGTACACACATCACGGATCGCCACGTGGGCCAGGCCACGGCGTCTGTCCGTCGGTTCGTCCCAGTCGCGTAGCTACCGTGGTAGGCAGGCGGGGTGCCTCGGCCCATCATGGTGGCCCAAAGCTACGAGTTGGGGGCCCCCTTGACAACCAAAGACGGAGCGCCCCGACAGCATTAAGTGTTCGAGACCGCGAGCATGTGGGCCCAAGGCACATCCCAGAGGTCGCAAACGGGTTTTGATTCCTTACCCGTACCCGGCCGCACCAGGGTCGAAAACGGGTAACCGTACCCTACCCGATAACCGGCTACCACCCGTACCCGGCCGGGTATCGGGTAGGGTATGGGTACCCGATTGCGACCTCTGGGATGAAGCCATGTTGCAGGCGCGGGTAGGTTGATTCTAGGAACTTGAATTGTGAGAAGAGAAAAGACGTTGGGAAATGAGTGGCAAACGGTGACTCACCAGTGACTCACGGCCTACCCGTACCCGTACCCGGCCGCACCAGGGTCGCAAACGGGTACCCGTACCCGGCCGGGTACGGGTAGCCAGGTATCGGGTAGGGTACGGGTATCGGGTACCCGGTTGCGACCTCTGGCACATCCCCTGTCCCTACGCTCGTTACGCTCCTGCCCAGGGGTCAGAGCTCTCTGCTTGGGACCACTGGGATCCTGGGTTCAGCTTTGCAAAGCCACCTGGTGACCACACTGGGTTCTCAAGTGCAGCGAGTTTGTCTAAGCCTGGTTACCAATGGCTTCACAAACAAATAAGAGTGCCGTAACAGTACGTTGTGTTTTTACTTTCTTTGGTTCAATTCCACGTCTGGGAATGAACAAAAAAAAAGCACTTTTACTGCCACGCGAGAAACATTAATCTCCGTATGTGTGAATGTGTGCCTCTAGTTTGTGAATTAAAAGTTTGTCAATTAAAGGGATATCGGAAGTAGTTCGTGATATCTCCTTCTGCAGGCCATTCGCTGATACGCGGGGTGATGCATTGCTCGCTAATAGTTTTGAAAAAACATTTTGTTCCATTGCGTGACGCTGATGGCAGAGTTTCAATAACATTGATTTAAAAAAAAAGTCAAACATGAATAAATAACAACTAGCTCTGGGAATAGGTTCCCTTTGGTAAAAACACGAGCAGTGACTTGCTTGTGGCCCGTGCACGTCAGCACGGGCACTACTGGAGAGACAATGATGCTGGTCCCACCATAGCTTCGTGTGCCATCCGGATATTATAAAAAGTGCTCACCAACAGCATTGAACCGCAGCAGCGTGTGAGGCCGACTTAGGGGAGTATTCTCAGCGTCAAACGTTTTCACTTGTCGCCATATTAGGTGTCTTCCGTGACCCAGTTCGCCCCAAGCCTCCCCTCCCGCACACCCCGCACACCCCACACACTTCTTCCATCTCTCCCTTCTCTCCCTTCTCTCCCATCTCTTTTTTTTACGATCAGTGGAAACAAGAAGATGCTCGGTGTATTCGGCACTTTGCTTCGTTCATTATTTCGTAATTTTTTTTACATTTTTAAACTTTGCTTGATGTAAAACCCCCACCTCTCGCTCACTCTCTCGCTCACTCTCTCGCTCTCTCTCTCTCGCTCTCTCTCGTTCTGCACGCAGCCCTTCTCGCAGTCCGACGGCCTCCGACGGGTAGCTCATATCAGCATGCAGAGCTCCCCGTCATCTGCCACCGAGCACACGGCCTCCTCAACGCCCTCTGCTCTCCCATCTCTCCCTTCTTTCTCATCCCCAGGGTGGTTGTGGGGGAGCGGCGCGGGGGAGGGATGATGATGATGATGATGGTGAGGGGGGGAGGGGGTGAGTAATCAGGTGATTCGGCTGCCAGTGAGAGATTTCTGCTTGACGTTGGTGATATTTCGTGGCAAAATAAACAGCGGGGGGGTTGACGGGCAGCCAAAAAGCGCGTTGCGGCCGCGTTGATTTGCGAGCACGAAGACAGCTCCGAGTTTATTCTCGACCCGTTGGGAGCACCGGCTCTGCCGAGCATTTACAGCTGCAAACTCCCTCGGTTCATTGCATTGCATATAAATAAAAATATATTTGTAACGACGGATAGAGGGGGAGCACGGCGAGGCATGGAAGAACAACAGCAGTGACTGTCGAACGTGTTTTCCCAAGCTTTCTATTCCGCGGGGACCGCTCGAAAGCAAGCTTCCCACGTCGGACACTATTACACTGGTCAACACACTTTTACCAAAAGGTAATTTTGGGATGCTGATTCCAAATCTGGCATCAGTTTTTGTCTATCACGTCAGGTTTTTGAGATATCAAATATTGCATTTTCAAAAAAACTGCGGAAGAAAATTCTTAAACAAATGTGGATATCTACATAAAATGATATTGTAAACACACTATCCTAAAAATACAGCACCATATTTTAACACTAAAGCAGTCACTGACTCGCAACAACTTGCAATCATAAGTGACAGAGTTAATTTCGGGTAAAATACATGAAAATGGGGTATGCCGACAGCATAAAAAATGAGATGTGATAGAACAAATCTGAGATCAGATTTGGAATCGGCACCCTGAAATGAGTCTAAAACAGCTGCAAAAGTCCAGGCCAGAAAAAAATGTTTTTTTTTTGTTGAACAGTGTTATCGAACATATTCCGAGTCCTTCGTAAGCGCTGCGAAGTGGTTTGCTCCGCTACGTGAGCTTCTACAACTGACTTTGTTTTGTGTTTCGTGGTTTGGGGAGTTGCTAACCACGTGCTTCTTGCTCGACAGGGACTCTTGCGACGTTCGGCTCTGCATGCCGGGGGGCTTCTCGAGGAACCGAGTTTGGAAACGACGTTTTGAGCCGCTCAATTCAACTCCTGGAGGGAAGAAGAAAAAAAACCCATCCCCGGCAGGTCGCCGCGATCGTTCGCTGCTGATCGGTGACCGTCAAGCGAATGATGGCATCGCACTGACCCTTGGCGAATGGAGGTCTGAGACAACGGCTAAGGGTCGGTGACCCGTGACTCGGGTCGCCATACTAAGTTCGGATCAAGCGGTGTTGATTTTGGAATGGGGGGGGGGGAAATAAAGCACGGCAATGCTTCCCCCCCCCCTCCGCGCCCCCAAAATGTTGAACTTCTTTCGTACGGTGCGAGAGGTTCAGCAAGCACGCGGACAATGCGCGCTTGCGGGGAGGTGCGCAACGATGCGTCGATTTTGGAAGCTCGCGATGCGTGCATAGAATCGCGCGCGGAACAATCATCAACTCTTTTTATTTTCGATGTGATGTCCCATTCTGCCCGTCGTCTGTCCAGAGGCGTACGGGACATGCTCTAAGTTCGGGGGGGGGGGGGGGGGGCGTTCTTCTGGTAATGAGCGTTTAACGATCGTGTGTGGGACGTTTGATATGACATAGCTGCGGCCCACCCATTTTAATCACAATCAACTATCCAAACAAAAAATTATACATATTTTTTATTTTGCTAGGTGAGGCCCACTGAGCTATGTAGCTCTTAACAGCTGAGCGAAGTGGCTTATCACAGCCAAATACTCTCAACGAAAAATAAAAAAACACAACGCCATTGCGAGCTCCATGTTGGCATATAACGGTTTAATGTGTACATTTTTGGTTTTTTATTACACAAACGAGCCTCCTTTGAAAAAAAAATTACTCGTAACAAACGGAACTGGAGGCCGATACAATTACAGGACAGTACGATATCACACATGGTTATAGTACAGTGAATTCTAAAACTATTGCAATATATTACATTAAAATATTCATATATATAAAAAGGTAGTTAGCTCTTGAATACTGTGTCGTATTTAAAAATCCACAACTTGTAGTGTGTGCTGTAGATAATCATTACTTTAAAAAATATATACCTTCGAGGCACGAAGGTTAACAAGCCTGGGCTTGTCTTCCGCGGGAGAGGGCATTCATTTAAAGATTTGCTAATTTTTTGCTATATTTTTTGTGCATCGTTTGTTATTGTAACTTGCTGACCGGCCCCCGTACTGGTAGTCTGTGAGAAGGAGCTTCGTTGCTCGTCGAATTCCTCCGAGATAAATAAACATTCTGATTTCTGATCACATTTGACGATCTGGTGGCGATGGCTCTGTGGGATCTGACCTCACGCTTGTTGCGCTGTCCCAATGTCCTCCTCTGGTGACCAGGCCTCAAGGATGGTGACAGCAGCAGGAGAAGGAATGGATGGCTGTGTTCCGGCCTTATCTGCGATGGTGGCTGTGTGGGTTTATTTTTTGCCATATGACAGTCGCTCCTGCTGGCAGTTGAGCCCTTTGCCTTATCATTGATGGCAGTGTTCTGGTTAAATGGAGGACTCCTTGACTGAACCCATCACGTGTTTTGTATTGTGCTCAACACACACACACACCGCGCTTTACCACCGTTATGGGTGTTGTTAAGCCGGTTTGAGTGAAAACCATCTGGAGGTTAATCACAGCAACTTTTCCTTGAATTCGAATGACTCAGAATGCGTCAGAGCCCGTGAAATATCACTCTCGCCCTCTCTGGCCTCTCCATGCGCTGCGAATGGGCGCCGTTGCCCGAAACGTCGCCCTATTCTGTACTTATTATGTTCAAGGCAGTGTTTTTGACGAACGTGTTCAGATTTTTCCCCGTAAAATTTGCGTCGAAAGCTAAGCCTGGATAATGCTTGGATGGGCAACGACCAGGCACAAACCAGGTGTTGTAGGTTGTTGCGAGATCGTGGGCAGCAGAGTGCACGCCTTCACCAACCCACACCGTCCAGCGTGGTGAATTATAGTCAAATGGGAAGGCCCTCGCCCAGAAGCGGATTGAGATCAGAGCGGTCCATGCGTGTGTACGCACAGCAACTGCAGATGGCGTGAGTACCGTGACGATGTCTTCACGGTACTCTACGGTGGGACCCTGATCGGCGTCCCGTTACTGGATTGTCTGGATCTCTGCTTGCTTGGCCTCGGCGCTGACGCACAAACATTGCCAACGCCGTTCCCCCTGGGTGCAACAGTCATGCTAGTTCTGCTGCAAAATAATATCCAACGTTGGGTTGGAACCGAGTCTAAAAGTCGAGTCTCACAGCATGCAGTGTTAGTGGTGGCATTACCCCCTGAATATTACAGCTTCAATCAATGTACGAGTTGTGGCCAGTGGCGTAGCTATCAAGTGTGCAGGCGCTGCAACTGCACCGGAGTCCATGGGCCATAGAGGTCCAGGCGCTGTGCTACAGAGATGGTCGTGATGGTGGTGAGGATTTAGACAAACGGGGCCCACTAAATCCCTCGCACCAGGCTCATGCCGACCACGCCATGCCACTGGTCCTTGTGTAGTCTGTATTTGTTTCCTTCCGTAAACCTGTTGAAATGCAAATGGCCCTATCATCATCATCATCATCGTCGTCGTCGTCGTCGTTGTTCTTGTTACTACGCTCGAGTCAACCTCGGACAGCTCCGGCTCAGTCCGACGAGCGTTTGGCACGTTCCATCTTGGGCGAGGCACCGCGACAGCGTCGCCTCCGGTCGGTCGGCGCCGGCCGTCGACCCTCCGGTCGCCCTGCGCCACGCGCCGTCCTTCGCAATGCTTCGTGATTGCCTCGCCAAGCCGTTTGTTTCGTTTGCTTGCGTTCACCGTCCTCCGACGCAGCCAGACAAGCTGGTCGCCTGGTCACTTGACCGACGTCGCCACCGCTGTCTTTTTTTACTTCGGCCCCCGTTGCCCCCCCCCCAACTCTTCTCCCACCACCCCTCCCCCCACACCCCCCCCCCCCCCCCGGCCGGCTGAGCTCAGGTGAGGATGGACTTGTTGCTGGAGCGCGAGTTGCTGCGGTCGAGCGGGCTGCCCGGCGCCGCCATGGCCTTCCACTTGAGCGCCGTCTGCTTCTCGTCCAGCGGGGTGACGTTGAGCAGCGTCTTGTGCTGGCACCAGCAGCACAGGCAGGACTGTGCACGAGAAGGAGGAGAAGGAGAGAGAGCGAGGAGGGTTGGCACCGCGACGAGCGACATCGAATTCGCTCTCGTTGCACACAAAGAGCTCGCCACAAATGAACCGCGACACCTTTGCCGATCTCGTCAAGTGAGCGTGAAGCCATCACGCGAACCCCGCTCATCATCCTCACAGCAGCAGCAGCAGCGGCTTCTGACTGCTCGCCATCGAACAAAGACGGTCACCGCATCGCGCGCTTTCAGACCCGCTTCTACGGCCGTCTCGATTCGCTCTTCCTTCCGATATCAGGAAGCCACTGGAGCTAAGCACTTTTAAATCATCAACATTGAAAACGAATTTCTTTAGAACTGCTTTTTGTGTTTAGTTTGTTGTCCTTACCCTGCACCTCCGGTTAGCACTGTTGGTTATGTACGGTGCGAAAGAAGTTCAACGTATGTACGAACGGTCGCGCGTCCCAAGGGCGATGGAGTGCGTCGTCGTAACGGTTAGCATTGAATTTAATGATCGTGGCGTCTGTGTCAATTTGTGCGCGGGGCAATAGATCATTATTTGTGGAGAGTGCCGATTTTGCGCGAATGTAGCTTTGAGGATAACGGGAGCGGGCTAAACTTGCACGGGGCAAGACGGGGAAAAAATTAACAATTCAAATTCAACGGTAAAAAAAAAATAGATCCTCGCGTAGAATCATGACTGCGCACAGCGACGATTCATTAAATTGCAAGGTGGGGTAGCGGAGGGGAGGGGAGGGGAGCGGTGATGGTTGTCACATGTGTGGTCGCCCTCGCGAACGTCATTGTTGACGAGACGTAAACATCCACGACATCAACAAAACCTCCACCGTCATTTCCCGTGCAATTACTGGCTTGGCCGGTGCGCGCGCATTCGGGCGAATTCACGTAAAACTCGCCCTTTACTCTGCGCAACTCTTTTTGACGAACCTGGACATGGGGGGGGGGGGGGCGGTCCACTTAGTCACAATCTGGCGTCACGTGCGCGTTCGCGTGAATCACTGAAGTGGATGTACGCACATCAAACTTCTTTCGCACCGTCCGTAGCCAGCCCTGCCAATCGGAGGTGCGGGATGCTTAATGCTTACAAATGTGAAAACCATTACAACAATAGGGCATGTTTGGTTTGGCCATTACCCACGGCAGCGGAGAGCTCTCGGGAAATGCTTGACCTTCGACCTATCAGCAGCACGGCAAGAGCGCTTTAAATTATCCGTTCCGGCCGATGAGAACATACGCGGCAGGATTTCCCAAATTCCGCTTCTCACGAACCACCGTGCTATGTCTTACCAACTTCACCAGTTAATCGCCGTTCACTTACAAACTAACTCATTACACTCTGCGCACACAAAGACAAAGATCTTCCCGTATAGCCTTAACAGACTGTTGGGGCAAGTGCTGTTAGCGAGCACCTATGGAGGCCGGCACGACACACGAGGGAGTGGGTGGCCAACACCACGCCTGGCCGCCTTTGTCTCCCTAGTAGCGATGTTTACACACCAGACCAGGTACTCATTTTAGGCTGAGTCAACCTAGGGGAGGCCCAGGACCGCTAAAACACACACCCACTCACGTACACACATGCAAACATACATACTTGCATACAAACATACGTACATACGCAACTCATAATACGAGACCCAAATTAGTTTGAATTCGTCACTCGAACGTGCAACGCGATCGTCAGACCTGTGCGGTTGTTGTTGTTGTTGTTATTTTTGTTGTTGTTGTTCTCGAGCACTGTCGATTGAGAAGCCACCCCGTGATCTAAACCGTGACGACAGAAACGTGGCCGACGCCACCAAACGCACCTTGAAGCAGTTCTTGAACTTTTTGCTGACGAAGTAGAGAGCGATGGGGTTGATGCACGAGTTGAGGGTCGCGAGGTTTATGCCGATGTAATCCAGCATGAGCAGGAAGCTGCAGGGGGTGGGGGTGATGGCGGAGGACACATCCGTTGTGAATTAGGAGCCAGGAGACCTTTACATTTCATTGGGGCCACGCACAAAATCCACTCGTAGCCCAACCGTGAAGAACACAGTCACGCTCCGAGTAGCATTATAACAACACACCAGTGAAGCATTGATCAGAATCGGATCAGAATCTAAATATTGATTTAGACTTGAAGAATCCGATGAGCTATGAAGCTCTTTTTTACAGATGTCCCGTAGGGGCGGGACAGAACGTCGCAACAGCCAACAGTAGAAAACGCGATAGGAGTGCAAAGTGTCGGTTCGGCAAGATGCATCGCGATTTGGATTCACGACGACCGCAGGTTCGTGTCGGTTGCGCCGTTCAGCTCTCCGCTGCGTCTCCGCGTTGCTTTTGTGACGATTCTGAGCGGAGGATTCGGTCAGCAGATAAAGGAGCGATGGATATAGGTAAGGGACCCCCCCCTCCCCCGCTGTTGAGCTGCGATATTTTGTGGGTCCCATCCCCCCCCCCACTTCCTTGCCACGCCGCTCACATGACACAATCCATGACACGATCCATGACACGATCCATGACACGATCCAGTGGTCCGGCTCGTTTGCCGGCCACATGCCGTTCGCGTTAACGGGGCCGGGGGAGAAGCAAACCACCGGGGGGGTTTTGAAGCGGGTGCGTCGGACGCTCACAACAACGCCCTGGAGGAAACGCGGGGCTGGATGGAGTGGGGGGGGGGGCGGCGGGAGTGGGGGGGGGGGTTATGCAGGGCCCCCCCCCCCTCCTCTTGAAGGTGCCGCGACAACGAGGAGCGCCCGTCGCGCCGTTTCATTCCGGATCGCGCGGAAGGGAGGGCCCCACTGGGGTCCGCCCCCCCCCTCTCCACTACCCTTGTTACACGCGAGCCAAACATGTGTTACTAATTGACGTGACGCTAAATTAACAATGCCACCAGACATTCCAGAGGCCAACATGAGGATGTGTTTTGTTAGGGGAAATTTCACTCGAAGCTCGTTCTATATCCTGAAAACTCCGCCGCGTTTCAAGCGGTTTATTTTTTATGTACCTTAATGCGTTTTGGGTATTTACTCCGCTCCCCGTACTCATGTCAATCACGAACTCACTCTCTCTCTCGCTCGCTTACGTAGCTACGCGATGTTTCCTGGCATCACCCCCTTTTCATTGCCAAGGGCACCGAAGCAGTTCCTCGCTTGGTTCTGTGCGCCGGCGGACGCTCACTTTACCCAGAACATTGTGGCAACGCGGACACGTTCGCTCGCCACTCGACGCGAAATCAAGTCAGTCGACCCGTGGCACACGGGGTCTGTCCCGTGACCTCCTGCCAGCGGGCGTTCGACACTTCACGTGGCCTCAAAGTGCACCTAACCTGGCACGAACGCCGTGGTGATGTCACCGCCACTTAGCGGCGCATGGCGGTTGTTGTTGACGTTGTTGTTGTGTTTCCGAGGCCATTTCCATGAAGCTCAATGCTGCTATGTTTTGAAGATGAAAAATCTACAATCAAATCACCCTCAACGTGCCCTGATCTCATCAGAGTTGGGAAGCTCATGGGGTTTTGGCCTGGCGAGGACCGGGGCGGCTGCGACTGCCTGCGAACAGGCTGGGGGTGTCAGGTGACACAGGAGATGGCAACGCAGCAAATGGATTTTCGAATCCTAACCGTGCGGAGCTTCGAGTGTCACGCCGTTCCTTTGGTTTTTTTTTATCTATTTGGCATTGGCATTGGCCAAACATGCCAAAGCAGGACGCTCCTGAAAAGAAAAACATTCTTTGTAAAGCGCATCGTTTTAAATCTAATTTGAAAACAAATTCTTTTAAAAACTGCTTCTCGCCTTTAGTTTGTTGTCCTTCCCCCCGCACCTCCGATGAGCACGGTCGGCTACGTACGGTGCCAAAGAAGTTCGACGTGCACACGCAACGTCATCGTTTACCCTTGTTATTATTGCTGCTGCTGCTATAGTCACGTGACAATACGATTGTCACTTCATTTCCCTATGGGACAAGGAGGGAACGAGCAGAGAGGGAGAGAGAGAGGGGGCACGAGTAGAGAGGGAGAGAGAGAGGGGGGGCATGAGCAGAGAGGGAGAGGGGGGGGGGGACGTGGGCGGTTCGGGGGTGGCCCCCCCACCCACCTGAGCAGCTCGCAGCGATTGGGGTCCATCTCGTTGTAGACGGTCCTCTTGAGGATGCGGCTGAGATGCAGCGGCAGCCAGCAGAGCGCAAACACCACCACCAGGCAGAACACCGTCTTGGCTACTTCACGTCGCTGCGCGTACACACGAAGACAAAGATCCCCCCATAGAGCCTTAACAGACTGTCGGGGCAAGTGCTGTTAGCGAGCACCTACACGCACATACACGCACATACGCGCACACACGCGCACAGACACACAGACACACACGCACACACGCACAGACACGCACACAATACACACGCAACACACATGCACGCGCAAAGACAAAGAGCCCCCGTATAGCCTTAACAGAAGTTTCGGGGCAAGTGCTGTTAGCGAGCACCTATGAAGGCCGGCACGGCAGGCGATGGGGTGGCCAACATCACGCCCGGCCGTCTTTGTCTCCCCGGTGGTGACGTTTACTACACACCGCACCAGGTGCTCATTTGAGGCTGAGTCGACCTCGGGGAGTGCCAGGACCGGTTCAGATGATTGTTACCGCTGTTGGCCGTGAGCGGGAATCGAACTCGGGTTGACGGGTTCGTAGCGCGGCGTGCTAACCGCTTCACACACACGTGTACACACACACACGTGTACACACATACAAAACACACACACACGTGTACACACACACACGTGTACACACATACAAAACACACACACACGTGTACACACATACAAAACACACACACACGTGTACGCGCACCGCTTAGATGTATTAAGTTGCAGCGTCGGTTAACTTGTACATTAAAAAGAAAACAGTCAAAGCGATTTCCTGTTTACAGCCCTGTGCCAGTCGAGTTTCTCCACGGTTGACTTCTCACAATGTGGTACCCCCTTTTATCCACCCCAGTGGGATGATGGGCCGAGTCAGCCCCTAACCACGACCTGGCGGCGGCACTTTTCGATTGCTCGCCGCCCTCTCTACCGCCGAGACACCCGGCCATCACGTGCGTGCGTGCGGTGAACTTCTTTCGCGCCGTACGTAGCCCACCGCGCTAATCTGGAGGTGCTATCATCACAGCGCGGGATCGCGAGGAATTTGTGGCGGCTTGGGAAGGCCTTCGTCCAGTAGTGGATTGACCACGGGCGATTTGATTATGACGACGATGATGAATGTAACTGTCACATCGGTCGAATCAACATCTCGCAGTTTTACGCATCGTTCGGTGACAAAGTCGGGGGGCGAACGTCACAGACCCCCCCCCCCCCCCCTCGTGTCCGCCACCGCAAATCGGTAACATAACCGCACAACCACGGGGAGCCGTTCCCAGCACCCCACACCCCCCCCCTCCCCATCGGCCACAGTCTGGTCCGTGCCTCCAACCGATGGGGCCGGAGGTACCGGAGCGAGGTCCCTAGGTTCGATACCTGCTTGAGGTGCTCGTTGATGGCTGCGCCAAGGTTCCCGTTCTTCATCCCGAGCATCTCGCTGGTCATGAGCGTGTAGAAGACCGCCGTGCAGGCCAGCGGCATGCAGAAGTAGAAGCCGAAGAGCCACCAGTCCTTGGCTTGGGTGTAAAACTGCGAGGGCCCAGACAAAAGGGTTTAGTCAGATACAGGCGGGGGCGACGAATCTCCACGTGGGAATTCGTGGTGACACCTGCGGAGGTGCTCGGATTAGACAGTCGAGCACAGGGTTGGTAGAGTATCTAATTAATGTTAATTTGGAGCTTTCGTGACTGCAGGAATTACTCTTTGGTTCTTTCGGTAAAGTCATGTATAAAGATAAAATAATAAATTATTATAATAATTGATTATTTTATCTTTATATGTGACTTTACCGAAAGAAAGAAAAGTCACGTATGAAGATAAAATAATAAATTATTATTTTAAACCAAAGAGTAACTAATCAGCTGCCTGTCTCTGTGAGTGACTGAGAGACGGACCGTGTGTCGTCTTCATACACGCTTCTACCATCACGTCGGCTTCACATCCATGTCTGGCCTGCAAACATTCTAGTCGGTGTACCCTGCTCTATAAAAAAACAAAATCTCCTCTATTCCCACTCTCGAGATCAGCTCAGGTACAGATTTACATGAGTATCAACTATCAGGCGCATGCAGTGTGCATTGCCGTAATTTGCACAGGTTTCCCTCGCTCTGTGCGGGCTCCGATTGTGAGATTTCGCGTTCTGTGTATGCGGCTAACCAAAATTTGCTAAACTCTGCGGATTGAATTCACTCATATGTGACTACGCGGTCAGAAGCGGGACAACGTTGTGTGTGTACCTTGTGTACCATGTGTGTGTGCTGTGTGTGTGTACCATGCGTGTGTACTGTGTGTGTGTACTGTGTGTGTATCATGCGTGTACCATGCGTGTATACTGTGTGTGTGTACCATGTGTGTGCACTGTGCGTGTGTACTGTGCGTGTGTACTGTGCGTGTGTACTGTGTGTGTACTGTGTGTGTGTACTGTGTGTGTGTGTACCATGTGTGTGTACTGTGTGTGTCCTGTGTGTGTACCATGTGTGTGTACTGTGTGTGTACTGTGTGTGTACCATGTGTGTGTACTGTGTGTGTGTGTACTGTGTGTGTACTGTGTGTGTACCATGTGTGTGTACTGTGTGTGTGTGTACTGTGTGTGTACCATGTGTGTGTACTGTGTGTGTACCATGTGTGTGTCCTGTGTGTGTACTGTGTGTGTGTACCATGTGTGTGTACTGTGTGTGTGTGTACCATGTGTGTGTACTGTGTGTGTGTACTGTGTGTGTGTGTACTGTGTGTGTGTACTGTGTGTGTGTACCATGTGTGTGTACCGTGTGTGTGTACTGTGTGTGTACTGTGTGTGTACCATGTGTGTGTACTGTGTGTGTGTGTACTGTGTGTGTGTGTACTGTGTGTGTACCATGTGTGTGTCCTGTGTGTGTACTGTGTGTGTGTGTACTGTGTGTGTACCATGTGTGTGTACTGTGTGTGTGTGTACTGTGTGTGTACCATGTGTGTGTACTGTGTGTGTGTCCTGTGTGTGTACTGTGTGTGTGTACTGTGTGTGTGTCCTGTGTGTGTACCATGTGTGTGTACTGTGTGTGTGTATTGTGTGTGTACTGTGTGTGTGTGTACCGTGTGTGTGTACTATGTGTGTGTGTCCTGTGTGTGTACTGTGTGTGTACTGTGTGTGTACTGTGTGTGTACCATGTGTGTGTACTGTGTGTATACCATGTGTGTGTCCTGTGTGTGTACTGTGTGTGTACCATGTGTGTGTACTGTGTGTGTGTACTGTGTGTGTACCATGTGTGTGTACTGTGTGTGTGTGTACTGTGTGTGTGTGTACTGTGTGTGTACCATGTGTGTGTACTGTGTGTGTCCTGTGTGTGTACCATGTGTGTGTACTGTGTGTGTCCTGTGTGTGTACCATGTGTGTGTACTGTGTGTGTACTGTGTGTGTGTACTGTGTGTGCACCATGTGTGCGTACCGTGTGTGTGTACTGTGTGTGTGTACTGTGTGTGTACTGTGTGTGCGAGTGGGCATGCAGCTGTCTCCTCGTGCGGTTTCGCTTTGTGTGCCCATTCTTTTTTTGGAACGCATCTACTACTTGTATTGGGCTGTGTGGTGGGGGGGGGATCAAGGCATGAGGTTAAGTGAAAAGTTGTTTCATTTGTGAATGCTGAATTTTATTTGATGATCAGTATTGTTACAAAACATTACATTTTTTCTTCTACTTTGTTTTCCTTTTCAAAATATTACTGGGCGCCTCACAGTGTCTGCAGCCCAGGGACCTCCAAAGTCTTAATCCGGCCCTGTGTGTGGGGGTGGGTGGGGGCCAGGGTGGTCGGTGGGGGGTGGGGGAGCCGCAAAGACTGGAGTTGAGAAACTCCGCTGCTCTGGATGGGCATGCCTCCCCCCTCCTTGCGAAGACGCCACGAGACGCCGGCGCATTTAGACCGAACAAACAAATGCAGCTCGTGCCGCAGCTGCGGCCTTTCGCTGTCGCCTTGCCTCGGTGGGACGGGCGTGGAACGAGCCGCAAACGCCGTCTGCCCCGACGCCACCGGACAGCGTCAGATCGGCCCGCCGAAGGTCACGGGGGCGGAGAGACGTTCGGTCAAAGCGACCGCCGTCCTCGAATCTTTGCCCGGCGGTAGTCGCCGCGCAATTTTCTATTTTGCTTTTTTTTTTAATGGCAGAGCTCCGTCACTCCGCTGCCAGAGTTGCCCTTAGCAGAGTTGATTTCCCCTAAAACGCCCCTGGTTTGGTTTATCGTGGCATCGTCTGCTTCGGGAAACGCGGTGGGATCCGTTGCGTCATTTTCTTTTTCTTACGAGACATTTGTTCTACGTCTGCAAACCCCCAAACTAGGTTCCCCTGATGCTCACCCTCCCCACCACCATGGCCCATACCACCACCACATCCTCAACTGCCCAGGGGTTGTTTATCTGCGGTCACACATGCCCCTCTTCTGCTGCTGCCCCTGCTGTCTGGAATTCCCTCCCCCTGTCTGTTTCGCACGGCCGAGACAACCAATCCCATTCAAGTTCGGACTCAAGGCTTTTCTTGCTTCTACTTACGAGTGACCGTGTCTCCCTCTTCATCTGCTCGTCCATTAACCCTTTCCCGTTCCGAGACGTCTGCAAGTTGCAGGATGGGGTGACCCGTTCACCGCTGGATCTCGGAACGCGTAAGCGGCTCAGCATTGATTTTTATTGAGCGAGGCGTGCCGCCGTCGTTTTTAAAGACATTGTGCTCATCGCAGAGAACCGTAGCGACACTCTACGACGCCGGCGACAAACTGCGCCACGCGCCCTCCCGCATGGCCTTTTGCTTCCGATTCCGTCCTGATGACGTACGCGACTTACTTCGGGAGACGCAATGGGAAGGGGCTAATAACGTCTGCGGACGTCCAGAGGTTCCTGGAGGGTCAGGGCTGGAAGCCCAGGGCAGGATACCAACAAAGCAGGCTCACTGTGGGGCCCTCCTATGTGTGCGGTTCAGAGGAAATGTCCCCTTTAGTCCCCTTCCCGACCACTCCCAAAACCTCCCCTGGACAGCCATAATAATGTCATCATAGAGACGCTCATTGTCTCTCGCCCTTCCCCACGCACAGTTGGCTAGGCACGGTGCGAAAAAAGTTCAACATACATACATACAACTCTCTCTCTCTCTGGCCTGTAGCATCCTAGCCATCTTTCTCTGCTACAAAAACCAAAAACCATCAACCACCAACCACCCCTCTCTCCTTCGAAGGCTCTGGATCGGTGTTTCTCACACTGCAGTCCTCGCGACCCAAAGCGGCCTGCCGTTGCACATTCAACCGGCCTTCTGCATTCGAGTTGCAAGTCAAGTTGCTGAAAGCTGCAGGTGCCTCATTACTGATCAACAGAAGCAGCGCTCGTGTCATTCGGACGAGTATCCTGTCCGCACGTCACTCGTGACACGTGTGCACAAAGACAAAGATCCCCCTGTAACTGTCTGTAGAGGCAAGTGCTCATTAGCGTTATCTATTCGTAGGCTGGCACAGCACACGCGAAGGTGGGTGAGCAACACCACGCCTGGCCGCCTTTGTCTCCCCAATGCTGATGATCACACACGACACCAGGTCCTCATTTAAGGTTAAGTCGACCTAGGGGAGGTCCAGTACCGGTTCAGATATTCGTCACAGGTGTTGGTCATGAGTGTGAATTGAACTTGGATTTCAGGGTTCATAGCGCAGTGCGCTAACTACTATGCCACCGCTCCCCACACATCCGTACATGTACCAACACACCTGTACACAGGCACAAATCCCAAATCAAATGAGCCCTCTCCACGTCGGAGGTGACACAAGCCGAAACAAGCTATGAATATTCATTCAATTTCAGCGCAATGTGCACCACCACCTCAATCGCATGACCCAATCGACCGGCAAACGCAGCTTGTCACCACTTAATATCTATTCGTGTCCGTCCCAGTCGACCACACGGGAACATATGTCCGCACCCAGCATACCACATCCAGTATACTTATCACGATGGCTACGAGTGACTAATTAAAACTAAACAATTTTTTTCACCAGTTAAAGCCCACTGAGCTACATAGCTCTTTTTCAGTTGCGACCTGGTCACAAATGATAGCGCAACGGAGTGGCTTAACACGTGGTCATTTTATAGGCGTCAAACACTCGAAACGCGCATTGAAAACCCGGAGAAAATTCCACGCGACCACGGGGAGAGAGAGAGAGAGAGAAAGACACGAAAACTCAAAATACACAGCAGCAGGCGTCAGGGTCGTGATCGAACCCACGACCCTCCTGCGTACCAGGCGAGGTAGTCAACATCTCATCGCCACGGTGGTGGCGCCACCGCTTACCCGTCACGTGCCCACTCGCAGTCTAAACGGCAACCCGGACAAAAAAACATTCGGTGACGATTCATATCCCCGTTTGTGCCGACCGGAGTTTGCGAAACCGCCCCCCCCCCCCCCCCCACGTTCTTGACGCGGGCGACGCGCTGCTCACCTCCACGAAGCTCGTCTGCGGGATCACGATGCACGTGTTGAGCGTCCGGTTGCGGTAGTCCCAGGACAGCATGTCGAAGGACACGAGCTCGGGCACCGCCAGCACCAGCGACAGCGTCCAGATGGCCAGGACCTCGAGCGCCGTCAGCAGGGGGATGCCCATGCCCTGGATGCGGTTCCAGGACGCGACCGCACGGTACCTGCGCAGCCACCGTCACCAAAGATAAAGACAAGGACCCACCCCACTACCACCACCACTGTGTAGCCTGTAACAGACTGCTGGGGCAAGTGCTGTTAGCGAGCGCCTATGAAGGCTGGCACGGCGCACGAGAGGATGGGTGGCCAACACCGCACATGGCCGCCTTTGTCTCGCCGGTGGCGATGTTTACACACCGCACCACGTCGTCATTTGAGGCTGAGTCTACCTAGGGAAGGCCCAGGACCGGTTCAAATGATCGTCACCGGTGTTGGCCGTGAGCGGGAATCGAACTCGGGTCGCCGGGTTCGTAGCGCAGCGTAGCGCAGCGTAGCGCTAATCGCTGCACCGCCACCACCACGCACAGGCAACGGGCGGTCGCTTAGGGTCCTGAAGAAGAAGAGGCTAAGTTGGTGTCCATTGGTTTATCGAGGCGAGAACTCGAGAGTGACCAGGATGAGTCTCACTTGCAGGAGTGAGCTGGATCAATACGTTGACACGTGCTGGATGTTTGGGAAGCGGGGATTAGTTTCAGCCGCGTCTGTCCGGTTTGGCATCCTGAAAAAATATTTACGCACACCGGCTCACCACATCCAGTATTACAGCTCGCTATGGCTGTGGCTGCTAGTCGGCGCTGGTGCCATCTACAACAGTCTACCTGGAAGTCGGACAATACTGAGTGAGAAATGAGGTTCTGGGTGACACCCAAGGAATGACACCGTCACTTAATTATCTCTAATTAAAGCTTGGCTATCCCGAGGGCTGTGGAATTGCTTTAAAAATAAATAAGTAAAATACTGTTGTAGCCTGCTGCTTATAAAAGAAGGAGCAGAAGGGAGGAGGGAGGGAAGAGGAGGAATTTAAACTCTGGAGATGTACTACGACTGTTTCTATTCTTTTTTTATTTTACCAGGCAAGGCCCACTGAGCTGTATACGACCTGGCCACAAACGACAGCTCAACGAAGTAGCTGATCATGTGGACATTTATAGCAGCCAAATACTGTAAGCATTTATAATCAAACGCATGTTTTTTTTTCTTAATGTGGAGGGAAAAACCAGAGGACTCGGAGTAAAATCCACACGACCACGGGGACAATATGCAAACTCGAAATATACAGCAGGCGTCAGGGTCGAGATCGAACCCACGACTTCCTGTATACCAGGCGAGGTAGTTCACCCATTTCCATTTTTCTTCTGATTCCGTTACGATGATGTGCACGTATGTCATGCACACGTACGTCATCGGAACGAAATCGGAAGAACAACTAAAATAAAATTACTTTATCGGTACCGAGGCTCCCACAAGGCCATGCGGGAGGGAGTGTGGCACAGCTCGGTGCCGGCGATTGTAGAGCGCGGTCGTGTCGTTACGGCTCTCTGCGGTGAGAGCAATGTCTTCAAAAACAACGGCGCTACTACGCCTCTCTAGACAAAATTCACGCTTTGAGCGCTTCCGAGATTTGAGCGGTGAACGGAAATAGCCCAGCCGCCCCACGATATGCGTAAGTCTCCGAACGGCCAAAGGCGGGTTTTAGCGTCTCGCAAGGGGCTTAACGCGAGCGGCCGGGTCTCCTCACCTGTCCACGCTGAGCACGCACAGGCTCAGCACGGTGATGCCCAGAGAGCCCTTTTGCAGGAAGGGCACCATCTTGCACATGGTGGCACCGAATGGCCAGTTCTCGGCGTGAAGCTGAAGAGATAAAAACGCACCGCACGCACCCCAGAAGGGTGTGGGGAACTTTTGGTTTTCCTGAGGAAATGAGTTGGGGCCCTCCCAAACATCAACAACAACAACAAAAGTCTTCAGAACTTTTTGAGGCCTTTTTTGGGGGGGAGTGGGGGGGGTAAAAGTCAATCGAGTTAATGATCATAACAAAGGTTTTTTTGGGTTAGATCGCGAAAGCAGAAATGTTGTGTCGTAACACTCCACCACCCGACACAGCCAGTAAGGTTTGTCACGTAAACAACGCGCCAATTAGTTAATTAATTCGCATCCTAGTAACGAGCACATGGAAACTCTCGTTTCCTGCTTACAGCCACGACCGGTCGTGGAAATTCCACATTCCCATGACAGTGGTGAGCCTGCTCATCGCAACACACCGCTGTTGACTTCACAATCTTGGGGTAAAACATTTTTAATACTTTGCATGTTTCAATTGAGGCATCGTCGTTTCATCTACGCATTTCTATTTGTTTTATAACAACAGTTTTGACACTTTACTTTGGCCACAGTTTTCCTAAGTTAGTGAATAACAACTGGATATTTGCCCGTTAACTTTTTGCGAATATTCTCTTCGTATATCAAAATCTGAATATTTATTTATGCTGGAGGAATCCGATGAGCTATAAATCTCTTTTTCACAGATGTCCAGTAGGGGCACGGGGTCAGAACGTTAGAACAACAAACAGTAAAAAAAACCATGACAGTATATATAGTTAAACGTGTATATAGTGTCCAAGTGTATGTACGTATGTTAAACTTCTTTCACGCCATACATAGCCGACCGTGCTAATCGGCTGCAGACACGCAAGCGTTTTATATTCACGTAGACTTTCGCGCCCAATATTATCCGAGGTTTTTTTTGGGTTAAATCGCACAAATATAAAAAATAAACCCAACCTCTATTATGGTTGTACATCCGTAGCATGCTGTAGCTGGGGGACACGCTGGTGCACGCCTGTGATTTAGTGCTTTGGAGGCAAGGGTTAGTGGATCACGCAGAGCTTTGTCAAACTCCCAAACCCACTGGGGCTGCGAGGTGGCCTGGAGATTGGCAGTACACAAAGTGGTCTCTAGAATCCATCACGTGCAGAACCTAAATATTGGCCAAACATCCTCAAGCAGGACGCTCGTTTTACAGAGTCTTGAAACTCCATTGAGGCTTTTCTGGATACGCCAGAGGGCATTTTTGTATATTTTCTGTCCATCTGTTTATCAGTCATATGGAAGCAAACGCAATTTTGAAGCAGTCTATAATTCAAAGCTTTAAAGCTTGCTATTTATCAAGTCACACGATGCGTGTGGTGGAGTGGTAGTGGCGGCAGTGTTTACCGCAACCGTAATATTGACCCGGCAACTTGAGTTCAATTTCCAGCGATGGTCAACATCAGTCACAAGTGACATCTGAACTGGTCCTGCCCCAACCTGTCCCTGACCAGCACGGTGAGGCATGGTCAAGCAGCCCGCATGACTGACACGGTATGGGGAGGGCCCTTATCCAGGCCCCCTTCTCACAGTGGACTAACAGCGGACTGGAAATGATAGTTGCATTCATATTAATTAAAAATAATGATCCACATTATTGTTTTTTGGGGTAAGGCAAACCGCCGTCACCCCCCCTCCCACCCGACAAGATTGTTACGAATTGCATAATCATCACTTTGTAGCTGGCAGAGTGACATTTATTTTCGTTGTTGACGAACTGTATTCACAGACTAATTGTAATTTTGGCTCGTAAATTAGCATGCGACCTGCAAGTCGCAGTACAGGTTCCCGAGTCTGCATCGCCTTGGGGGGCTTCGTGCTCCGATGAGCACGACTAAAAATGAATGAATAGATCATTTGGACTGGTGGGTGCAGTCACCCAGAATAATCTCTCTCTTGGCTCAAACTCTCTCTCCATCCTGCCTGATCTTGAGCTTTCTGCTTCATTTCACTGTAAGCCTTCCAAGTTGTCATGCCGCCACATCTCTCTCTCTTTCTCTCCTGCTTGGCCTCTTTCCCAGCGTCGCTCATTCTAGAGCATCCTTCATCGAGCGTTCACCTCTTAGAATGTGCCCAATCCACATCGCTTTTTCACAATTCTAGATTTTTCGAATGAGACTTCTCCCCTCCTGTACCTGCCATAGAACTTCCACTTTACTTTCGCTCCGTCCATCCAACAGACTTTCTTCGTTCGACGCCACAGCTAAATAAAAGGACCATCTTTTAAAATGTTCAACTCTGGAGATGAGTCTTGTAAATGTTTGACGCTCATGGATTATGTGTTAAAGAGAATTACACACAGTGGTGGAACAGCAGTTAGCGCACTGCGCTTTGAACCCAGCACCTTGAGTTAGATTCCTGGCCACGGTCAAACATTTTGTGGAAAGTTTAACACGTAGTAGGATTTTCACGACCAATATTATGATTCATAATTAATTTTCTGGTCAGATCGCGTGAGTCTAATGTGTGTCGTACACCCTCCAACACCCGATACAGCCAAATAATCGCCCCATGATGCTGGTTGTAACTAACAGCGAAACTTCGGACCCAATTGTGTATATGTGTGCTGAACTTCTTTCGCACCGTACGTAGCCAACCGTGCTAATTGGAGGTGCGGTGGAAGGACAACAAACCAAACACAAAAATCAAATCTAAAGAAATTAGTTTTCTATCTAGACTTAAAAGTGCTTAGCTCCAGTGGCTTCCTACTATTGGAAGGGAGAGCGTTCCAGACGGCCGCAGAAGAGCGTTCCAATGTTGTGAAATCGCTCTCCAACACACACCGGTGGTGGTGGTGCTGCTGTATCCAATTGTCACCACGTGTCACCACGTGACAACTGGATACATTTACTGCGTCGGGTGGAGGAGGGTATACGGCACACAATTTATTAACGCGATCTCACCCAACAAATAATTATGAATCTGTCGCAAGTGACATTTGAACTGTGTGATGGGACCATCCCCTTTCTCCAGTCCCCACTAGCCAGCATGGTGAAGTATGGTCAAACAGCACCCATCCAGCAGTGGATTGACAATGGGCTTCACTGTAGATTACACGCATTGAAAATTAAAGGTAGACGAGCAGTTATGGTTTGCGATGTGTAAGTTGTAAACCTTCATATTCTTTGGGTCTTTCTAAATGCGTAATTGTGTTTTGAGAAAGTTGTGTTTCAGAAAGTTTGTGTCCCGAACACAAATCCACTGCCGGTTGCAATATTGCAGTCGACAGTTTCACTCAAAAAATAACGACTCACAGTTTTAAGAATGTGAAATGTTGGACTCTACGGCCATGGCTTAATGTGAATGGATGTAGCTACATGTTTTTTAGTTTTTTCGTGCCAAACGCCCAAGTTATGCTCAACTCTTTGCGGTTAGCAGACTGTGGGCTCGTGTTCCTTGAAGAATTCCTCGGCAACTTGTACCGCGTTCAGGTCTGTAATCAACTCTGTCAACACACGACCGGAGGGAGAGAAAAAAAAACTCTCCAGGTGGTCCATAAAGTTACCACCATACTTTGTTTTTTTGCTTTCAAGAATTATAGTTAGACAGCGGTGTGAGCGGCGTGGGTTGCAATGTTGGTCGTGTTTCCCCTGCACAAACACACGAAGTTCAACCGGCAAGCTTGCGTTATCTTCAACAGAAAGAAAGGATAACCAGAAGAAGCGTTGGAAACAATCGCAGCTGGGACGCTGGTGAACGCGGCAGACTCTATCTCTCTCTCGAACCTGCAATGCGGTGTGAGTCACCCCACAACGCCCACGGTGGACACGCGGGAGGAGGGTTTAGAGCAGTGGTTCTTAACCTTTTTGGAGGTACCGAACCCCCACCAGTTTCATATGCGCATTCACCGAACCCTTCTTAATTGGAAAAAGAAATAGAAAAAATTTCAAATTCAAAACATAGGTACAGTATATGTTTTACTGGTGCACAATCATAACCTCCGCCGAGCCCCTGGGGTTCGATCGAACCCAGGTTAAGAACCACTGGTTTAGAGAGATGAGACTCGCGCTGTGAGATCTTTACGTGACCAAGTGCGTGCGTGCGAGCGAGCGCGGCCGCAATTGCCTCGATCCACATCAAACTGCCGCCCAATAATTAGAACGAATAACTTTCGACGCGTCGGTCACGCAACGTTCACTCGGAAAAATGACTCGGATGCGCGATGAAGCACAGACATTCTCCCTCCCTCCCCCACCCCTCCTCCCTCCAAGCTCTGCAGTCATCTACATATGAAGGGGTTATCGGACAATTAATGAGTCTTCTTGGTTCTTTCGGTAAAGTCGCGTAGAAGGGAAGTAATAAAATAATAAAAATAAAACATAATAAAACAATTCTCACGACGTTTCGGCCACAACGCAAGCAGCCGTCCTCAGGTGAAAACCAGGTCTGTCGAGGCGACAGCCGTCCTCAGGTGAAAACCAGGTCTGTCGCCTCGACAGACCTGGTTTTCACCTGAGGACGGCTGCTTGCGTTGTGGCCGAAACGTCGTGAGAATTATTTTATTATGTTTCATTTTTATTATTTTATTACTTCCCTTCTACGTGACTTTACCGAAAGAACCAAGAAGACGAATCCCTGCAGTCACTAAAGCTTTAAATCGAAATTCAATTAATGAGTGTTTACATGTTGGAGGAAACTGGAACAACCTGGAGAAAAAAATGTACGCATGCGAGGGGGCAATACTCTATCCCATACAGATGGAACGGGTGGAGTCCACGATTGCTGTACCGCCTTCTCCTGGAATGCCAGGGTTATGGTACCTCCTTGATGCCCACGGGAAGGAAGTTTGACAACATTCGCGTGATCCACTAACCCTGAATGCTGCCTCCGCACAGTTCTGGTTAACAGGCCACGTGCTTCGCCAAGAGCACCGCGAGACGCATTGTATTTAATAATAATGGAAACCTCTATGAACACCCTGCACGTGTACACGTGCGATCCAGCGCTGGATGAGGGCCTCCCCACACACCGTGCGGGTTACGGGGGTGGGGGGGGGGTTATTTGACCATACTTCACTACGCTCAATCAATGTGGGCTGGAGAAAGTGGATTTAAGAAACGTGGCAATGAAATATTTCATGAAGCGGTACTGTAAAAAAAAATACCAAACTATACGGCTATTTTGTTTCTCGACCAACGTGTCATTCTCGTCTTGTTATTTTTGGCAAAAACGTGGCCGCTCGATGTCTCCGCCGCACACATTGGAAACAAATATCCTCCCGTGCGGACGGACGTTGATGTGTTACGCCACCGCCACCCCAGCCCCCTCGTGTCATCTCACCGGGCGAATGACCTCTGAACTAAATGTAATAAAAAAATCGCGAAAAGTATTTCTCTCCGAACGTTGGCGGAGCCCGCTCGCTTCATCGGCTCCGCCGGATGGATCGAACTCGCGATAACTTCTCAAGGCAAAAGCGTTCGATGAAAGAGGCGCGCACTCATCAGGCGCCGGTCCGCGGGCACACCGACCGCGTGCTGCCACTCACCGACAAGAGTGACACTTCTCAGAAGGGCTTTATTTATAGGTGTCAAAGATAAGCGGGACAGATGGCATGGGGCGCCGCGTGAGATGACACCGAGCGCTCGCGTGTGGCGGTCTGGTAGCAAAAGGCTTTGCAAAGTTCGTCTGCGAGTTTTGGACGACGGCAAGCAAGGGACAGCAAGTCAGAGCGCGAAGAAGACGACGTCGCTACGTTACAGCTCACCGAAAAGTATTGCTGCTGGGTGGACTTATCAGGGATTATCCAGTTTGTACAGCTTAGCTACTTTCTTCACTGCCACGTGCTTTATACGCAGCTCCTGTTTTCAATATCTTTTCGCGAAATCGTGAAGCGTGATTATTCGTTTTTGCTTAGTCTCCCAGGTATGTGCATGTACAACAATCTTATTCACGCACATATCTCTCACATAACACGACTGAATCCATTACCCTCTGGCCAGCATTTTAAATATAGAACAAAAAACAACAACTTTTTTAAAGAGCCACAACGTGGCTAAGAAATCGAGTTTTGAACACCGCACCGTTCACGCGCCCTCCTCCTCCTCGTTCGTACCTTGTACACGTTGATGGGGATGTCTATGACGATGTAGAAGAGGTCTCCGAGAGCGAGGCTGGCGATGAGGACGTTGGGCCCGTTGCGCATGCACTTGTTCTTGTAGATGATGCGGAGCAGCGTGGTGTTGCCGATGATACCCACAACGAAGATCGCGCACGACAGGATGGTGTTGATGTACTTGAACACGTGGCTCATGCCGCTCTGGATGGGGCACGGAGGTGGTCTCCCGGGAGGTCTGAGCCCCGATGAGGATGCCAAGGAGGAGGAGGAAGACGACGAAGAAGGAGAAGACGAATTGCTCGCGGGGGACACGAGTCGAGGAGATCCGAGCGGCGGCGATGCCATCACAGGACTGATCACCGCGATGGTCTGGTTGTCTGCCGATTCGGACTGGTCTAAGGGTTCAAAGAACGGTCGGTTTCCTTGGCCGTGCACCGAGGCCAAGCCGACGACGAAGGCGATGGCCAGGGCGAGCCAGAAGGTCGACGTGAACCTCCTAGGGGTGGACATCGTGGCCGCGGCAGTGGAGGAGGTGGAGGAGGCGATTCGAGGGCGCAGCGCAAGATGTCCCGGCGGGTGCGCTCGGATTCGAGTCCGCGACCTAAGAATAGACTTAGGATTAGAGAAGAAGAATAAAAAAAGATTCCACCAGCAGCCACCATCAACGACCACCACGGACATGAGCGGCACGACTGCGAGATGTGTCGTCGTCTAACCGCCCAGGCGCTCGACCGCTCTCCGTGTGTAACCACACGGCGCTAAATATAAACTCGTGTCCGCGTGCTCCTCCCGTCGCGAAATTTGAGCGCGGCGATGATGGCAAAGTTTACTTTGGTGGGGAGCTTTGCGCATGAACAATAAAAAAAACCCATCTAGGGTAAAATCAATCCTAGCCGTAAACCAAGTATCTGTCATCTCGAAACATGAAAAAATCACGAATGTAATTGGTTGGCTTGTTTTGTTTACAAACACATTACAACGGATGTATTAAAACAGGAAAAAACATCAAAATGGATTTTTGGTTCTACGTTTGGAAACTATTCCTCGCTTGTTGTGTGTGTGTTTCGCCGTCAAACAAACTATTTTGAAACCCCCCCTAAATATTTACCTGCAACCGCTGGCGTTTATTCGCCGTAGATCACTCGCCGCGGTCTATATAAGCAAGCGGCGCTGTGGGATGTGTTGGTGGGGGTGGTGCTGTTAGCGACTCACGCTGCCGCTGCTGCCGCTGATGCTGTGGCCGCTTGCTCCGCGTGTCGCTCCGAGTCGGCGCGGGGCTCCGTGTGATGCCCGGCCCGGTGCCTCCCTCCCTCTTCTCCCCCTTTCCCTCCCGTGCCGCTGACGTCAGCTCCACCGCCGACCCACAAATGCTCCGCGCACTGCTCTCGCTCCGAGCCAGCGCGCTCACTCTCTCTCTCTCAACTCTCTCTCTCTCAACTCTCTCTCTCAACTCTCTCTCTCAACTCTCTCTCTCTCAACTCTCTCTCTCAACTCTCTCTCTCTCAACTCTCTCTCTCTCTCAACTCTCTCTCTCTCAACTCTCTCTCGCAACTCTCTCGCTCCCTCGCACGTGGGACTCTCTTTTTATATACGATCAGAGGAAACAAGAAGATGCTCGGTGTAGTCGGCACTTTGCTTCGTTCATTATTTAGTTTTTGTTTGCCAATACTTTGCTTTATGTGCCCCCCCCCCTTTTTAAATGAAAGATTTCACAAAAGATTTCACGCTCTGCTCTCCTCCTTCTTACCCCTTCCCTCTCTCTCTCTACCCCCTCTCTCTACCCCCCCCCCTCTTTCTTTACCCCCTCTCTCCCTACTCTATGTCTATGTTCCCCCTGTTTTCTATGTCTCTCTCTCAACTCTCTCTCTCTCGCTCGCACGTCAGACTCTCACTGCTGGGGGGCAGAGCTCGGCGCGAAAATTTGGAGGAGGATTGAGAGTGGGGGAGAAGTGGGGGAGAGTTGAATGAGTTAGACAAAGAAGTGGGGTCATGACTCACGATGATGAATGGTGATCATCGTATTGATGATTCTGATGGTGAGCATGATCATTGGTAGCAGATGCAGCATTGCTAGCGAGCAGCGTATGCGGCACCATGAAGGGCAATCAGTAGCAGCAACATGCATCGTCATCAGCAGCAGCAGCGTGGGCATCATCAGGAAAAGCCACAGCATGAGTGGCATCACCATGATCGGATCCATCATTGTCTTCGTCATCAGCATCATGAGTACCAGAATCATCAGCAGTCTTTTAAAAAGAGCCGCCACCAACACGTTCATCGCCGCTCTTGTCAACACCGTCAGCACCGTTACCGATATCGGCAGAAGCAGAAACATTCATCTTGAACCACCGCCATCGCCACCATCATCACGCGCGTTCGACTTCAAAACCCCTAGGGGCTCCAAGTTGGCCAATAGACGGCAAATGCAGGAGTTAGGTTTGTGAACTATCTGTTCGAATTATTGAGTGCAATCCTCGTCCTCGTTGGTATGCGTGGGCTTTTCCTCGGGAATCCGCGATTACCACCGGATTTTTCAATAATTAACACAAAACATGCGCAGGGCAACCACTCCACAGGGGAACTGTCCGAAGCGTATGAGTGTAGGACCCTCCTGGCCAACACGCCTCGAGATGTCGCGACGCTTTCCACCGCAAGAAAGAGAGGATGACTTCTGTGGTTTTGTCTTAAACCCCCCCCCCAAAAAAAAAAAAACAACCAAAGACGTCAGTTAACGTGGCTTCCGTTTGTTAACCGGAGTAATTGCTACTGCCCCGTGGTGAGCAATCCCTGAAGACGTGGGAGGTGGTCAAGTGAGAGTGGCTTCGGGTGACCTGGGTGGGTGTGGGTCACGGGGCGGCTGTGGGACGGGGGAGGATGGATAGGGACGTGAGCGAGAATTAAGGGTTAAGTTTTAGGGTGACGTTGGAAGCGATCCGTCGAATCGACTGTTTTATCTCCATAAATGCAACTCTTGATGCTAAAACCTGAACCCAACTTCCAGATATCATAATATCATCATCAGCCATGATCTATTTCGCTGCTGTATGAAGGCCAGAACCGCACCTTCGCCATCCTCTCATTGTCTTGCGATGCAACATTCCATCTTGCTCTTGCACGGTTCACATGAGCTGATGCCATCGTTCATTCTCCATGGGGGGCCCTCCTGTCGGGCGCGTTTCCCTCCTTCGGCTGTCACTCCGTCGCGAGTCTCGACCGCCGGCCGTCACCCCTTTCCAGCGACGCGTCCTGCGCAAGCCTACTTACTATTCTCCTCCGTCAGAATTATACCTTTGACCTTTTGCCATTTTTGCCGAATCCACACGTTCCTCTGTCTGCCTCTGGACCGTAATGCGAAGCGTGCGTCTCTCCAAGCATATTTGCACTTTTGTTTTCGATACAGTACCAATCTCTGAGCCCACGCAGGACGCGCTTTCATATTCCCGAAGTCGAGGTGGCCAGATGAGCGGACGTTAGGGAATTAATATCGGATGACGTCGGCTGGTGGATGTGAAAGTTGTGGCGTCGCTCGCATGCGACGCAGCTCTGTGGAGGCTAGGGATCGTGGATCGCACGGAGATTTCTGAAACTCCATAACCCGCTGGGCTGCGAGGAAGCCAGGAGATGGCAGTAGAGCGAGCCCGTCTTTGTGCATCTTCAGTGTTATCCCCTCGTACGCGTGGTGGGCCCCCTCCCGATGACTCCAGTTTCCCCGAAACACTCAAGACACTCATTAGAATCGGCTTCTAACTTTAGAACATCAGACTGTTGAACGGCCATCACTATAGCTGTCTATCTGCCATGTACTCTCTGACCTGTACCTTAGAGACATTTATACACACGTAAAAAAAAGATCTCCCGTACAGCCTTAACAGACTGTTGGGGCAAGTGCTGTTCGCGAGGAACTATAAAGGCCGGCACAGCGCACGAGAGGGTGGGTGGCCAGTACCACGCCCGGCCGCCTTTGTCTCCCCAGTGGCGATGTTTATACAACGCGTGCTCATTTGAGGCCAAGTCGACCTAGGGGAGGCCCAGGACCGATTCAGATAATCATCATCGGTGTTGACCGTGAGCGGGAATCGAACTCGGGTCCCCGGGCTTGTTGCACAACACGTTAACCGCTACACTACCGCTTCCCACATTGTATACGTAAAAAATATGCACATGCACCTACACACACTCACACACAAAAGACACACACACACCACGCACACAAGCAGTCTTTCGCACTCAAACATACTCTCACACTCACATACACCCTCACTCACAAACACACACACATACAGACACATACACAGTCAACGCTGCTGTCCTGTGTATGTAAAGACATTGAACACTGGGCACTTCCAATTTGATCATATATTGTTTAGACACACTGCGTATTTACATAACTAATATATATTATTGTACACATATTTGTGAATATATTTGTGTTCATTCATCCCATGCACATACGCACAGATTGTTATTTGGATTATTCTTATAGTGTAATTTGGTTTTTAATCAGGATTCGTTCAGATATTTCGTGATAAAAAAAAAAATGTTTTATTTGGGTCTGTTGGTAAAGTCACGTAGAACAAAATAACTTACAAAAAACTACGACGTTTCGATCGCAACACAAGCAATCGTCATCAGGAGAAATAAGTATAACCCGTAAAAACAAAGTTTTTCACTATAAATCCTCTATATGCGTGGCAGCGGACTTAATATAAAGGATTTAAAAATATATTCGCCTGTCGAGGACGCGGGGATCGATCCCGCGACCTTTGGCATGGGAAGCGAGGGCGCTACCAACTGCGCTACTCCGCCACGGCCTGTGGAGGGGTTACGCTCTGGGCTCTTATACTGTGACGTTCAGCCAAAGCGATGAATGCGTTCTATTTGAATATATGTAAAATATTTTTTTTTGCCTAAAAAGTGTACAATTTTGGGAATGTTTTTTCACGAACATTAATTGTATGTCACAACGAGTCTGTGTGGAAAATGTCAGCTCGATTGGATCACGGGAAGTGGGTTAAAAAACGAGCGAAAGATTTGCACGGTCGTAAGCAAGCAAGCAAGCACGCAAGCAAGCAAGCAAGCACGCAAGCAAGCAAGCAAGCGAACTTAATATAAAGGATTTAAAAAGATGAGCTCTTTCGATCGCAACACAAGCAATCGTCTAGTGACTTTACCGAAAGACCCACAGAATATTAATTCATGCAGTCACGAAAGCTTTAAGTTATTTTTAGCTGTTGATTATTTGTTAGACATTCTATTGCAATTTTGTTGAGCTGACAACTCGAGCATGTATCTGCACCCGCTGTAACGCCAGCTTCACTGTGTATACAACCAATACCACTTTGATTGGTTTAAGACGTAGGCTTTTGCGACCATTAATACTTACATTTATACTAATGCGATCTAAACCAACAACCTTTATTATGAACACTTTGATTGATTGCTTGAATATGTATTGATACTCGACAAATCCGTTGAGCTATTAAGCTCTTTTTCACATCTGTCCAAAGCACTAACACATTGGAAAGCACCTCGCTGAGAGCTTAAGTGATGCGTTTTTGGTAAATGAGTTAAACTCCATCGATTCCGGAGTTCAGTTTACCATGGGAGCTACGTTTACCATAGAAGTCCAGTTTACCATGGGAGCCAAGTTTACCATGGGAGTCCAGTTTACCATGGGAGTCCAATTTACCATGGGAGCCAAGTTTACCATGGGAGCCAAGTTTACCATGGGAGCCATGTTTACCATGGGAGCCAAGTTTACCATGGGAGTCCAGTTTACCATGGGAGCCAAGTTTACCATGGGAGTCCAGTTTACCATGGGAGTCCAGTTTACCATGCGAGCCAAGTTTACCATGGGAGCCAAGTTTACCATGGGAGCCAAGTTTACCATGGGAGTCCAGTTTACCATGGGAGCCAAGTTTACCATGGGAGTCCAGTTTACCATGGGAGCCAAGTTTACCATGGGAGCCAAGTTTACCATGGGCTGGAGCCGGCAACATGTGGCTCTGGAGCAGCATGCGGCTCTTCAAGGTCTGTTTCGTGATGTGTTTATGAAGGACTCGCTTCCGAAACGTCGTGATTTTTATTTTGTTTTATTTTACTTTTATTAATTTTCATTTTTTACCTACGTGACTTTACCGAAAAAACCTAAGAATATGAATCCTTGCAGTCACGAAAGCTTCAAATCTAGAACTCGCCGTCTCGTATTGGTGGCATTGCGTCTCTTGAAATCTTGGGAGGTTTTTTTTAACCGAATAAAAAACAAAAAAAAGTATCTTCTTGTTATTTTGGTTGCCGACCCCTTGACGACACAGTGTTATTGCCGTGTAGGGATGCGGAACGAGAATATGATTTATTATTGCGCATTCATGGCAAGTGTTCTTGGGCAGGACACGCCGCTCGACAGGATGACGATGGGCGATGGCCAAGGAATGGAACGCGTCCCAGAAAACGTCCACCACCTCTTGTTTTATGTCCGCGATAAGCACTTTGCTCAGCGTGTGCTCGCGGCCTATTGTCACACCGTAGGATCGCGAGGAATTTGTGGCAGCTTGGGGAAGCCTTCGTCCAGCAGTGGATTGACCATGGCTAATTTGATTATAATGACGATGATGAATGTAACTGCCATATGCCCCCCAGCCCCAATGCAGAACCCTTTTGAAAAAATTGTTTTGGCATTCGGCAAGACTTTCCTGTGTAAATCATTGGAATTTTTTTTTTAACACAGTTGGCCTTATCGGGAAAATTGGGAGCGGGTAGCTTCGGGGGAAAAAACCTATAAACGTGATTTAAAATGCTTGGACCAGCTAGCCCACCTTGGCGGGCGTAACTTCAAGCGACTCAGTGGGGCAACACAAGGGTCGTGGTTGTACCGTGCGTATACATTGGTGTCCATAAAAGTGCTTCCAAAACGACGTCAATTTGTCATAATTTATTTGCGCGGAACACGCAGAGCTGGCACGAGAACACGTGGAATTAGCGTGAAATGGCTCTCAATAGGTGAATATTCAGCAATCAATATATATACTTCACACACACATACAAACGGTTACTGTTTAGAGACCACTTCCAACACGAAAAGCGCGTGTTTAATGCATACAAGGCGTCACATTTATTATATATTGTATACACCATAAGTTGTGTTTCATCACATGAAAGCAGGCCTTTGTCCAACAAGGGGGTTTGACAAAGAGATGTAAATCATACACGACTGCTCACACACACACACGCGGGCGCGCTTAAAACGTGGCGAATGTTAACACTTGAGTATTATCTTATAAGTTACACGTGAAATGAAGTTTTACATAACTCTGCGTTAAAGTAGATTGTACCAATCAAAAGCAACGCTTTCCTTCCTCCCTCCCGACCACCACCACCACACACCTTGATTACAGTGAGTGATGTGTGCTTGAAAGCCGATATGGAAACACCCTTCACAACAGACCCCCAGGCACAAAGTGCAGCAATTTTCTAAGCCCCCGGGGGTCATCATATCGTTCTCTCTCTCTCTCTCGTTTTTTTCTTCATCTCCTTAATTACCGAGACCGAGGTCTCCAAACAAACTGCAGTAGACAGGAAACAATTACCATCCTAAATTGTGGCCTCTCTCTTTGCCCTTCCCCACCAAACACAAGACACAAGAGAGCCTTTTGTGGAGGATTGCAGGGACCGGGGGAGAGTCAAGAGGGGGGGGGGGGTTATGCGGACTAAATATGCCACGTCTGAACGACTTATACCGTACACGCGGCTCGCTGTGTCCGCCACGAACGAGAGAGCAAAGGGCGGGGAATCAAATAGCTACAACGCCGACCTTGTCTGTTACTTTCAAATCTGTGATGAGATCTGACAGGCATACGAGGCCCCTACGTTATAGTGCACGGCCCAAATCGCCCGCTCCACTCCCCAACAGAAAACCGCGGTCGCCCGTAAAACGTCAAGTTCTTAGGAGCAGTGAGCAAAATTGCTACCGTTTGAAAACAACAACAAAAAACCCCGACCAGACAAAAAGGAATTAACAATTGCAAACAGCGTGCTTTTGTCTGGAGTGCATATATAACAATAATCACACGTCGCAAGAACGACTGACGCACCTTGAAAGTGCGTGTAAATAATTTTCATTCACTCAGCAAAACGCAAATCGGATGTGTTGCGCACACACACACACGTGTGTGTACTGATAGTGCTTTGCAGCGTACAAGTACTACAGCCACCAAAAACTCGATCGGCAAAAAAAAGCATTGCACAGGGTTAACACCGTGTATTGCCTCGCACGGGCAACCATAGACTCCTATCGTGTGGATAATTCTCCAGGTCCTGAAAAAATGTGATACTATGTTGACCTTCTTTCGCACCGTACGTAGCCAACCACCTCTGTGAAAGTAGACTGCTGGTTTGCCATCTCTTCGTGCGGAACTAAAAAACACGTGCTGTGTGCGAGTGTGTGGACGCGTCGTGTTTCATGCGTGTGTGTGTGTATACGTGTTGGCTGGTTGCGGTGGAGGTATCGGTTGCAGAGGGGTATTGGTTGATCGCTCGTTCTTTGACTGCCGTGGAACGATGGGGACTCAATGCGTGGTCGTCAAGAGCCGAAGTTTCATGCAGTCACTGCAGGAGGGAGTCCAGCATCGAATCTGCACCGGGGCTTCGCTTCCTGCAACAACAAAAAAACACACACACACAGGCAGCATTCTGGCAGCTGTGAAAGCCACTTTGTGTTTTGTTTCTCATTCGTCAAGACACCTTCCCCCCCCCTTCCTCTCCCCGTCCGCGGGGGTCTCGTGGATAATTTCCCCGAGTCCTGAAGTCACATCGCCGGGGGTGGCTTCACTGGACCGGACGGCCCAAGCTCTCATAATATTTGCTCCGCTAACAAAAAAAAGAGAGGCTAACTTTACGACGGCTCCAATCGAAGGGGCTTAATAGTATTGCTGATAAGTCGTGTTTAAAAATATAAAAGGGTGTGTACACAGTTACTATACAAACCAACTGAAGGTCTTTATAAAACGTGTAGCCGGGCTACTCATTAACGTGCGATGCTATTTTTTTCCGATTTCAGACGGCCTCGGCGCGGACCTGTGGAATAAGTGATGACACAATCGTCCAAAGAACACGCCAGCAATTCTTTTTTTTGGCGGGAGGGGGGCGAAGATCGTTGAGCCGGCGGACGGCTTCAGAAGTACCCAGATGAGAGGCAAAAAAAGCTGAAATTCGGCCAGCGCCGATGGAAGCGGGCGGTGAGGGCGATGAGGGCGCGCGGTGGGAAGACGCCCGTACTGTTTAGACTCGACAAAGTTGTCAGAGGGCATCTGCAGGCAGATCGGTCGCAGCGTCGCAGATGAGACAAAAGACACGGGGGGGGGGGGGGGGGTAGCGGGATGGAGTATTAACACGTCGGCTTTCACGACCAATATCATCCATAAGAGGTTTTTGGGTTAGATCGTGTAAACGTCGTACTCAGTTTGTAAATGTTGTGGCTTGGCTCTCCAACACACCGGTGTTGCTGTACTAGTATACTATACACTACACTATACACTACTATACACTACACTATACACGACACTATACACTATAAACTACACACTAGTGCTGGACTAGTGACGAATTGGCCACGTTCTGTTTACATGACAACCCTCACTAGTTGGCCGTGTCGGGTGGTGGCGGGTTTTAACGACACATTTATATATTTACGCGATCTAACCCAAAAAGCTCTATTATTGGGTGGAGGATGTTGCGAGGGTTGCGTGGGAGCGGCAGAGGTGCAAATCCGCTGTCATTGTTGGTCGCTACTGCTAGTGCGTAGCGCGCAGCTGCTTTTCGTACGAGCCGGTGATGCAAGGGCGCGGTGCATCTCGCCACGTCCCCCCCTGTGTCCCACGTCCTCCCCCACAGAGTACACGCTGGGACCCCCATTGTCCGTCGGAGTGCGACCACGCGTGGCTGACGCACTTAAGGGTCTGGGCCGCGAGCGTGGGAAACGCCTCTCTCCTTCACCACTCAGCCCCACGATTCCTCCCCCCCCCCTTCAAAACGAGCCGAGCGCACGAGATAAGGGCGGTTAAATTTCGATTTAAAGCTTTCGTGACTGCAGGGATTCATCTTCTTGGTTCTTTCGGTAAAGTCACGTAGAAGGGAAATAATAAAACAATAAAAATAAAACATAATAAAATAATTCTCACGACGTTTCGGCCACAACGCAAGCAGCCATCCTCAGGTGAATGCCAGGTCTGTCTGTCTCCCCGACAGACCTGGTCTTCACCTGAGGACGGCTGCTTGCGTTGTCTGTCTCCCCGACAGACCTGGTCTTCACCTGAGGACGGCTGCTTGCGTTGTGGCCGAAACGTCGTGAGAATTATTTTATTATGTTTTATTTTTATTATTTTATTATTTCCCTTCTACGTGACTTTACCGAAAGAACCAAGAAGATGAGATAAGGGCGCTTGCATGGAATATTTGTTGCACACGCACGCACCGGCATACGTGCACATCACCCTGCACGTGTGCCGCGGGTGTGGACGCCAAGTCGAACGCGAACAATACTCGCTTATCGCGTGTTGCGTCCTATCGTAAATCAGGCACAACGCCCACCTACAGGGCACATTGTGCATCCTTGCAGACTTTTTGTTGTTGTTTTAACACTGACTCTACCCACGCAATGGGTGAACCTCAAAGGACGAGCCCTCTGTTCTACATTTTGAAATAATGGTTGACCTCATCCGTCCGCACTTTAACAATAAACACCGCGTCAATCATCTCGTCATCTCAATCATTTATCAGCCGTCGTGATCCATTGTGCATTCACTGCTGGACGAAGGCCTCCCATCGTGGTCCTGTGATGCCACAAGCCACCTCTCCTTTACGCAAGATGACCTCTTCGCTCCATCTTACCGATTCAAATTGCCACTGATATACATATGTGGTATGCACATTCATCATCCTTTGCACCATCCACTGAGGACATTCCCACGCTGACGCCATTCTTGAGTCCTGCGAGGTCGCATTCCATTTCCCTCCGACACGAGATGATCACTTTGCTCATCTCCTATATGAAACATGTCCGGTGTACCTGGACAATATGCACATTAATAATTTTCCATCCACTGCTGGATGAAGGCCACTCCACTCTCATCACCATCCTTTAGAGGCCTGGAATGCCTTACTCCTGCACATGAACCGATATCATCGCACCGGCACTGGTGGTCATCTTCGCGGGCATGCTTTTCTACCGCGCACACAACACATGACAAGATGCCACAAATGAACTACAATACCTCGCTGGTCTCGCGTCAAGGAGCATGAACAATCACGCGAGCTTCAGTCATCCTCACAGCAGCTTTTGGCCTAGCCATCGAACAAAAACGACCACTGCATCGCGCACTTTCAGATGCGCTTCTGCAGCCGTCTGGAACGCTCTTCCAGGATTAGGAAGCCACTGGAGCTATGCACTTTTAAATCTAGATTGAAAACGCATTTCTTTAGAACTGCTTTTTGTGTATAGTTTGTCCTTCCCCTGCCCCTCCGATTAGCACGGTTGGCTACATACGGTGCAAAAGAAGTTCAACATGCACACATACAACAGGGCATGCGTGGATTCCTTCCGTCACCACAATTCAACGTGTGCGTTGAGCCATCCCACGTGGGCTACCGTTCCGGGGCTGTGATTATAGGTGCTTTCTATTTGTCTGACCAGAACTCTGCAGAGTTTCAATGGACAGGAGGAAGGGTGGAGATTAACGTCGCGGTGAGATGGGTGTACAGACTGTGACCAAAGCCAAGAGACGGCAGGAAATGAATGAATAATTCGGAGACGGGAAGGGAGATTTCACGCAGCATTGGTCTCGTACAAAGAAGCCCTGCAGGTTGTGAGATGCAGGGATATAGGCAAGCCCTGGAGTTAGTTCGCCAGTCGAGGCTGGTTATGTATTCATTAAATGCTGTGATAACTGCTGTTGATGTGCATGTGACTGATACACGAATTTGTTATAAAAGTAGTCCTCCTGCAATTTGTTAAACTACAGCTATATTAAGGCCCCCCTCCCCACACCATGGAGATGCATTTGACCAAACTTCACCTAGCAGGTCAGTGCTGTTTGGTGAAATGTAAAAAGTGTTCAAGACCAGTTCAGATATTACTCACCACTGATGCTAGCCATGGTTGGGGATTGAACTCGAGTCAGAGCTTGTAGCACAGTTCAATAACCACTGCACCACCCTGTAACATTCACGATGTATGTCTTGCATACACTTAATGCTCTATCATGCACCTAGTGCAATGGCGCCACCATTACGCAGCTTGCACGAGTTTTACTAGAAACCTCTTCCATCATGCCGAGTTAACAATCGAGCACGGGGACTACATAAAATCAGGAGATGTCCAATTGTCGGTGGCTGCAATATTTACCAAGTTAATGTCTGATTCATGACCTCTCCCCTTCTGCCTTGTCGAACAGCACATGTCCAATAAGACAGATGTTGGCAACTGTTGCTGATGTCATGTAAACACATTGTATTTCGGGAGGTGGCATGTTGTTGGCACGATGATGGAATCAGCTGCGGTCCTGACAGTGACCGGTATATATATATTTTTGCCAATCTGCTCCAGCGCCAGCATCCCTGGGCACCGTTAGGGGCTGCCTGGGCTATAGGTCGCACGCGGGAGGGATAACAGCTGTTGGGATTAAGAAGCCGACAGTTAAATGTGACATGAATTGCTACATCGCGTACCACTTTAATTCGCTTTAGCTCCCTCGGCGGGGCGGTGCACACTGTACACAGACGTGAATTCAGCGCTGCCAAAGTTTATGATGCTGATTCATCGCGGACTCGAACAAAAGAAATTGGAGTCAAAGCTTAAGCCCGGTCCATAATCGTTTACCGATGCTCCAACAAGTTTCGTTTGAAACACGTGTGCACGCATTGCATCCAGTAAGTCTTCAATGCAGGACACGGCTAACCATCAATCGGAATTCCCATGGGCCCTTCTTAGAATTTCCAGACTGGAGCATTGTGGTCAGAGAGCGTAGACCCTTGCCTGTGCAGCTTAGAACACATTTGAATCCCTGGAGTTAATAGTTTGATGCTGTCTAGGGTCCAGACGAAAAAAAAACGTATTCCTTAAATCAAAATTTAGTGTTCCTTAAACTTGAGTGGCCTTGGAACATGGTGATGTAAATAATAGTTTTATGAAGTGAGGAAGTGCCATTATTACTTTGTCTCTCAATACATTGCAATCATATATTATGCAATACTGGGCTAGAAGTGAACTCGTGTGTGAAATAATACAATCATCGAGCAAGTGACCAACGTGGCGTACTGCACTGTGTCGTGTTCGCACAACTGACATGCCCTGCATTGGTGGCATCTCTCACGGCATCTGGAAGCGAAAAGTTTTTTTTTATGAACGATGAATGCAATCTCTTAATGATGGCGGAAGATGACGTTGTCATATCAACATAGTTTCATTATCTATTTTGGCAAACCAAATTATATTTATTTTTTAAACTCCACAACGCACACATTGTTAAAACGTGCTAAACATTGAGGTGCTGGATTTCTAGCAGTTTTAGATCAGTGGTTCTTAACCTTTACTGCAGCCTTGCACCCCTGGTTCTCAATCGTAAAAAAATATAATGTTAATAAATACATCGGTTTGATGAAACAAAGAAGTTGTTGTACTTACGTGCCCATTCTTAATTTGTGTTTTGATGATTTTACCTTCTAAATAAAACTGGCCATGTGTCTCGCACTTCAAGAAAGGGCATCTCGCACCCGCCGGGGGTGCGTGCACCCCAAGTTAAGAACCACCGTTTTTAATGACTCAAGCTTAATTACATCATGTAATATCCTGCATTTTGGAGTCTGTTACTGCAAAGGTAATTGCTATGAGGCATCTAAAAATGTAATGTTCACCCATTGTCAATCCTCTACTGGATGAAGACCTCTCAATGCTCGTGTCTGCCATGGGGATTTTTTTTTATCACACTTCACCATACTTAAGTGGGTTTGTAAAGTAGAGTGGGAAGGCCCAGGAATGGTTCAGTTGCTACTCGGCACTGACATTATCCATGGCCGGGAATTTAATTCTGTTTGCCGAGTTCATAGCACGGTGCACCAGTGCTCCACTCCACTATAAAATCTGAGTAAAAACAATGGAAATGTTGGAAAGCAGGTTATGTAGACCTGTCAAAAACAACTGCAGTTCTTCTTACACGGTTACCTGGAAAACAACGTATCACGTTTCTGAGTTTATACGTAATTACATTAACGAGCTTTAGCCTTGAAAAAAAAAAATTCAATAACAATTCAAACAACCTTGAAATCGAAATATCAAGTTTAATGCTTAATCATTGGAGATGTTGGGAAGTGACCCGCAGGTCAGTCTCCTACAATTTCATACTCATTACATAAACATCCACCATCAAAGCAAAGTTTCCAAAATAAACAACTTCTCTAATATAAAAAGTGGCTTCCACACATATATATACGGTGTGCTGAACGAAGGTGAACTAGCCGTGTTTTGACGTTACGTTTTTTTCCTATCAATTACAGCTTTGTCCATCACTCGCTGAAAACACGATGAAGCAATTTCTTCCAAACAGACTGCAGTGGTAAGGGCAAGGTAAGTTACGCCGCATGAAATGGCTCATTGTTCAGGTCCAACTTTAATAATTTCCAAGTGTTTTTTTCGCTGCCCCTGGAGCTTTACTATAAATCGGTCCACACACGCACCGTGTGCAATGCACACGGGTCCCTTGCCAGTGCCTCATTCTAGACAGTGAGGACCCTGTTGCTGGTGCCGTGCCCATTGCTTCTGAAGTCGCAAAGCGTTAACGTGAACGGGACTTAAAACAACGCCGAGCACAATGCACCGCTGTGTGCAGCGCCCCAGATCCTTCTGCATGTCGGGGTAGAATGAAACACGCTACCGTCTAGATAAGGTTTCATTTCACAATTGCGGATTACTTGGACTATGCGGCGTTTAATGTTGGCCCTTGTGGACTTTACATATATATGTATATTTTTGAAAAAATAAACAAAAAAATGGCCTGTACTTCATACATGGCTGCTTCTCATCTCCCACTTTATTGTTCAGTACAAAGCACGTTTGATGTAGAACTTCAATAGACTGTATATTTACACAAGTTTAATACACACACACGGGTTGTGTTTAAATTCGTGGGAGTGTTGAACGTGTTCCATATTCTTTTATTACCTTTGAGAGGTATTTAATGGCAGACTAAACAATAATATCACTGCGCAAAGAGGTGGCTTTTTGTTGGTGAATGAGCCATCAGTGAGGAACCTTATTTAAAACAAAATCGTATCATTGCCGTAACTCACCACCTCTTGCCGTCTTTATTGAAACCACGGATGAGCCAATCGTGTTTTTTAAAGATGCAAAAAACAAGTTTAGCCAGCCACTTGAATTGGCAGCTCCCAATTTGGGGTGGGGAGTGACCATCTGCACTGAAGCATGCACGGGGACAAATATGTCTTAGCCACGAAACGGGAGCGACCATATCCCCTGCGGCCGATACCACACTTACTTTCGGCCGCTTTTAGGCCGTGATTTGGGGCCGCTGCGCGAGGTCCTGGGTCTCTCCAGCTTCATGAGCGAGCGATGGAGGCTCTCCTCGGTGTAGGCGTAGTACACGTGCGAAAGGTCCACCTCAAAGGGCTTGCCAACGAAGCAAGGGAAGGAAGGGGGTTAACAAGGCAACAATGCATGCCAGGTTATTATTCCATTTGCACATGCTGGAGGTATTACGAGTTGAGAATGCAGTCAATGTACATTTAAACAAATTTATAATACAGCATTGTATGTTGGGGGGGGGGGGGGTTAAGCCTTTTACAATGTGGTATATAACCGAGCTTAATGGCTATACAGGGAGTGTGTGTAACGTTCACTTAGATCATTTAATCAAACCATATTTTTGGTCTGCATTTGGACGCTACAAGGCCAAGAACAGCAGAGCGGACTTGGGCACTTAAAAGTCACAGATAGCATTCGCAATACGTTCTGCAACAATCTTTCTAATTATAAGTAATTGTGATTGCTCTTCATTTTAGAAGGGGAACTTAACAGTGAACAAGCCATTTAATAAAGGATTCGTCCATTGTCAAGATGTGGTCCATTGTTGGCTAATTTAAAAGCATCGAATGAACAATGTTTAGTGGAACGGCTTGCTTAAAGGCTTTGCCAACATTTGTATTAAACTGCCCTTTAACTTTACACAAATGGGCACAAACTCTTCAGGGACCTATTTTAATTATTTTTAGTTTATAAAGCTTGCCAGAGACTTGAAAACCAAGGCCAGCATTATGTTTATTGTCTGCCCATTTTGTTGTTGTGCGAGCAAGTCTGTGAACGTGGAAAAAAAACTCTCGCACAGCTGCGTGGGACAGAGTCGTGATGCTAGAGGGGGACAAAATAAGTAATTAATATTTTGCAGATCTATGCCAAAAATTAAGAGTCACTCTTTATTCTTGAGTCATATGCGTGGGATAATTAGAGGGAGGAAACACCAAGGACGCTTGAGATGTGTTCCATGGATAGAAATGGGGCAGAGAATGAAGGACTGAAACTACGGTGGCGAGATGTTAGCCACCTCGCCTGGTATACAGGAGGGCGTGGGTTCGATCCTGATCCTGATCCTGCTGCCTATATATTTGGAGTTTGAATGTTCTCCCCGTGTTCGTGCGGATTTTTATGCGGGTACTCCGGTTTTGGCCAGATCGCATCTGAAAAAGAGCAATATAGCTCAGTTGGCCTGACCTGATAAAATAAATATAGTTTCGTTTCTAGTCTTAGTAGCAGCTTAAGTTATTGTATCTGTTTAAAATGCACATCCATGTGTGAAGGCAGCCCGTAACTCTACTGCTGCCATATCATGGTGTCCGTATATATACAAGGATAATGGCCTCGACTCTGGAATGCTTATCGGGAGACAGCCTCCCCGAACCATCAACAAGCTCCCATATAAGGGCCAGTGTGACCCCCTACTGTCCTTCCACACTCAGAAGGCACAAATTCAGATGGACTTACTCATTCAATGTTTACAGACTGTGGAAAGATCAAACGTTTTTGACCTTCATCCCTTTGCGTAACACCTCCTTGTCCTGGAGAATTTGGGAAATGTATAATTGGGAACTTGTTGACACAAAGCCATTGGATCGTCAGTCTAACAAGCTGCACAGCTGCAGGTCATGAGGTGTGCCCGAATAGACCTTGCTGTATTTTGGAGCTTGTTTGTGCTAATTCTACGAGTCTCTGCAGTGTTGGTTATGACTTACGTTTTTCTCCTTCTTGTCTGGGACGGGCGTTTGCTTACGCATGTTGTTTCCGGTGTAAGCCACACATTTCTGCCAAAATGAAAAACAAAAAGGTTAATCTCGGGAAAAGTAGGTAACGCAAACAGAAATGGGAACGTTTCACAGCGTGCCGTGAGATAATCAACGGCAATCATTTGCGTAAAATGTGATGAACAGATTAGTATTGCTTCGGTATTGATTTTGTAAAACGTCAGTACGTTTCGAATTTGACCTTGATTGAAAAAATGTTTTGCCATGTGGACAGAATTTAGATTGTTACGAATGTAATTGTA
This sequence comes from Lampetra planeri, assembly GCF_965212315.1. Lineage (NCBI taxonomy): Eukaryota > Metazoa > Chordata > Hyperoartia > Petromyzontiformes > Petromyzontidae > Lampetra > Lampetra planeri. The sequence goes on along the minus strand of NC_136121.1, from coordinate 9,231,109 downwards.
CATTTCCGGTTCTGATAAATGCCCACAGGTTGTTTGGAATTTCCTTACCAGCTGCCATTCCCCGATATCTTCATTCCACTGCACGTAGTTTTCGATCATTTCCTGTTAAAACGGGAGTCTTGTTTAACCAAACATTCGCAACTATGTATGGTGCCCGAGTGGCTTAAGATGTATGGGGGTATTACAATAAGAATAACAAAGCATTTCTGATTGCGAATAATAATTTAGTTATCAAGGTTTACTTTGCAGCTCAACATATTAATCAAATTCTTAGAAATGCATGCACAATTTAACACTAACTACCAATAATGACGGGCTAAACTGTTACTGGAAATTAACTGCATATTTTCAAGAAAACGTGGCATTAAATATAATTGGTGCAACAAACGTACATTTTAGATAGCACATACACTGTAAACCATTTAATCATCTGTTGATGTAACATTGCGTTTATCACAATGGCATTGCTTTCCTTCAAACAGCATTGCTCTGCTGCAAGACATGTACCAGGCAGATTCAATGGACTCTTTAATAGTACTGCTGATACCTGCAAATGTGATATTCCACACTAATGAGACCAGGAACGGTGATACCTGCCGGTGCTGATTCCAGAATCTGAAGCGTGGCAGTTAAATTAATTGAATACAAAACATGGCAGTGCCTATGGTCACATTATATTGTTTAATGTCTGACAGAGATGATGGATGTTACCTTTTATTGATCAATAACCTATATTACCCTAATACCAGGCACTGCCCACACTGTCCGTATTGTAAATACCCTTGTAATAAGAAATATCAATACCTTACTGCTTAAGCAATGCCGGTCCATCAGTGAAATCCAGGAGGTAAATTGAACTCTTCTTAAAATGGTCTCTACCCAAATCCGGGTCCTAAGCTCAGGTTCATCTGATGCACGTCTGCTCCAAAATATTCACCGAACCACTCCGCACTAAGGTTGAGCCAGAGCTCGGGCAAGACAATGGATGTGGCTTTCCGATTGCCTCTTCAACAGGGTTTTTTTTGGGTGACACCAGGACACCATCAACAGATTGTGTCAAGCCATATCCAGGAACCACGTCACGATTCTCATATATATACAATCCGCAATCGCCTTCATCACTCAAACCTTACATAAACATTGTTTTTATCTTTACCTCCAAGAGTGATATTCGTCGCAAGACAGTATAGCCAATATATTCATATTCTTAGGTTTTTTCGGTAAAGTCACGTAGGTAAAACATCAAAATTAATGAAAATAAAATAAAATAAAACAAAAATCACGACATTTCGGAGGCAATGATTCAAGAATTATTGCCTCACTTGATGCAGCTAATTCGACTGTGACGGTCCCACCTGATGACGGAGACTTGTGTTGCCTCCGAAACGTCGTGATTTTTGTTTTATTTTATTTTCATTAATTTTGATGTTTTACCTACGTGACTTTACCGAAAAAACCTAAGAATATGATTCCTTGCAGTCACGAAAGCTTCAAATCTAGAAATAGCCAATATACTTTTTTTTTACAAATCACAGAGCTGGAATTTAGCCAAACTGTGTGCAGAAACCAAATCTGCGATGATTTTGTGCAATCATTGATGGTAAGGCTGCGAACATCACCTCACTGTACTTGAGAATAATTTTTAATCACAGGCAGTTGCTCAAGATTCTAACCCAGCATCTCAGCAGGGCCAGCTCAGTGTTCTGGCCTCTGATCCACCAGGTCACCTGAGCACTACCGTATTAATTCAACTGGGTGTTTGCTCTACGCCACGATGATGGCCCCAAAGGCCCCACCCGAGAAGCATTCGCAGAGATGCGTGCACTGTGGGAATGAAAGGGGGGTCAACGGTGCACGGCATGGGTGCCTGGATCACCTGGTACTCTTGGGGGATGAAGTTGTCTATAATCAGCATGTGCAGGCGCAGCTCACGGCTCAGCTGTCTGATGTTCTCCAGGAGCCCCTCGGTTTCGCGCTGGTGCTCCTGCTGAAGGTCTGCCATCTGCGGGAAAAGGTCACCCCCCTATTACTGTCGAAAAGTTGCACATTATAGGACAGGGTGGCGAGATGTTAACGACCTCGCCTGGTATACAGGGTAACGTGGGTTCGATCCTGACACTGAAGCCTGTATATTTGGAGTTTTGCATGTTCTCCCCGTGGTCGCGTGGATTTTTCTGGTGGTCCTCTAGTTTTTCCCTCCACATTTAGAAACATGCATTTAGAGCATTTGGCTTATATACATATGCACATGATAAGCCACTTTGTTGAGATATCATTTATGGGCCAGGTGGCTTTTTAAAAAGACAGATAGCTCAGTAGGCCTTACCTGGTAAAATAACAATCGTAGTCGTGTATATAGTGAACCCTTGATCTAACAGTGGGCGGATAAATATAATCTGTGCTGCAGACAAAGCACGTTCATGGTGAATACGGTAAAACCTCTCAAAACCAGAGAGAGCCTTTCCAGTTATGGGAATGTTTGGCAAATTATTCATAATATCACAGAAACATTTGATACTCTTTATGTAATTACAAGCTAATACATCGAATAAAAATGTAATGAGGATTAACTAAATCTTTAAAATGTTATATTTGCAATTTTAATAACACTAAAGATTCACTTGTGTTTGAATCACCATGAAGCATTGGTGAAAGGCTAAGGTTCAGTGGATGCGGAAGGCTGCACAGATATTCTGACAGGTTTGAAGGATTCATTTTATTTATTTTTCTGGTTGATGTTAAATGTGAAAAAATTAACACCAACAGGGCTCAAGGGACAATGTAAAAATCGAAAAGGTTCACCGAATTCAATTTGACAGGTACATTTACTTATTTATTTATAATTGCTAGTACATATAAGCACACTGAATGCAACTACGCACACATTAATTTACGTACGAGCTGTATTTAGGTAGTTTTTATGTATACAAAACATTGCATTGGAAAGCTTCTGCACGAGTTCCATAATTATTGCTCATTGCCTAATGGATACATTGCTCTGTTGTGATAACTTTTTTTGTTACTCTTTGTTTTTTTTGGTAAAGTCACGTAGGTAAAAAATTAAATAAAATTAATTAAAACAACTAAATTAAATAACGACGTTTCAGAAGAAACAAAAGCCTCCATCTTCAGACGTCTTAATTTATTTAATTTAATTTTTTACCTACGTGACTTTACCGAAAAAACCCAAAGAGTATGAATCCTTGCAGTCACGAAAAACTTAAAATCTAGAATTTACTTTTTTGTTGTTTGTGCTTTTTGTTTTGGTGATATTTCATTTGTTTACTCATTTTTCATTTTGCTTGGTAGTAGGGTTCTCATTTGCTTGGCAGTGGCTGTACTATAGGATTTGGTCCTCATATATAATTAATGCACAGCATTGTGGGATGCTATTAGCATGGCTGATGTTATATAAAATAAAAGTGTTATTATTATTATTATTAAGGGTCTGTGACTCGGTGCCGACATGACCACAAACATGGCCACGAGTAAACCGATTGGTTTAAGCAGCAATAAAATCAGACAACACATTATGAGTCCACACACCCATATTTCACATACTTAAGCTCTAATAATGTTTTTTTAGCGCCTAATTGTCATGTCTTGCATTGTCCACCTTTTTGTTTTACCAGAATTTCGATGTCCACCAAAATGCTGGCTCCTACAGAGGGCTTCTCGGCGCTTCGTGCCTCTCCGTGCGCCCCCAATGATGTCCTCTTCTTCCCCCTAATGTGTGCAGATACTATTGACTATTATATATAGGATGTGTAGGCATATACATCGTATATACAAGGATGTATATCCTTTTAGATGTCGGCATATAAAAAGTTCGGTGGGGAGGGAGTGAACATTTTTTCTGGGGGAGGAGGGGGTCGACAATTTTTGTAAACCTGTTGGATCAACTTTTTACCCCCAAATCTGGGGGGGGGGGGTTCACTTTCTATAACGTTTTGTTTCAGGCCTTCGGAAAGGCTCTTATAATTTATTAGTTGACGGACAAACAGACAAATGATTACTACTGCGCCACACCTTTTCCACATTACTCTGGAAAATCATTGGCTGGCTATTTAAGAAATGTACAAACAAAAAACATTTCCCCTTCTGTAATGACTTTGCCTGAGTGTTAAATGGCATATGTTGGTTAAGTTAGGTAATAAAATACTTTTTAGACCAAAATGCCATTTCCTTTGCATTCTTCTCTTTGGAAGCAAGATGCTGCCGTGTAACACCTATACTTCATACTTGTACTTTTAAATGAAGTGTGCCATGTCCACGATTGTGTAATGAAATCTGACACAAATATCACATGTGCAGTTTTCATCACTGGGCCGTTTTAAGTGCTGCTGTGTAAAACCGAGCACTGAACAGTGTGTCGCCCGAGTCCTCGTTGAATTATGGACGTAAAGGTTACTACTCATGCTGTTCAAAAAGACTTAAATAACATCTCTTCCATTTCGGTTTTTTTTCTTTTCTGGGAATGGGAAGGGAAGCTCTCCAAGGACCCTGTTCAGCCCGAAGGATTTTCTCCAAGAAACTGCAGTAATGCTATCCACTCATGGTGTCTCGCAAGAGTGTGTGGGAATTTATCCTTATGAAGCAACATGTGTGATCATCATCAGCGGGGTTGCTGTTTCCCAAGGACTGATATTTTTAACTTGTAATAAGTATTTTACTGGCACTGTATGCACTGCTGAGCTGGGCTGACCAAAAAAGCCTGTCTCTTGATTTTTTTTTAAATGACAAAAATCAATATCCTGCAAAATAAAACAATATTGCAGAGAGAAATGGTATAGACTCTACAATAAATGTTTTGTAGTGTAGGAAAAAATGCTAACCTGGCAACATAAAATAAAGGAAGGTCGCAATTTACCTTAAATGTTTGGAACGTTTCTTTTTCTCCAATGCAAAAGATGTCTACCTTCCCGCATGTGTACATTGGTGTGCCCTAAATGCAAAGGCTGACTCGTATGAAAAAATATTTTCTATAGTTCTTACTGATACCAGCAACTAGAACAGCAAACATTTCTTTGACAGTTTATTTTGTTAGCATTCCCTCCCCCCTGGAGAGTCATGAAAGAATCAGATCGTGGTCTGCAGGGGCACAATTGCCAAACGCGTGATCCATTCGGCCCCTCGTGCGAAATTACAGAGAGGCCGGGAGAGGAAAAGGGGAAGGGGGGGGTTGGAGACCACGAGGATGAAAGCTTTCAAGCAGACTGCATTTCACATGAGGTTTCTCCCGGGAGTGCGGATAATCTTCTTGACTGCATTAGAATATCAATAATTTTGGGTGTCCTCCAAAATGGGTCCATGTAGACTTTGCTCGTTTCGTTTTATCTTTACAGCATTTCATATTTTATTTCTAATTTGTCATTTTCAATTATGAAGACAGGCAAAAGCTTTTTGATTACGACGTACAAAAAGCAAACCCTCCCCAAAAAAACAAATAACCTCAACGTCTTTTTGCAACAACAAAGAATGTGCAGTACTGATATGAAACGTTATTTTCCTTTGCCACTTCTTTTACTGTTAATCCTTCGATACAAAATATCAAATTACATTATGTTCATTGATCAACAAAAGCTGCAACCAAACAGCTCCATAAGCACATAAAAGGAGAGTGGCTTCGTGTATGTGCGGCATGTGCTGCCAAGCACATGCCTTGCTGCTTGTGCTCATCTGAAATCTGGCGCAATGGCTCCCGGTGCGGGAGAGAACAAACGGGACGTGGCGCCTGCACGAGTGTGTCTCTGCTGCGTTTGCGGCATGGATAATCTCTAACCTCTTGACCCCAGACCGCCCCCAAAACACTTGTGACTCGCTTCTCGGAGACAGGGAGACTGATGAGTAAACAAGTTCACTTGGACACTAAAGTAGAACCACTCTCAAACCACAGACCGTCGAGGGAGAGAGCCCGCTTTTTGTAAAAATGAGGCTTCAAGTGGTGACGGGGACATTTCTCTCTGGCACGCATTACTACAAAGTCCATTTTCGGTTAGACAAGGGAGGCTAAGCTGGAGGGGAGAAAATGTTCTGTGGGCTGTAGGCATCATTGCTGCATTTATCACCATCGTGCCCCTTTGTCTTCCAGACATAGCGATTGCCTGATTCGGTCAGAAATGTCTCTGTGAATCATGGCCATATATCAAATAGAATGAATTAATCCTCCTGAAAAAGTGTTCGTGAAATTCAAACGCCCTTCAATGTTTTTTAATACGATTGTTACATCTTCAAAACCTTAACAAACCTGGTGTAAATATTTGTGTGGTTATATCTACAAGCGATTAGTTCCAATGTAAATAACCTGCAAACTGTGAAATGGATCCCATGTGACTGGCATCGTATATTACATTAAAACCAAGTAGTGTGCATTACAGGAAAGTGAAAGAAACTGCTCCTTTTTTAATATTGCTGCATTTTATATTGAAGAATAAATTACAATACACACATATGAATTTTATTGTCCTATTTTCTCTTGACAGAAAGTGTAAAGCTACAGCAATGCTTAATGTTTAATTATGGATTTATTTTCCACCGTCATGTTGGTCTTTATTGCCGGGGTCATAAAAGTGCCATTGAAGGAAAAAATCGGCCATATTTCAAACATTTTCAGGAATCACATTTCTCAAGGTTGGAAATTTGCTGCTTTGTCGATGGTAAAGTGGCCCTAATTTATAGCTATTCCCCAGTTATATTCTCATCTGGATGTGTGCTGCTCAGTTGTTAAGTGCTGGGAGGGTATTCATTATCTCAAAGAGCCGTTTGACAGTGCACAGCACGTCTCGTTATTCCACAACGTGAATAAATAGTAAAAACGAAAATGAACTTTTTGTCCAAGGGGCCTTTCCAGTAATGAATCAAATGGGCCCAAAGACTGCCAAGTTATTTTGCCAGTAATAAAGTAAATTTGTTTTTCCAAGGCATACTGAAAATGGTTTGCTTATTATGTAAACCGAAAATGCCTGCAGTTGTTGGCTAATAAAGTGGGAAGCCCGTTCTCAAACAACCACGTCCTTACCATGTTTCAAGATCTGTTGGCAGTTGAAAACTAAAACGTCTCGTGCGTGGCACAATGGTTCCTTTTTTTTAGAGTGAAACATTTCCGTAACAATGTTTACTTTTTAGGCTATGAAAGAGAATAAAAAACCCTAAATTCTACAACTCTTTGAAATTGTAAAACAAAGCTTTGGGGATAGTTGTATTGCTTATTTTCTTCCCCCCACCCTGCCCCCCCCACAACTGTCTCTAATTAGGTTAATTTTGTTTTGCCAGGTGAGAATTCGAGCGAACACGATAGTCTCATTTGAAAGAGTGACCTGCGGCATTAGTCTGCCGGTAGGGGGCGATGATTGCTGTTTAGTCCCAATTGAGCAATTAACAGCGTGCAGTTACAGTATTGTGGAAACTGAATCAAGAGGTGTACAAGGACTTTGTGTACATTTATATGATTTACGTTACATGACCCTCATTATGATAAAATAATAAGAAACCATATAATTCATTTTAATTGAGAAATTGGTTCAATCAGTTAATGCCATAAAATATGCACATTTTTCATTTTTTTCAATTTTGCAAAGGAGTATACAGTAGAAGCGAAACATTTGTTAACAACTGAGATACTTGTGCAAGATTAATCGAGCCCCTTGGAATTCAACTGCTTGCACGAACGGGCAAGGAAGCGGAATTTTTGTCCGGCACGATGAGGAATGAACTGTAAACATTTCCATCGTAAGTTAACTGATAAACCCTCCTGGGGGATGATAAGCGATTCGGGACTCAAGTGTACAAGACCCAAAGCTAACAGCAATCGAAAAAACACAAACCCTTGTGAAGCAAGCTGGTGCCCTGTTGGCAGAATAATTGGATAGAAAAAGCCTTATTTGATGAGTTGACAAAACAGAGTGCATTTACCCCCTTCAGACTGGAGACATCCTGAGTGTCCTCAGCGCTATACCAAAGGACACATCCCACTCTTTAGTGTGGTAAGAACTAATGGAAAACATACTCGCCCTGAAATCCATGACTCAAAACTACTTTGTGTAAAAAGTACACTATGGCAGTGTGCATAACAACAGAGAAAACCCTAATTAATAACTGAACATTTTTAAGTCGTGATTTATTGCTATTAGTTTTCTGAGAGTAATGGCATTTAGAAACCTATTTGGATAACCTCTCCAACCTCGACACCCCACCCAAATAATAACACAGAGTTTCCGAGCATTCTGCAGATGAAAATGTCTACAACAGCGTTCTTCCGCGTGTTGCTCAAATGCAAGCTGCGCTTATTATTGAAGCATGTATGTATGTATGTTGAACTTCTTTCGCACCATACGTAGCCAACCGTGCTAATCGGAGGTGCGGGGGGGAAGAACAACAATGGCAAGGAAGCGGAATACGTGCATGGCCAGGGTTTCTAAGCAATTCACTTGTGTACATTTGCAAAAAAGAATAACATGAGGCCGGACCGGGGGGGGGGGTTATAGCCGCAGGGAGCTAAGGGGCCGTGAGACCGAGGAACTACCGGCGCCCATCTGTTTTCTGTAATGTTCTCAGGAACTCTGGGAGAACGGGTCGTGCTCATGCATTTGCCCAAGCATCTTTTGGACAGTGTTCAAAACAACAACAACAAAAACTCCTCCCCCCCACCACCCACCCACCCCTCGTACATATGCCGGTTAGTTGAGTGCTGTGTAAGCCGCAGGCCACAGATAATGCTGCGTGTAAGGTGGGAAGTATGTACATGTCCTGTAGTGATTAGAGAAGCAAGCAGTGGGCAGTTCCTCCGTCATTGGTCTCAATTCCCGTTCAGTGTTCCGCAACCAAAGGATGTGAGAGCCGTTCATCAAGTAGGCAACTGCCAATTATTTTACAGCACTGAGGGCAATTTTACAACTTTGGCAAATAACTGCAAAAGTATAGCTACTTGGCAGCAGTTTTAAAGCTTTTTAATGGCCTAGATGTGTATGACGAGGTTTGCAAAAGGTTTGCATTGATGTGCTATGCAATAAAAATCCCAGTAAAGTCACATGATAAATGGAAATTTGTCTTATTTTACCATTTTCATTCTATAGTATTTTAAGAGTGCAAGCCAAATAGATAATTAGCAAACCTTTTAAAATGTTTTCACACAATTGGCATGAATAAAGTCAATGTGGAATGCATGTCCTGCTTGTAAATTTAAACTCCTCGGAACAATGATACAATCCGTGCATTGCACCTTACCAGTGATAAATGTGTTTTGAACTTTCTAGTTTCAGGTAATTATCTGAAGACAATCAATTCTATATTTCAATGTTTTGCAAATCAAAGCAAGCTTATTTTGGTTTTATAAGCATTCATAATTTGATCAGTGTGGTAAATTGGTATATAAAACTAATTAGGGCTAATGTATTATGATTTATCTAAAGTTAAAGGATGATAACATTCACATTAAAGTTTGGTTTAACTTTTCCAAATTGACCAAAATTATTATTCGTTGATGATTTTAAGTTAAACCGAATGTTTTGGGGGGGGGGGGGGTGGGGGGTGATATTTACTTGTGTTATGGGAATTTATACAATCATTTTTTACTACGTTATACTTACAACAATATTAAGGGGGGGGGGGGGGGAAGGTTGAAATGCACTGGAATCCAATCAAGTGTACTGTTATTATTTTTGCATGGAGAATGCCGAAACTGGCCGAGTACCATTGAAATGCTTCTGATTCTTAGCTTGTTCATGTTCCTTTATTTTATAAGAGTGGTTTCAGTTGGCACTACTACCCCTTTGGCAATGCAACATCTGAACGACACTGCCAGAAATGCTGATGGCAAATAAGTAATTGCAGTTTTGTAACCGATTAATGATGCGAATTTTGATACATGTTAGTTTTAAAGGTAGCTCAGCTGTTATTTCTCAAACCTCTATCAATCAACTGCCGGTGGAAGGCCTCCACAATCCGTGTCTGTTGTGGGGTTTGTCTGACCATGCATCGTCCGTGCACATTGGCGCGACTTACCCACTGACCTGGCCAAACTCAGTGGCAAGTGATATCCAAAGCAGTCCTGGATGCTCCCCACATCCCACTCATCAACTGGGCATTAACGAGTTTCATTTCTCCACATAAACACCCATTATTAGCCTACAACAGTGTTGATTTAACTATCCATATTAAGTACTATTTAACGGCCCCCTAGGTTGTATCAATTAATAATATTGTTGCATTTTTAAACAACAGCTTTCTTTATATTATAACTTATCATTCACTGCACACTCACTGTTTATAAACAGATCATCTTTGTATACAGCTTGGTTTAAATAAAGCTTATCTTATCAAAGGTGAGGTGTGCTCTGGCAAACTGTCACAAGAGTCCTCAGACGCATGGAAAACTAAGATAATGTAATGGCACATGCGACTAATCTTTTGCTGGCTTTAAAGCCTCCTATCTACTTTGGCAGTGGTGTGTGTATATGCAACCCTTGACCCGAACATTGGTTGGCTCTTCAATCATTGACCCTATCTCTGTGTAGAAATGTCTTCTGACAGGGCAGGCGTGGGTGGACCTCAATTTCCCACTGGACAAAATAAGCCCATGAACATCCCTTATACTCCTCCCTCCCGTTTCTACCAATGATTTCTTGACCGCAGGAATGCCAGACCATGTGTGGGAGAGGGAGTAAGGAATAACTGCGCCAAGGTCGGCTCGGGACAACGTCCACTTAGAAAACACGTTCCTTCGGAGTGGGCAGGTAGGAACTTGGTTGGACAGCGCATTCGTGCACGACAGAAAGCTCGCGGTCACGTGATGCACTTCAACCAATCCGGGAGCGTACATGTTTGGGAGAGACTATGCACGACAGACAAATAATCCCTGGTGGGCAGTGTGGAACTGTTGTTCCTACCTGTAATACATTCCATATCACGGGAACCTATTTGAATCAAGGTAGCGTGCTCTCGTGTCCTACTGTCAACACCAATATGCTGCACTTATTTTGAACTCCTCACACCAATGAGTTCTCACTTGGTCAAACAAATGAACTTGAACGAGGAAAATCACCTTCAAGATGCCTTTTTTTTTCAGGACAAAAGCCAAACTCAAAGCAGGTCATGAAGTTCAGAGCCATGGACACACAAAAATAAGACGACCACTGCATCATGAACCGTGAAGACATGCGGATTTTTTGCACGGTCAACTGGAAACATTATAAATCGTTATTTTGACAAGACCTAACAACGTCCCTTGCTACCATTTCTAATATTAGGATGTTCTCAATTTTAGGATGTTCTCTTTTCGGAAATGTTTTGAGTCCACGTTCATAACATGGAGTTGGCTTTTTGGCACAGTGTTCTAGGCACTAAAGTTGTTTACCTTAGTGTACCACTTGTGTATCTGTGCGGGGCTGCTGTTAGTGTGCAGGGTAATCAGGGATTAGTTCACGTGTCCAAGGGAAAATTATTTTCAGTCATAATTATCTCTTGGAGCATTGGGTCCCCTGAACTGCAGTTGATTTCAGCATCATATTTCGGACAAGCCTGCAAGCATTTTATGCTTTAAACTGGATAAGGAAATGTTGTGTAAAATGTGTGTGTGTATATATGTATTGGTGGCATTGTGGTTAGTGCACTGTGCTATAAACCCAGCACACTAGTGATTCCTACTCATTGCCAACATCGTTGACGAATATCTGAATCAACACTGGGCCTCCCCGAGGTCAACTGGCTATTAAATAAGTACCTGGTGTGTAAACAACAGCACTGGGGAAACAAAGGTGGCTGTTGTGGTCTTGGCCACAACAGCCTCTCATGGCAGCATGCCAGCCTTATAGGTGCTCGCTAACAGAAATTACTCAAACAGCCTGTGTATGCTACTACACTGGGGATCTCTGGCGTATTTATGTGTATGTATATACATATAAAAAACATCCAATGATGTTTTATGTTCATCTGTACTGGTATGCTTAACTTCTCTGACAGCATATGCATCTCTGTGCTGGGGCTACATTATTTTGTGTATGTGCAAGTGCGTGCGTAAAATTAGAACACATTATTTTTAATCTGTCTACGTATCTGAAATGCATTTAGCATTTCATCAAAACTGTTTGATGTTATAAGTAGTGTGGACTGCAGGGGCCAAAGCAGGGTTTGTGCTTAACGTATTAGCTTATGTGTTTTGCAAAAGCTCAATGCTACGGTAGCACTAAGAATACGGTGCTGTGTAGAAGACTGCATCTGGAAAATCTCTGCAATACCTCAGACTTGGCAGCCATCAGCATGGTCCACACTCGCTTCAGCTTCTTGGTCTTTCCAGCGGCTTCCTCTTGAAGGCTGTTGTACTTTTCCTCTATATCGAGGCGTTCTTGCTGCAAAGTGGGAGCAGACGGCACACTAATTAGCCAGAGGGGGAAAAAACCCCCCACCTCTACTCTCCTGCATGCGCTGCTAACTTGGCTGCCCTGGATAATGGCAGGGGATTAAAGGGAGAGTTGGTTGTCATCATTTCTTGACAAGTGTTTTATTCCAATACTTCTCTTCTTCTCCCCCACCCCCATAATCGTACCACCTCCCACCCCCACCCCCTTTTGTGGCTGCAAGGTAAATGTGAAATTGTGTTAATATTACAGAGGTCTGGAATTGGGGAGGTTTGTTATAATCCAGAACCGGTCATTGCTAAACAATCCCATGAATGGGGAAAAATACGTAATGCACTTGTTTAAAGATTCATAAGAAAAATTGTTTATAGTTTGTACTTTAATCTAAGGAACTGAGATTAATGCCATTGCCCCGCTGTGATTTTCAGGTCTCTTTTTTTCCGGACAGTTTTTGTTCCACAAGTTTCGAAATAACAGGACCTTATTCGACTGAATGTGTACAAAAGAATACACATTCATGTTGCTTCACCATTCCATGATAGGTTTTGATTGTCTACCAATTGGGGTTCATGCCAAACTCTGCATAGGACAAATTAGCCTGCTTTTTCCAGCATGAAAAGTGTGTCCTGCACCGTTAAATGAAAGGTTAAAGCATTGGTGTCTTATTCTCAATCATTGCATTGGCCTCGCCTGGGAATGGAAAACTAAACTGGTCCATTAGATTAATCAGAATTGGAGGTCGGTGTAAACCCTGAATATGCACGCAAAGACAACATCTAAATTACAGCCAGGCCTGTAAGCAAAGTCTTTCACAAAATCCACCCTTAAGTGCGCGCACATCTGGCCACTGCTGAGATTTAAACTTCAGTTTCCCTGCAGGCAATGGCCAGCATGACACGCAAGGGAAAGGTGCCGTAACTTACATAGGTTCCTGCAGTAAAATAATAACTCCAGCTGCAGCGCTTCAGCAATGAATGCACACTGTTGCGTTCACCTTAACGTAATAGGCTACACCTGATGTCCGCAGCCTGTTATGGTTCACTCTCTGCCCTTGTCCCAGTTTCTTCTGAAGCTCGGCAAAACAAACCCTGAGCCCTACCAACTGCTTGGCCAAGAGCACACACTGTGTCCTCGGAATAATGTGTGGCTGGATATACCGGCGTTATTTTGCTACATCTTCACTCTGTACTAGGTCTCCATGCCATCCCAGTTTAGTGCTGTAGAGTAAGTAGTTGTAGAAGTGCATTGTGCATTCCCGAATTGGCTTGTGATTTTCTGTGGCTCCAGTGGTGTGTTTTATTACCTTTAATAGCATGTAGAAAGAATAATAAATAACATTATAAGCTGTAAATAGGAAAAATGGGTTTTCATGTAAATAATGGGGTCTCGTTAAGAAAACGTATAATCCGGGGCACCCAAACCACTAATGAGCCTGGTACATCAAGGGCAGATAATGCACAAGCAAAATACTGGCAATATAGATTAGACATGGCCTCCTTGCAGTGGAGTGGGCGCTGCAGTGGTGAGATGTTATCTCCCTTGCCTGGTATACAGGAGGTCGTGGGTTCAATCCCGAATCCGACAGCTGTATATTTGAAGTTTGCATGTTCTCCCCGTGGCGGCGTGGATTTTTCCCCAGGTCCACCGGTTTTTCCCTCCACATTTAGAATCAACATGCGTTTAGAGTATTTGGCTCCTATAAATGTCCACATGATAAGCCACTTCGTTGAGCTGTCATATGTGGCCAGGTCGCTTCTGAAAAAGAGCTATATATCTCAGTGGGCCTTCGCTGGTAAAATGAAAATACTTTAATTCTAGATTTGAAGCTTTCGTGACTGCAAGGATTCATACTCTTAGTTTTTTCGGTAAAGTCACGTGGGTAAAAAATTGAAATTTAAATGAATAAAAATAAAATAATAAAAATCACGACGTTTCGGAGGCAACACAAGTCTCCGTCATCAGGTGGGACCGTCACAGCCAGATTTGCTCACTTGATATAGAAAATCTGGCTGTGACGGTCCCACCTGATGACGGAGACTTGTGTTGCCTCCGAAACGTCGTGATTTTTATTATTTTATTTGATACGGCAAATCTGGCTGTGACGGTCCCACCTAATGATGGAGACTTGTGTTGTCTCCGAAACGTCGTGATTTTTATTATTTTATTTTTGATTAATTTAAATTTCATTTTTTACCTAAGTGACTTTACCGAAAAAACTAAGAGTATGAAAAGACTTTAATTTAGAGTGGCCCAAGGAATGCGTGGAATTGCCCACAAATGGGTTCTCCTTGCCTCTTTTTCTTCGAGCTCTCGCCGAAGTTTCTCTGCGCGCTTGCGCCGTTCCTCCAGCTCCATGTTGGACTCCTCCAGGAGCCTCTCCTGCTCCTCTGCCTTGGCGAGCAGGTCCACTCCACCCACGATGACCTTCTTCTCCAGGGCTGCCAGCTTCTCCTGCAGGGCCTGGTGCTCCTGCCTAAACACACAGCATCGTGAGTGTACTCTGCAGCCTTTCCACATTGGCAGTTCGTCGTGATGGCTTAATGGAAGCCTAATCTCATGGCTCACGACCTCCAGACTTCTGCCCCCCCCCCTCACTGCAACCCCTCCCCTTGCCCAGCACCGTACCAGCTTATAACATGTTTTAATTAAAACCTGCAATATGCACGGAGGAAATATTTGTATATGTATAACCCAAATGGTTCATGTGTATTATGGAGATTTTTAAAAAATATAAATGTTGTTTATTTTATCATACATTAATTGCTAGCTACATTTAACAAAGCATGCAACATGTAACCTGTTCTACGTATATATATTGCATTGAATTGGTGTTTTTGTTTTTATATAATTGTGAGCACTTGAGTTATAACTATTAATTGTCGTGAAAGATTAAAGAAAATAGTCCAAGTGAGAATATTTAAGCGTGGACATATTGGAACAGAGGTGCTGGGGTATGTGCACACAACTTCAGTTTGAAGACCTACACCATTTAGACATGTGGCCACCTGGAACAGCCAAGTATAGCTCTTCACTGTTTGTGCATTGGAGATATATAGAGGCTGGCACAGCTGTTGGGTCGCAGTTGTGGTTTGGTGATGCATTCCACTCCTGTTTCAGTGCAGCTCATTATGCGAATTACAAAAAACTCAACACATTCGTCAATAACAGTGGCCTTAAAAGGAAAAATATATTATAGGTGACATTTGGGCAAGGGCCCTTCTTTATGGCACATAAACAGAGGCTAGAGAGATAGGGTGAATAATGGTTGGAGACTGCACTGTACACCATGAGCAATAGATTATTTTCTATAGAATTTATTTAAAATTCCTGGTTCAATTTCAACGAACCAGGAATGTGAATTCCTGCTTCATTGAAATTGATTGTTTTTTTGAGGAATCACTAAACTCTACAAACGTTCAGGTAGGTTTTTTGCAGGTAGGGATAATGGCTTAAACATAACAAATACATGTCACAGGTGGAAATGTATGTTGAACAAAAATCCAGTACAGTGATATTTTATTACTGTGGAAGTCATTCAAATCCCAATGCAAAAAATAAACATACATGTTGTGATTGGAACAATGAAGAAAATTATCTTTCAAAAGGAGCAGGTAATCAACATATCACATAAGAAAGTGTATTTAGCAAAGATGTATTGCTAGAATGGATGACAGCCAACGGCATAGTCGAGTACAGATGGCAGACAATGGAGAGAACAATCCCGATAACATGACTACCGCAGAGAGAGAGAGAGGGGGGTGAGTTCAGCTCGTGCGCAGGAGATGAATGGTAATGTTGCAGGACCGTCAGATGGAAAGTGTGGGGTTGCTTTCGTCTAATAGTTTTTGGACAACTGCTTATACCTTGACTTAAAGCTTTCGTGACTGCAGGAATTCATATTCTTTGGGTCTTTCGGTAAAGTCACGTAGATAGGTTCAAAGAAAATAACAAAAAACTACGACGGTTCGATCACAACACTCGTGTTGTGATCGAAACGGAGAATGACGATCGCTTGTGTTGTGATCGAAACGTCGTAGTTTTTTGTTATTTTCTTTCAACCTATCTACGTGACATTACCGAAAGACCCAAAAAATATAACTGCTTATACGTTAAGAAAAATAGGCAACATTGGTTTTATTATCTTCTAACTCTTTTAGGTGTCGAACAACTTAAAACATTGCAGGTCCACAAAAGGAACACCAATTGAGGGTGAATACTTTCACTAAAGGAGTAAATGTTTAATGTAATATTTTCAAAGTAAGGTCGCAAGCCTGTTTACACCTTGATGTGATATACTGTATCGTTCGATTTGATGAGGTACTCTTAATGCTGCAGAGATTTGTCTCTGGACTGCTTTGTGTATACAAGCTTTTATTTCTACTGGGATAATATCAAAGTTACCACATGCCGAGTAGAGCATTGGTTGCACAAAAGGATTGTTCAAAGGGACTGATGTGGCCTTTCATCTTCACATATATATTTTCATTAATTCTGATTGATGATTTCCAAGTTGTCACTTGGTGTGGTGAAAAGTTTTCACACAAATGTGAGAAAATGCAGTGCCAAAATTATACATGTCATCCCTAATGAAGTGTGCATTTTATTTGATTAAGTTATGATATTTGTTTCCCCTCGTAAATGGGAACCTAGTATTCACACCCCGAGCTGTTTACGCCAAAAATTTAATGCACACCATGGAGCCAGGAAAAAGGGCCCCCATGTGTGCCATCCTCTGTGTGCTTACTCAGCCTCAAGTAAAAGGCTCCTCTCTGCAGGAAATAAAATGCCTTGCATTCCCTGGCAGATGGAAAGCAGCAGCCCCATGTTTGACCAATGTGTCACTACCATGATTAGTAAAATTAATACATCTCCCTTCCCTCATTGCGACCCTTATGCAGTAACAGACCTGGTGTGTGCGTGTTTTTTTGTTTTTCCCCCTAAACTTAAGCAATGTATGTGTCAACATATCATGCAGTACATAAGCACACTTGAGTTACCTTTTCAAAGCGTAAACATGTAATGAACGCTGTAAATGTGCTCCTTTGAGTCTCAGATGGAGCATTTTGCAGAATTCAAGTAAAAGCAGTTTATTGTTTGAGTACAAAAATGAGACATCACTAAAGGCATTATAAGCCTCATATATATGTATATATATGAACCCGAAAACTCAAAGTAGATGTCAGGGTATTACAGCAATAAGTAAAAAGGGCCCAATGGTTCTAGTTTTGGCTTAACCTATGTTTATACAGTGTCATCATCAGTAATGATCTCACCACTGTTGGATCTTCAAGACAATGTAAACACTCTTATGATGCCAAAATAAAAGTCACAGTAATGTTGGCCTCATGATAAACAGGGGTTGATATGTTTGGAAGACGTGCTAGATGGGAATGGAAAGGTAGGATGAAATGTTTCAACTTAATAGGCAAGTAAACAAAATGAAAAACTCTTATGCAATTTGTTCAGCTGTTTTGAAAGGCAGGAAACCAAACAAGAGGTTTGTATCAGGTATGCCAATCTTTTAACCTAACGCATTCATTAATGTATAAATAAACAATGAGGTATGGTAATACTTTGGGAAACCCCAGCTGTGTATATACCGAACGGAATTCACGAACGTATAGGAAATTACTTGGGTGTGGCTTATGGCCATAGATATGCAGGTCATACAGAAAAACAAAACAATAAATTCCATGATATCACGCGAAAAAAAATGTACAGGTTTAAAATGAGAAGAAAAAATGGGGAAAATGTCTAATCTCCTGCGATGGTGGCACCTTGTGAATGGATCTTTACACTTCCACAATCTTGCCTTTGTGCTTATAAAACAAGACATCTCTCTTTTCTTAAGGGAATGTTCCTGTGAGAAAATGTACGTGCACTCTGCCATGGGAAATGCCTTGATTCTCGACGTGTGTTTCTGTGTGAAAGCCCTAAAGTTCCCTCCAGAGATCCCAAGAAGAATCGTACAATCTTTGTGAGCAAGCACAGCTATATTCACCCAGCAGGAATAGTGGACTTGTTATTATTCTGAGAAAGTTTTATGTCGAGTCTCGTACGCTGTTGATTCCTTAAGGGGTTCAGTGCCAATTTTGTTTTTGGTTTAAAAGAAAAAGGAAAAAAATTATGGTATTGTTTTGTGTGAGCAGGAGGCGATGAACTTTTGATGGAATTTGATGATGCCTCATTTCTGCTCCAGGGTATTTTCTAAAATTGATTTTTTTTCTTCATACAACTTGATTCACGAAGAGGGCCAGCAAAAAATTCTTAAAAATTCATATTGTGCCCGTTAGTGTTTAGAATTTTTTAAACAAAGCTTCACGAAAATACTGAATTGAAAGTATATCTGAAGACTATTTTAGCATTTGTGTGAGATGGGTCAATTCTGTATTGGTTCTCGCCATTGCTTGCACTGGAAGACGATGCCACCTTGTGGTTGACATATTTATATGAGCTATTGTCAGGCCGGCTTTCTCTCTCTGCAAAGATAATTCCCAGAGTACCATTTCGATTCACCTTCACTGCAAAAGAATATGTTCTGTAGCTCTGCCCGGCATCAATATTATTCACGATGATTGTGGAAACGGAAGGACTTACTGCGCCTTGAGTAGGTCGTTCTCTCGTCGCTCCAGCTCAGCTCGAGCCTTGTCTCTCTCCTCTTCCTCCATGTCCAGCTGTGCCTCCAGAGCCTTCCTCTCCTCCTCAATCTTCGCTTGCATCTCTGCTAGCTTCTCAACCGGAATCTTCTTTTTGCCTAGTCAGTACATGCACACACACGTGCACATGCACAGAGGACATAATAATGTGTGTAAACAATTTTTAAAATATTTTTGCATGCTGTCCATGGACAAAAAGTGGGTGGAAGGCTTATTGCTGCCAACATCGCATTGCTGAAGCAGGATGAAGAATAAGGCAAATTGCGCTTTTTTTACGTTATGAAAATTAAATTAATAAAAGAATGCTTCCCAGCAGAACCTCGGTGCATACCTTATTCCAACTGCAATAATTGCTCCCAATGGGTATTGTGTGCCCTAGAGAGTAGGCTGGAAATAATTTCTTCTTAATGTCATGAAGGCTATTTGCAGTGTAAAGGCATAGAATTAATAAATCAGTTCATTTAAAGAACATTTAACTAAGAATACCATTCAGTGCTAATTTGAAAATATCAACCTAGCAATATATTCCTGTAAAGGGTAAATATGTATATTTGAGCATAATCATGCGTGTGCGTGTGTGCCAAGATTGACAGTAATGAAAGTACAAATGAATTTCCCTGATTTATGCATACCTTGTGTTAAATAAAAATGTACAACAGCTTTTAGTAAAATCATACTGGGCAAAGATTTTACTTGAGGAAAAATGTCCTAAACTTCATAAAGTGCTCGTCAATATTTTAGATTTTTTTTTTTGTTCACCAACCTACATTAGTGCAATACTTATAAAGGCTTATGATGATGGGCATTGTGCCCAGGCTGTTTCAAGATTTGTAATTTTGCACTCCAACAGCAGTGCTTAGGAAAAGCCACTAGGAGCCAGTAAGTGCCTGTCCTCAACTATCAAATGACAATTCAATTTGCCAGTGTGCCTTTTTCTATACGTGGTTATAAAACACTGCCAAAAAAAATCATTAATTGTAGCACTTGGCCAGAATGCCCACAGGCCTACAAATTTATATTTTTATAGTAATGTATTTCACTCTGAAATTTTCATGGACTTACTTTTTTCATTGAGTAGATTTGTCATTTGCTGCACTGTGGAACTACTGGCTAAGCATTTGTAATAATACTACTGGGCTGTTTAACATTTATTTTCATTACATAAGAGTCATGTGGGGTTTTGTGCCACACTTCTGAATATCACACTTTAAAATAATATGTAATGATAAAATGTCCAACCTGAAACAATTATAGCTGACATGGTTTTTTCTTAACTGTCTAGTGAAGGCAGACAAGTGATCAATTAGCTCCTAAACAATTTGAAAATCCATTGAAAACACAAAACTCTACATTTTTTTAAATCTCAATTCATTGTAAGCATATACAACCAGAACCTAGTTCAGTGATATGCATTTTTCCAACTCTTCACTATTGTCTTCAAATCATGTGACTAATTGTTAGTTCTAACAGTATCAGTGCAAAAAACTAAAAAAAAACATTGAAGGTAAAAAAAAATTGTTAAGATTTAAACAGTTTATGCATTCAGAAATCGAGATGTGGGAAGGAATGAGGCAAATTGGAATGGCTCTTTTATCCTAAAGATATATCGTTATAGGAGCGGTTCTTCAGAAGTACAAACTCTTTAGACACTCGCCAATTAAAAGTTTTAAGCGATAAATGTGCGCTAATGACTAGATTTTGACTATATTGTTTAGAAAAAAGCTGCTCTACATTTACATGGACATGATAGGATGCATATACAAAGCCATTTAATATGCTGGGCGCTGAGAAAGTTGAAACACAAACCTGTTTGGTCTTGTACAGAATTTTATAGCCGGAAGGCAGCGTGAAAAGAGCAAGGAAAGAAAGTGATTACATTTGTTTTTATTTTTTTTAAGTGCCTAACATTACTCTAAAATGACAGCACGAGTACATTAGCTTGTTCTGACAACGGCATGGCCATGCAGTGAAAGAGATCGGAGGCAGACAATAAACAGCAAAAGTTTTACCTTCCACCATTTCACTGCTTTGCCCCAATAAAAATCGTTTCAAGCCAGCTGAAGGCCCCCAGCTAGCATGAACGTGTTCACCTGTGGAAACGCATCTGAAGAATGTAACAGCCTGCAAAGAAAACAGCTGGAGAAGTATCGGGGGTTTCTCGTCAGTCGCAGCAAGAGATGGACACGAGCTTGCAACAGCATGGTAGTGACCTGCTCTCGAAGCACACTGCACTTTAAGTTGCTTGTAAGAAAGCACTTTCGCTTATTTCCACCCATTTTCTTGTATTACCTTACAACCAACATTAAAATGGGATATCCTTCGTAAGCTCAACTATCATCAGAATCTCTATTTATCCTGCAGGAATCCGATGAGCTATGAAGCTCTTTTTTATCGATGTCCAGTATGTATGTTGAACATCTTTCGCACCATACGTAACACCGCCCCTATCCTCACCCACTATGCTAAAACGTTACTTCAATGGTTAATAATTACAGGCCTACAATGTTCTCAAACAGCACGATTTCTTTGAAAGTGAAATCTCATTTAATTGTCATTTTATTTAAACTAAGCACATATATTTTTGGTAAGTAAATACATGTTCATTTTTAATCCTGTTCCAGCTCGTCATTATGGTGGTATAGTGCTTGGAAAATTTTTATTGCCTGTGTGAATTTGGTGACATTGGGAATATGTGTTCAACCAATGATGATTATTACGCTACGGAGTTTCCAATGCCAGGACCATAAAAAGAGCTGGAATTAAACTAAGTTTGACCCGCACTTTTATATATTTGTGCTTATGCTTTTATTTTTACTGAGCATTAACCATAAAGTTATATACATTTGAATTATTACTTTATTAAATATTCAGTGCGTTTTATAATGCAACATGTCAGTTTCGTACTTTTTTCCCCCCGACAAAGTAATATGCTGAATTGCGTTAATATTATTCGTTGTAAGCGCATTCTATTTGACTGTGGTCTATCATCCCAGGGGAATTGCAACCAGCGAAAAGTGGCTCAGGACAACACTAACTTATATAGAGCAGGCCACTTGCTAAAGCGTCAAAGTGCTAAAACTTTGGGCGGGGTGGAGAGGGCCCGGAAATAAACGAAAAGTGCATTTCTGCTAGAGGGAGGTTGTTTTTTAGCGCATGGCAAGCACAGCTTAAGTGGACAAATCCCTTCCAGGCACACAGGAAAGGGGACCTGGGGGGAGGGAAAAGAAAGCGAAGGATGGTTTGGGGGCAGCTCCTCTGGCCGTGAGGTGCTCCCACCGGGAAGCAGGCTGCTTCCCCCGTGCCTCTCTTAAAAGCGTGGAAAGAACAAAGCACTGCGCAGCTCCTACGCTCTCCAGTCACATCTCGTCACAGTCAGCCGCAGACAGCCGTGCGCGTGTGGGGGCTGTGAGCGTGTGCGCGCGTGCATGCGCCAGCGCGTGTGTGCGTGCGCGTGCGTGCGTGGGGGCGAGCATGATGGGCAGAGGGGGTGAGGGGGCTTTGCTGCACGGGGCAGTCACTGCTTTAAAACAAAGCAATCCCATGACAGACTTTTAATGAGATTTTTCTGTTTTTGAGTGCACGTGTTGTTGTCGTTATTTTTATTTATTTCTCAATGTGATGCATCAGCAGCACAGAGTGTGTTCAATGTCAAAAAAAATACGTAAAAGTTTCACAGTTGCGAAACTAAGCAAACGTTTTGTTCAATCTTTTAAATTTACAGATGCAGGAGTACTTATTTATATTTACATGACAAATTTAAACACATTTCTATAACATTACACAGGTTCGTGGAGAGTCCCCCCCCCCACCACATTCTCCCACCTTTTCAGCCAGAAAGATGACAGCCAGCAAATGAAATATTTTAGCCATCGGCAGTTTGGTTGATATGGAAATAAGGCGCATCTCAACTTCAGGCAAATACAACAGCTTGCCATAGAAGCCCATGCTAAAATGCAGCCTTTGCTTTGATAAAGACCCCAGAATCGCAAATAGAAAATGGCATTACTCTTGATCAGGATTAACTGTGCATGAGAAACAACTTGGCAATAATCTTGGCTGTGATGTGAGATAAATGATGACGGTTATTGCATTATGGCTGCAACTTGAGAATGTGGCTTATCGTAAACTGCAGTGTCTGAAAAGTGCTGCTGAATTTGCAATTGCACCATAAAATTAACAAGAAAGAATTAAAAATGAGATGGCTTCAAGCTGGTAAAATACTTTATAGATGTGAAGACTGGCCCTAATGATCTGTTTAAATAATTCTTCAAGAAACTTTTATGTGATTATTCAGTCTTGACATCTGACTGTCAAAATCTTCGTAATTTCTCCCACTCTGTTTGTGAACAATGCTATACTATGCAAATGATAAGCAGGCGTGCTTCCCGCTTGACAGAAGAGCCGAGCATTTTTGAAGCACCTGCCCATGGTCACAGCGCAATTCCGAGAACAGAGGGCCTGAGGATAGACTGTTAAGAATTTGTCACCAGCGCAAATGGGAGGGACAGCAAGAGGCGGCGGCG
This sequence comes from Lampetra planeri, assembly GCF_965212315.1. NCBI lineage: Eukaryota > Metazoa > Chordata > Hyperoartia > Petromyzontiformes > Petromyzontidae > Lampetra > Lampetra planeri. The sequence continues at coordinate 9,207,580 of NC_136121.1, read as the reverse complement.
AGAGAGCAGGGCATGGGAAATCAACATTGGGACACACTCACAGCCACATGAGTGTGGTTTGTCCATGGGTTTCTCTTTGACAGAGCAGGTGGAACTGTCACTACTACTGCTGCTGGTGCTGCCTGCGAAGAGAGGAGGGGGGTTCAGATGCGCCAGGGGGGTTCACACGAGGGCAGGTGGAGGCACAGTAAGTAGTTACTGCCGCCACGTAAAGGGACGCTAATGATGCGGCGGTGACGGCGCGCTTGCACGGCACGCCGCGACGCCTGCTTAAAAGTTGGTGCTCATTTGGGCAGCGGGTGACGTGCGCTTTGATGTGCAACCACAAAATTACTTGTCGAGCCCTTTCTCGGATTTGCGTAAACATGACGAAAAACAAAGAGCACTACAGAGGAGGGCAAATTTGAACAGAATTGTGCCAACGGTGACATTTTTGGAACACTAATTAGTGTTAGAAAAGGAATAGGGAATACCTACCTTTGGTTTAGGAACATTAGGGTAAATGCTTTCTAAATCCAGTAATAAGCTAATTGATGTAGTTTATTTTTTATTTTTTATACACTTCAAAGACTGCAATTATACCAGTCACGCAACAGATTGCTATTAACTTGTAGGTGATATCTTCAGATAAATATGCCCGTAAGTACTCTCTTAAGCTTCATTAGCTTTGAATCGAAACTTATAAAGCTTGTGGATAAGCGTAGAGGGAGAAAAAATTCCCTCTTCTACACATTGGGTTCAACTTTGACTAAATTGGTTTGTGGCCAAGAATACATTAGGATTTCTTGGCCCCAAGCATCCTCCTAGCTTTGCCTGGGGCAAGATTTAATCAGTGGACCAAATTTAGTCCAGCCCAATAACAGCCACAGGCTGCGAGTGACTCTGCCGTAACGAGGGGATTGATCCAATCGAGTATCTGCCAGGCGTCAATTTACACCAGAGGAGGATTTCAATAATGAGTGCTCCAAAGATTTGCTTTGGTGCACACGGTGAATTAGACCCCTGAAAGGAAAGGATCCAAAGTTTAACGTAATATTTAATCTGATCACATTACCCGGGTTTTTTTTTGAGTCGCCGAACCTGTGATTTTTTTATCAATCTAGATTTTCTGAGTGGTAATTTTTAATGGACGATTGTTATATAAAATGACAATATAAGTTTTAATGTAAATGCACGTAGGTACTTATATATGTATACTTAGCAAAGTTGTGTTTGCCCGCATATAGGTAATGTAAAATCATGTATGTACATGTCTTGTAATGAATGTGTGGCTCATAATATTAAGAGATCTTAATAGAGATTCTTACGTTGGCTAATTAAACTAACATTTACATACTGGCAAGCAATACTGGGTGTCATTCTGCATCAAGAGTACTAGCAAACGATACATACTGAATTCATCGCAGCAGATGCTTGCGCTGTAAAAAAATGAAATTTGTCCCTGCTGGCTTGGTTGACTGAACTTCTAGGCTGCTCAATATTGTGATAAGATTGCCACTCGGAATGCAGCTTACAAATATATACACACACAAAACACGCCAGAACCCTGCTGTTAAAACAGCACCCCGATATGGCTGCCGTTGTCCCAAGGCATGACTAAAGTCAGAATCGTTGGAGGGGTCACGCTTTACCTCGTCTCTTCCTTCGCTTTTCGTTGCCGTCGCCCCCTTCCGTTCCTTCTTTCTCATCGTCATCTGATCCGCTGAACTCTGACCCCGACACCTCCTCTCCTGCAGCAGAAAGAAGAGGCCTTTTCAGCTTTAGAAGACAATGGAAAAGCAGGGGTAATAGAGGGAGTGAGATGCAGCCTCTTTACTCGGGAAAAAAGCAGCTGTACAACAAATGAAAGTTTTACTCTCAAATGTATCTTGAAGTGGAGGAAAAGTGGTTGGCGTGCCGTGAACCTGACGATTTTGAGTTTGGTTACCGGCCATCCCTAAAATTAGTGGTGCATGATATATGAACTGCTCCTGGGCGCGCAAACCCCGTGCCCCCCACGAACCCCCACCCCGACAATCCCACAATGACCAGGATGGTGAATTGTGGATAAAAAAAAAAAATTACAGTGTAAGAAATTGACAAAAGGGCTAAAAATGTATAACCACCGCTGTAAATCTGGTACAGTTGATGCCTATATATTTACATTTACTAATTGGCACCCATTAGTATTTATCTCTGCTTTGTTTTGTGGTATTGATTTTTTTGTTAAAACTCATGTGCTATGGGTCTTGTGTATGAAGGCATCTTCAATTGTTTTTCTAAATCTTAACTCAATGACTTAACGCCAATATTTTCATAAATCTGCTTGTAAAAATAGCTAAAGGCAAATATTGGGCAGTGTTCGCACAGCGGTTTGCGCATCACGCTGTGAACCCAGTGGTTCGATTCCCAGCCATGGCTAACATCTAAACTGGTCTTAGCTATCCATTTACCAACAGGCACTGACAAGTGTGGTGAAGAATGGCCAAACGATCCTGTTAACTTACAGAGTGTGGGGGAGGCCTTTATTCAGGCAGGGTTTGACAAAAGGCTGAACATTATACCATTAGTATGAAAAGGCAAATATCTAGAAATGCATATACACGTTTGAAACCTCTTTTACCCTAAAATATTGCCGGTCATAATATAAGCGCAATATATTAACATTAGCATGGTAGTGAAAAAGGTGGTCGGCTTAATACAATACGTGTGGTTTGCAGGCAGCTTCATATCTTATTTGTGTTGCATGCTGCGCTTTCCTATGAAACGTAATTGCCGCAGAAAAGTAATTACACATTCTTTTTATATGGAAATGAAGCAAGCACCATCTCTGAAGACAGCTGTATGCTTTGGACAATGAGCCCTGCCTAAGTTTTATAAAATGTCTTGTATACATGCCAGTCGTGTATTTTGAAAACAAAAGAATTGCAATGATACTCTATATGAATAACACGTGAGCTACATTTCTAAAACTATCGTTTGGCATCTGAATGCATTTGAATGCAATTTAATAAAGAGGTTTTTTTTTAGATATCACATAATCTATATAAAAGGACAATTGACATATACATGTTTTTTTCAGTTCTTTAAGATTACTAATCAAACTATTGGGACAATGCCCTATTTTAAGCATTTGATCTTGAAAAATAGATTTTTGTTGTTAAAATGTCTTAAATACACACATCCTTCGAGTGAAAAATGTACAGACATCGGGTAAAAAAGTGCTCATTAAGACCACTTACGATAAGCAGATTAAGGGCACGTGTGTGGAAGACTAGCGGCTTATTCTCAAAAGAACTTTCGGAAGTTAGAACACCTTGCGGGCAATTATGTCAGAAATACAAACTCTTACCAGCAGCTGCAAGAAAATCAATTTACATGTAAATTTAAACAGCCTGGCCAGAGGCAAGGGGCGCATCATTCAAATTATCGTTTTCCTAAAGGCCCTGCCTTTTATCATATTCACACTGGTAGTTTAATCACTGCGATTACACTATGCAACTTGACACGGTTACTGGCCCAATGAAACCTTCAACTAATTAACTCGGTAAGGCACTTCCTTTAGCAAAATAGATGTTGTTCAAAAATAATCTACTCTGTTGATCCCTTATGGAAAATATTGTCAGGCAGACTTCGTAATAAAGTTCAAAGTTAAATGTCATCAAACTTTATTTTGTGCTGGCTTTCAAATATTGCTGGGCTCGTGAGAAATGTGATTTTATAGGATAGGTTTTGAATTTTAAAATAGCACACTGCAGGCTTTAACCATGTAGTTACATGAAAGATACACTTGCATGTGCGATTTACAATAAATTGTGCACTTTGATGTTATCGTTACTGTGACTGTATCTAGAGTTAAAGCAAGTCCTACATTTAGTATTGGTTCAAATTATTTCTACCCTCAGAAGTTTGAGTGCTACCATTGTTATCACACTTCACTTAATCAGACAACTTGAGTTCAATTTCCCATCATGCCTACGTCAGCGGTGAGTGATATCACAACCGGTCCAGACCCCCGTCTTTATGAACCCACACTGCTGTGCGTGGTCACGTGCGGTCAAACAAACCCCACGTGATCAAAAGGCAGGGGGAGACCTCAAACCATCCGAGATTGACAAATGGCTGTAAAGTTTCAATGAACTATTTTGAGCATAAACCACATTTCAGACAAATGGAACACATTTTCATTCTTATTTCGTTACACAAGACCACTAGCATTGTTAAAGTGAGCAGTTAATTAAAGCTGAACTTCACAACACGTGAGAATAATCCCACAATGCACTCATTGTGTAGATTTTCCCCTGTAATATATGCATTAAAGTCATGTTGTCATCATAGTGTTCTGCTTGTATCCACAAAGTATACTTAAAAAGGATATATCCGGTACCACCAACAAATTCACAACACATTGGGTAGCTGGGCATTTTTAAACAATTACGGTTGTTCTAACATACTAAAAAATAGCACCTTAAAGTAAAAATAAAGCCGGCAAGGATGAATTATATTTTGAAATAATTCCTTCATTCCTGCTGTGTAAGTATCTCCCTTACTGCAGGTAGAGATACACAAAAATCGAATTCAGTTTTTACGATAAATGCCAGCATGTATCCCTTCGTACAGTAACAAAATATTAGTAATCACCTAAAAGCCATGAAGATATATATTTAATAACACAATTAAACAGCGATACCACGTTTACCACTTTGACTACAGCTACATCGTCGTCAGAACGCGAGAGAGGCGGCAGCAGTGGAAACTAGAATTGTGCTCGTGGTTCGGCAGCACTGACCCTCCGCCAACTTCTTCTTCAGATCCTCAATCTCCTTCTGGAACTGGCGCAGCAGTGCGTCCTTGGGGTCCTCATTGATGCGTGCCTTGTTCTTGATGTTCTTGGCACGGTTGGCGTAGCGCAGTGTGCTTATTGTCTCGTCGTAGTTGTAGTCTGCCGGTCCAATGTTTGCACACTGTGGACAAAATGAGATTCAAAAACACTTTTGGTAATTCTGCGGGAATGCCCCCCGAGTTTGGTGTGAGCACGACGCGTTAAATTTCCCACAAAAATAATTTGCATTGGCACGGATGTTGCTTTAAGCGTGAAGATGCGGCGCGGCTTATATCGTTTTGCCGTGGCAAAGTGTTCTATTTTATTTGCGCTCGGCCAGCGTAGGGTGCATTTGCTTAAAGGCCACCGAGACTAACTGACAAGCGTTATTTGCAAACCTAATGAACATTATTACATTTGTTATATTGCATATTTACAAAATTCTAAAGAACAAGCTGCCAATTTTAGCGAAAAAATATACAGATGTCCAAAATGGCATTTCACTGTGAAATTATGTTGTCAGGCAATTAAAGATGCAACTAAATGAACATGTAATTTAATAAAGTTTGTGCTTTGTACATTTTTTTTTTATTACGTAGTTTATTTTTTAAAGTCCAAATGTCAGTCATTATAATTAAAAGGAGCAAGTGTGGAGGGCAATAGCGCACACGAAATTAAAGGGGAAAACAGACAGCAGGTGTGAAATGATGTGGGATTAAGTACACAGCTTTTTGCATGGCAAGTTTCGAACCAACTTTTGTTAACAGTATAGCCGGGATGGCAGACCAGAGATTCATTGCGGATGCCTATCACAGGCCAGAACATCACAGGTTCAGAACTTGGCTCTGGGTTGCAGAGTGGACCTGGGAGACATGCCTCTGCATCCTGATAAATTTTAAATCGTCATGTTTAATGCACTGACGAGAAAAGGCACGCTTTTTCCACCACCCAGGTACTTTTTTTCCTTCCCCTGAATAAGTTTTTTTTGCACATCGCCTCCGTTCCATCCCCCAACCCCCCGATACACACTCCCCCACCGCCAGCGTGATAATGAAGCTTATTTGCTGGCTGAAATCCCCACAGAACTAATTACACTGGAAAATGGGGGAGGCAGAGTCAAGGCGGGATTTTTTTGAGGTGTGAAATCTTGAGAAACGAGGTCAGAGAGCACCACAGTCGGTGCTGCCCGAAGTGTGTATGCTTGATGTTACCCAACCCTCATGTGATTTATTTTTGTCAGCCAGAATCCACAGCGTTATATATATATATAAAATACAGACCCGCGGATACCCACTTAGCATCTTTTTTATCTTTTTGTAACCAGGGTCCTCATTTCAGCTATTCATTAATTCCAAATCAACATAAAATTAAGTAGACTTTATAAAATGTTTGAGTGTATAATGATCAAGGCATATGGCTGACACAGAAGCTATGGCCAGGACATGCTGCAGGGACTTAGTATTTATTTAAAGTACAAGAAAATCAAACTAAAAATTGAATGCGAGTCATCAGTTTAGCAGATTAGTAAATGCTTGCAATTATTTGCTCTTCACATGTTACTTGATTGGACAATACATGTTACTGAAATTTATTTTGAAAAAATATAATTAAAAATGAAAATATACCAAAAATGGACCATGTTGCGTTAAAGCAGGGATGTAGTCGCAGCTAAATGTTCACCTTTTAACACGGAAGTCAAATTTCGAACTTCAAAGATATGTTTTAAAAAGAGAAACCACCAATTGTATACATCAGGAGAAGTGAATAAGTTGCATTATTTTCAATTCTTGCATTTTCTACTGGCTATCTTTCATGGCCTTCTACATGGCAAGCAAATTCACTATTTGGTTGCAATCTCAGATTCACATGAGGAAATCGAATTTAGCATGAAAGGAGAAGCCCTGACCTATGTGTACTGCTCGTACCTCCTGTGATCACATCACCAGGCGATAATTGCAACATGAAATCCTAACAAAGCCATGAGCATCATGCACTTGAACCATATTACCATTATCCAGTCTCCATCGTAACGCAACTTTTTAAAACTATGAATAATGTAAACACAGCTATTAATAATAAAAACAACAACAACAACAATCTTGATTTGAAGCTTTCGTGACTGCAGGAATCCATACTCTTTGGTTCTTTCGGTCAATTTCAAAACTTATAAATCACATTGTTAAATGACAGATTGTATTAAGAATTATAAAACATAAAAAAAAGTTTATTTAATAGTAATAAGTAATAGAGTATTCATGTATTGTGGCACTATGAGCAGTGGGAAGTAGTTTGGCCCCTTTGGGTCCACTTGGAGAGTCATTTAAAACCATTGCAGTAAACATAGTCCACCTTCCAGAGATGGATGTGCATGTTGTCTTAAGTGCAGCATGACACATGTTCACACGGGGCAGATATTGAAGCGAGTTGGCTGCGATGTGATAGAATTGACTTCACTATCCCGCCATGTAAAAAGGTCAGCGGTTTGACACTGTAAAGAACATGGTGCAGTGCTACTCTCCTTCTTATAGAACTGAGTAATTGGCAGAAGTTCCACATTTCTATGGCTGGGGCAAATATATTCATACGATAACCTCAGCCGACTTCCCACAAAGTGGTACGCAAGCTGTTCCACAGCAATGTGCAATATAGGGTATGGATTAATGATCAATGATCCTGACGGAGTGAATGGTTTTAGTGGCATCCCGGATGCAAACCGTTCTTAGTGAAGTCACAACAATTACCATCATTGTCTTAGAGTTGCCCCCCAGGGAGTCCTGCAGAAGGCGAGTGAGCTTGGAGTTGCGGTAGGGTACGTGGGTGCTCTTCCCATCGACCAGTGCGGAGATGACGTTCCCGAGGGTAGACAGTGACAGATTGATCTTGGTGGCTTCCTTGAGACGCTGTCCGGTGGCCCCAGTCTTTGTTTGACGCTCAGACCCCTGGCGTGGGCATGAAGGTGAATGTTACTGTACTGTGAATTATGGTTATCAGAGAACATTATCATGGACCGTCTATTGACAGTCAATATATCACCGATTCAAATGAGGCAACACTCTTGTCCACCTTGCCGTCTACCCACAGAAATATTTTACACCGATTCTAAATATTGGTTGGATAAGAGCAGTACAGCACTTTGAATACTGTACTATAAACCCAGTCACCAGAGTTCAATTCCCGGCTACGGCTAATGCCAGTGACGAGCGATAACTAAGTCAGGGGCCCTGATACGCAATGTACAACCCCCATATCCAATGTGGTGTGGGGAGGCTTTAATCCAAAAGTGAGATGAACAAAGTTCTTTGGCCAGGGTTAATCTGGACTGGACACCACCGACGAGGCAAGCAGTTACACTTCCTTCACATTATTTTAAACACTGAAATTGACCGCAATATAATGGCAAACACAGGAGTATCCATTTGAAACATTTTTCACTGGCAAGTGTCAACATAAAAAACACATTTATATGTGCCTTAAATTTAGAATGGTACTTGTACATGGGGCTTATACTCACCGCGAGGTCAACAAGGTGAAGCTTTCCCATGCGAACATGCATGTTGCCATCGACGCCCTTCTCGCTGCACTCAATGGTGATGGTGAAGATGGCATGGGAACGCGAGCTGTGCTCGTTCATGTTGGTGGAACCCACCGAACCTGTGGCAAGACAGTACGGGGATCAGCCTCGACTGTGGCAACGCTGAAACAATCTCACACCTCTGCGAGCTTAGGCAGCTTGGCACGAGCCCGATAACCAAAAAAAATTCTTGACATGTTATTGATCGAGTGTGTACAAGAAACAACATTCAAACAAAGAAAAAGTTTAAACTAGCCTGGACACAATTCATGAATCTTTTACTGTCAAAAAAAGTGACTTGCAGCAATATGAGGCTACTTCCATGTAGCAGGGCACATCTGGATAGATCATCATCTTAACATAAAGTTTGAGGCAGACAGCACTTCATATACCAGGCTGACGTTCAGAAAAGCAATGCCCAAAGCCATCACTGTGAAATAACCTCTAATGAGCAGACCGCGCAAATGCCCTTCCACTTACGGTTTTTGTGCCCCAAGGTCATAATCCGGTCCATGTCATCGGCATTGTTCACCACAAACGCAGACAGGTCTTTAACGTATACACCCACATCGGGACGTTCCTTCACCTGCCACAAGAATCCCAATGGTGGAAAAGCTTAAGCCAGAATTCACTCTGATTGTAAGAAACTAAACAAATACATTGAATATCTACTGCAATGCTGTCTCTCTAATTCTTACGAACATCTTCTTGGTTTTTTCGGTAAAGTCACGTAGAAGGGAAGTAATAAAATAATAAAAATAAAACATAATAAAATGAAACAATTCTCACGACGTTTCGGCCACAACGCAAGCAGCCGTCCTCAGGTGAAGAATGAGACACTTCAAGCTAGGAACTTACATATAAGCTGGGTTGAGGGTGGTAGAAGAGCGCCTTAACAAAAAGAATGTGCATATCAAGATGAGTTTAGCATATACATGGGAAATGCGCAGGGGGCGGGGGGGCATTTCCCATGTATATGCTAAACTCATCTTGATATGCACATTCTTTTTGTTAAGGCGCTCTTCTACCACCCCCAACCCAGCTTATATGTAAATTCCTAGCTTGAAGTGTCTCATTCTTCACCTGAGGACGGCTGCTTGCGTTGTGGCCGAAACGTCGTGAGAATTGTTTCATTTTATTATGTTTTATTTTTATTATTTTATTACTTCCCTTCTACGTGACTTTACCGAAAAAACCAAGAAGATGAATCCCTGCAGTCACGAAAGCTTTAAATCGAAAAATCTTACGAACATGTTGAATTGTAACCTTGAGACCTATCATATATTTTCAATAACCAGACAAGGATGTATATACTTTATACAGTTATCCACCTTTCCAATTCTGACCTGCTTTAAGGTGCCAAAGCTAAAACATTTCTCAATTCATAAGCTGTAGCCCATGAAGGAATTTTAATTAGCTATACATTTAAGGTATCTTAAATTAAAAGGTAATTATCAAAAGTCCACTGGGATCCAAATTATGAAAGAGGTGACGCCAGAGCATTTTTGCGTGCTTTTGTATTTTTTCCTCCATGCCGTGAATTCAGAAACAAGACTGGAAAAGTACATGGATCAAAAGCTGAAAAGTATAAAAAAGCACGGAGAGGTGAAAGAGGAACATATGGCTTAGAATGCATACACAAATTACGTACGTTATATCAACTGCTAACGCGAGTACGTGGGGCTTTGGGCAAGAAACATTTATGGAAGTGATGATTGCCGATGGGTTGACTAGGGACAGTGGCAACCAGAGCCGGAAACATGCCCGAGAGGATGACCGCCATGGAGCGATGATATCAGCACGTGCGCAGAAGCGAGAGAGATTTACATTGCAAGACCATGAGGGATGGAGATGACATTGGAAGGCCTTCATCCAGAAGTAAATAGATCATGACTGATGTTTATTCATTTAAAACAATCAATATACAATGATATACACTTTACATAATTCAATTCCTGCACGTGTCATATGACAGGTATGTAAAATTATATTTTTGATGTCAAATTTGAATTTGTTCAACAATGCCAAGATTAACTTGTTAAATTAAATAAAAACCCTCACTGTTAGTGCATCACTTAGTAATATGCCCTCTAAACTGGAGACAAGAAACATTTCATCTTCGTTCCATACAAGTAATAAAGATCGGCACTTCCTATGCAGACCACTATGTGATGGGAAAATTCACCACTTGTTATGTAGGCTTCACCAATAATTTTAATTTCCATAAAAAACAATCCGTATCATAGAAACATGTCCATGGTGTGCAATATTGTCGAGTATACTGCCTTTAGAATTATTTAAAAAAAATTCCCCTCACTTAATATTCTTGAGCACCAAATTTATCGAATTAGTTTATTTCATGAGTTCCCCAAATGTGTACGTTTTTTTAAGATTACACAATTTTTTATCGTGAGTGCTGTTTATAATGTAAATGCCTTTATTTCGCACCTTGGTTTTGATCAAGTAATTTATTTTACATTCCCATAGCAGGTAAAATACATAATACAACCCATTTAATCTTTGTAAAATAACTGTACTGTAAAGGAATACTATTGTGTATCTGCCGTGGAAACAGAAATGCAAGTGTTATACCCGCTCATCAGTCGTAAAGCGCGAACCACAGGGAGAACAATAAATGTCTGCAGGCCTTTATGCAACAGTTATATTGTAAGCGAGGAAATCCATTCAAGCACATTTACTGTTTTTTCTTCATGTAATAATCCCCTCCGCTTACAAGTGTTACACATCTGTAGGCATGCATTACCAAAAGACTGTCACAGGGTTGTATGTGCGTACAGCATTACCGTGGCGACTGTTATAATGAAAGTGTAAGGGGGCTTAGCAGTGGCAATGCGCATGAATGAGAAGGCAATCGCAGTGTAAATTTTCTCGGATGAAAACACCTGTTATTTCCAATTCATGCCAGCTCAATGACCAATTACAGTGTAACGCACAGAGTGGACAGTGTTCTGTACAATAAGACTGTGACGCCTCCTTGTCCTCAAAAAACACTCATGGTTAGTTGTATTATTGCTAATGGGAGTGAGGCAATGAATGGGAAGGGTTAGCATGCAGCCAAACAACCCACCCCCCCACCAAACCACAAAAAAACACCCCCTGCCCCACCTCCAGCCTTTGCGTCTGGTCTTTCCCCAGTAGATCCTTCACCTCCTCATTATAGATCTCCAGGTAGGAGACTCTCACCAGAAACCTGTCGACAGGCGAGATGAAACAAATGCAATAGTCAGGGGAGCGGCCCTTATGCCTCCCTCTCCCTCTTACGAGCTGTCAAGTCTCTGTCAATGCACATGCGTGCTGACATGCAAACTAGCCCGTGAAGCTGCATACCGAGGACAATGCAGATGATGTGTGTGTGTGTATGCAGCGGCTATCTGATGTGCGGTGCACAGCACTAACAATCCACAGAAGCGGGCTTGCCGCATGCATGCCTACCGAATGTTTCCCTCTCCAGGCTAATTGAGGCAGGCCAGTCTATGTTAAATAATGCTGTGAGTCTAGAAGAACCAAATTTAATGTTGTGAATGCTAAAATGAATCCCGTGTGCTGCAACACAACTTGCTACACAATGTGGTGAAACGTTAAGCATGATGTAAAGTTTTTGAATGTAAAAACGATTCTTTACAGAAGTTTAGAGTAATCTGTCCAATTAACATTATTTACATGATAAAATTAATCATAGCTATCACTCCCAACACCACTTCCATTTCTTACGTGCGATGATAAGGTGCAAATATAAAGCTCTTGAAATGTAACTGACCCCGACTTAAACTGTTATCTTAACATAAAATGTCCATGGTTTACACTGTCTAAAATGCCAAAGTTTACAGAAATGTTTGTTTGAAAAACTACTTTGAAGAGAACAAGCTGCTCTTCTGCTTGCAAAAAGTGACGTGCAAAATTAATTAGTGCACCAGGAACGAGGCTCGAGTTGAGCATATTTTGTGACAACACGGACAGAGCCTGGCAGTCAAAAGCCTCATTAGAACTCAAAGCATGTGCATGGGGCCCCTGCGAGAGAGGGGCAGACAAGCTCCTCAATTACAGCAAACCACACGGTGGCCTGTGCCGCTGTCAAGCCGCCTGACATCATCACTCAGCAATGAAAGGCACATCTCCCGGCTCGAATCAGACAGGCGGGCGGGCTCTGGGAAAAATCGCAGCACCGCTCGCGAGCTTGAAAGGGAAGAGCGCGCGCCTACAGAGCCCTCGCTAGGACTGCCAGGCCTATAATTATTCCATTTTCACGTGATAATCAGCTCCTCTGAGATTCGCACTCGCATTTATGCAGCGATGCATTGCTCTGGCCATTAGCATCTGTCCTAGGGAAGGGTAAGCATTGCTCTGGCTCTATGCCACATGCAGCACACGCCTTCCTTTTTGCGCAACGGGAGCTGCTCCGCTGCCTCGGCCCAGTGCTGGAACCATGCCGCGATTCGCTTTCACGCAGCCTGGCAACCGTGGCGCTTTTCTTATTTTAACACTTTACCTGGCAAGGGATATCGAGTCAAATGATGTCACGGTGCCCTCTCCTTCCCAAAAATGGGCCTTTATGCTTTTGTTAAGCAAGCAATGCCAGCAATATGTTACCCACATGCTCTAAAATATAAACATCTTAACAGCCAAAAATGTTCCAAGTTGCTTGAAACTTCGAATATAGTGTGGAGCTTTGCACTTGCTCTCAATTGTTACAGCTTCTCACTTAAACTAGATTCACACTTTTTGGAACATCTTACAAGCAACAGAGTGTTAATGCAAATCATCTTGCCTGGCTATTGTCTCATGTGTCAACAAGCATTTCAGTCACGGCCATGCATTATTTTGAGGACACCACGATAGATATGCAGCATTCTAAAAATATGGAAAATCTCAACCGATTCATTATTCACCGCATAAGGGTATTATTCAGAATGACACACTCACGAGATAACATTTCAGAAAATATAAACTGCATACTCATTGGCGTTGAAATTGTGTCGTATTAACTCGAGCACACGTTTTTTGTTTGTTTGTTGCACAGCAGGCTTTGGAACACAGCTCTCAGAAAACAAACCTGGTATCCCCCTCCGCCTTGGCGATGTGGCCGAAAATGTGTGCAAATGAGTTTGGGATGATGCCTCTCAGTTCTGGCACAGCTCGAATGCCTTCCATGGTGAAGGTTTTACCAGTCCCCGTCTGCCCGTAGGCAAATATTGTACCTTGAGAAATGTAAAAAAATAACTGGTTAGATTGGCTTAAGTACACAACCAAAATTAAAAAACTTGAAATTGAATAGTTGATAATAAAATGTAGACATTGAAGGAAACTACTCAGGGGTGGAAAATGGAAGTCTTAAAAAAACCTGTCAATGTTGTAATTCTATACAGGAAAAAATAACTCCACGTGAAAAAAGCAGAGCGGCATTCAAAATGTAATGCTAGTGAGTAAAAATAAAACAAAAGTAAACATAAGTAATGAACAACACCCAGCCAGAGAGTTTAGCGCAAACAGGATACACTTTGAAAGCCAATAAACGCTGATTGCAAATCAATTCCCTATTTAGCTGTTTGGCAGGATAAAAGATCTTCAACTTAATTTAACACGAAGCGAAGGAAATGTCTTAATTTAGCCGAAATAGGCACGAGCAATCGCCATTTTAAATATTTATTTGCCGCTCATTGCTCAGCACCTGGGACCATCCTGCCAAACTCCAATCCCCTCACCATTGTATCCCTCGAGCACCGAGTCGACGATGGGCCTCGCCGTGAGGTTGTACACGTCCACCTGTTTGCTCTCGGTCCCAAACACCGTGTCGAAGGTGAACGTTTTGGGCGGCTCATCGTTGCAGTCGGGTCTCTGCACGGCGATCTGGCCTCGCATTTCGTCCACAAGGACGGCCATGCGGTGGCCCGCTCCAGTCTCCTTGCCATTGATGGGGCGGCATCGCACCACCACCTTCACGTTGTCCCCTCCAGAGTCCGACTTTTCCGACCTATTGGCCTGTGCATGCCACACCGCAAAAAAAGATGAAGACTCTTCCGAAGCAAAAATGTCTGGAAGCAAAAGCAAACCGATTGTCGATGTAGTGGGACTTTTATCTGTTGTTTTTCATGGATAAAAATTATGATAGGTTAAGTGCAATCCTTTCTGTTGCACTACAAAGGGAAAAAAGGTTGGAAAAGCAGCACCGTTGAGCAAAGTGACTGTGGGCAAGCATGAGTAGTTTGTTGTGGCCTTTAACTACTTGTAGAGTCTATTACCAAATCGCCCAGAATACACTATCTTTCATCAAATATCGTCAGCTAAGTGGAATTGCGCCTGGACAGCGCTTGAATGGGTGACCACGCTGCACGCACAGGTTGCTATAGTGCTTGCAGGACTATGTGGTAGTCAGTTGAGGGCAATGCAACAAAAAATGTTGGACTGTAATTCTCTATTGATCAAGGGATGATGGGCAATCAGATAATAAGAACTGCAAAGGCTCATGGATGGGTTACACGACATTCCAAATAAGTGGTATGAGGATAAATGTAAACACGATTAAAGTGATGGGAATATCAAGGGAAGGTGGAGGAAGGCTGAATATCCAGAATGATGGTCAATTGGTAGAACAGGTGAAGACATCCAGGTACTTAGGCACTCAGATCGCCAAAGATGGACGGTGTGTAGCGGGATGCGGAAAATTAGATCGAGAATTGGTGGTGAAAGCGGACATTAAAAAATAAAGTTGTCGACAAGAACAATGAGTGAAACGGTAAAGAGAGTGAAGACAATTGTGTGGAGCGTAGCTTTATATGGAGCAGGAACGTAGACACTAAGGACGAAGCAAGACGGTCGGAGGATGCAGAAAGTAAGCTGGATAGGAGAAGACGACCAGTGAAGCAATCTTCAATGGCATTAACCAAATAGGAACGACAGACGTCATTAGAAGGAGAAAGTATGATATTGAACACATAATTACGAGGAGATGGTTTTATGAAGAATATTATGGCAGAATGGATAGGAAAGAAATGAAGAGCAAGGATTGGGAGTTGAAAGGATGGAGAAGATGACAGCCAAGGACCTATTGCTAAGGTAGAACACCAACGAAGATATATACTATGTTTGTACATTTACATATTCAATTACTTAAATAATAGTTTTTCTAAAATGTATTTTCGAGAACAAAATGCAAAAAATAAAAAAAGCACTGGCTTTGATTTGCCATATTCTGGTGGTAAAGGTGTAGTCTTGCCATGCGATGTTTCACCCCCCCCCCCCCCCCTCTGATTAGGACACCTTCACATATGAAATACCTTTGATAGTACGTATGCTTGACCCACAATGCCAGTAGGCCAAACATGGCGTGAATGAACCCTTGCACACAGGGAAAAGCTAGCTCTGTTAGATGTTGCAGTGCAATTATCGTGGACTGTAAATGGCATTTTAATAGTGCAGAAGGAGAAAGAGCTGTTTTGCATTTCACATTAAACATAAAACAAGTTCTAATTAAAGTCTGTCCGAATGCCAAACTGAAAATTTGCCATGCTAGACAAACATATTGCACTCTGTTAATGTTCGGACTGTTATGGATTATTTTGCCCACACTGACGGTCCTTTCGCTGTGCACGTTGAGTGCAATAAAAGATGGATAACACAGGCTAGTTCCTCGGCGTTAACAATGCATCGTTACATTTGGTGACTCAAGCCTTGGCCACTGCATTACATTTGGTGTATACAAGAGCATGTAACATGGTCTCTGCACTGGTTAAACACAAGAATGCCATTTTAAAAAAGTGAATAATTTACAGACTGTAGGAAATGGGGGTTGGAGGCTTCCTTTCTGGTGTATCTTGGTCTCAGAGCAAAGAGTCCTTTGTGAGGCAAAGAATTAACCCTCAGACAACAATCAATGCCCAACTTACACATATGGTATATACTATATTACACGTGCTATGTAAAGGGAAAGAGTAAAGGTGCAGCTCTGCAATTGGTTACCCACGCCATTGCTGGCGGAAAGGCCTCCAATAGATGGAGCTCAAAGAAGCCTTTCTAGACAGTATTTGGCCTACTCTTCCACGCTGGCGAAACATCTTGGAAGAGGTGGGAGCACCCACACTTTGCCCCACCACACGCGGCCTGCTGATTGCGTGTGGTGTAGCAAATATAGAGCTGGGTTGACAGCAAAGGGGGTTTAATAAGCTGGTCCATTGCTTGTTTCAAAGGAAGGTGGAATCGAACAGGTGAGCTCTCAACTCCAATGTGCTTACCATTACACCATGGCAAACATGAATCTAATTTATGCGGATAATCATAACCAAGTGACGTATGTCAACACGAATTATGTTCTTGAAGGGTATAACATCCGAGACTTGGCCCAAATGTTGGAGTCCGTGGGCCAACAAAAATAACAGCCCGGAGATAATATTGATTCAAATAAGGCAGGCGTGGCACTTAAGTTTAAAATTAAGATATGCCTCTTCCCAAAAACTGACATTATGACCCCAATTGCCAGTCAACCAAAGAGTCCGTCTCCTGATAATAAATGGTTTGCACCCACCACTTTTAGTTGTACTATAGACAGGTCGGTATATCCACTGCTCAAGGTAACATGGGTCAGTGCTCCTATCGGCTGACAGCCCTAAGTCTGCGCCAGAAATGCCCACATTCCGATGTCAGTATATAAACATCTCCATAGGATGACTACTATTGCCATTAAGTACAATTAAATCCTAATAAATGACTATACAATAAAAAAAACAGTAAGGGGCTGTCATCTGCTTAAATCACATCATATAGCACTGTGCCGCACGCGTATCCACGGGTTTAATTAACTCTAATATTCACAACACATGCATGGAATCGTGCGTACATTATTCTCAATTCATGCAAAGTTTATGCGTTTTTGCCCTTGAACCTAATGGTAGAAATGAAAGGGATTACAGAGCATACAAATGAGGCAAACAAACATGAATAAATTGTTGAATTGAATCCCATGAAGGGCAGGTCCATATTAGCAGTACACACTACCACTACTACATACCTATGCAGAAAGCACTGCGGTACACAAGGCTGCAATCATTGTGTACAGTATACACAATGTATACGGAACACATTGATATGCAAATTAAATGTAAACAGTACATCGCACAATGCATACCACACTGAATATGCATAGCACTGACATTACACCCTACAATGCATATGTAGAGACTACAGTACAGTATACAATAAAAAAAGGTGCGCACAGCACATACACAGCTGTGCAGAAAATGAAGCACACATTACAAAACGCATTACAATGTACAAGTACAGAACGTCTTTTAACAGGCTTATTGGAGCGTTACCGCGTATTTATTGGAGCCCAAGCGACACATGAGGCGAGGCCAGTGCTGATGTTTAAATCACGACCGGGGACTAATTTAAGGACGAGTTCGCCTATTAGAGGCCCAAGACGGGTTTTAATTGTACTCGCCACCGATGCTAGCAATGGTCGGGAATAGAATTCCTTATTTTTATTTAATCTTTTACCTACGTGACTTTACCGAAAGAACCAAAGAATAACATATAAGCGCACACTACGATGAATATGGATTATGCACAGTACACATCCTAAAACACATATCGTATACGCCCTACAGTACGTACACACCGCAATATATAAAGGACATCACAATCACTCGCGACACTGTTCAGTACAAGACAAAGATCCCCCGTGTAAGCTTAACAGACTGTTCGGGCAAGTGCTGTTAGCGAGCACCTATGAAGGCCGGCACACGAGGAGGGGGGGTGGGGTGGGTGACCAGCACCACGCCCGGCCGCCTTTGTCTCCCCCAGTGACGATGTTTACACACCGCACCAGGTACTCATTTGAGGCCGATTCGATCAAGGGGAGGCCCAGGACCGATTACAAAGTCGTCACTGGGTGTTAGCCGTGGGCGGGAATCGAACTCGGGGCGGCGGGTTCGTAACGCAGCGCGCTAACCGCTGCACCACCGCTCCCCAACACGCTACCGATCCATATGACGTGCCAATAATCACGCGTCTGCGCGCGCCCGACTTAAATCGTGCAACGCACAGCACCGCAACGAAGGCATGATTAACAGTAACGACATGAACGTTAGTAAACCACGCGACCGAGGTATTGTAATGCGTTAATGCACAGGGCCTACGCGAAACTGCGCGCTAGTGTCACCATTAAACAATGTCGCGTGCAAGCAGCATTTACCGGCATCGCTGTCGCTCAGCTGTTCCGTGCGTTTATTAAATACGCACACACACAAATACACGACAATTAATCGTTGTTATTGAAACTGATCGATAACATTTAAGAAATAAACGTCGCTTTAAATGAGCGCTCTCCAAACCGGCTGTGTTTTGATTTAATGCGGCTTCGAGGTTAGATTTCCTAGACCGGACGCGCGGGCGTACTCAGCGCTCGGCACGCCCGATTGGTCCAAGCGCGCACGTGATTCGGGCGCGAGGAAGCTCCCGCGACCAATCAGGCTGCGGGCGCGGCTTATGCGCGGTGGGAAAACGAATCAGTGCTTTGTTGGTCGTGGGGGGCGGGGTGGGGTTGGAGTGAGGGGAGGGGGCGGGGGCGAACCTTCCCGCGCATGCGCGGTGCGCGCGCTTGCCGCCCGCCCGTTGCCATGGCGCGCGCGGACGCATCTCCATGGCAACGCGCACACGCGGCGGCCCTGTGCAAAGTGTTCGTAGGCGACGCCTGTACCCCAATCACAGAAGCTAAATCAACAAACGTTAGGCAATGACCATTCCTTTATAACGCTAAACAAGGCAGACTTGTTCAACGAAACAGTGGCCGTCCTCTCCCCACCCTTCCTTCTCCTGCAATCGATTGTATTTGGCACTGTGGCCTTAAAATGTAACGTACATAAATTGGCGACGTTTCGGGCAATGGCTCTTCAAGGCACATTTTTGGACCTTCGTCATAGTCCCGCTGATAGCCTGGTTACGAATCTATGGTTCAGCCGCATGTAATTAAAACCGGGTCCATCAGTGGTTCGATGATGGTCTCAGCACGGTCACCAATGACTGCACACAAAAAAATCCCATCCTTATAAGCTTGGTTCTGCACTTAATTTGACTGCTGGACATCTGTGGAAAAAAAATCTGAATACCTCATCGGATTCCTCCAGTTAAAATACATATTCTGATTGTGTTAGAGTAGATGAAAAAGTGTTGCCCTCTACTGCGTGGACCAGAGGTCATTTGAAGGTATCTCGGAGGTAACTCTGTGATATCCACTTTTGTGGGCCATTCTCCAACATGCAAGGCTGCACTGCTCTGCCCGAGATCCCGATTGATGCCTGAAACATTTTCGCTGGATTAATGCATTTTTGTAGTCTTCCAACCCGAGGCATAATGATACAATACTTGATATTCATTTGGCTTTTTATAGAATATAATTTACGTGAATCTTACTTGCTATGACATGTATTGGATGCGCATAGGAAAATATTGAGCAAAAGATGTACTTTAATCAAGCTTGGACAGGACACATCGCAAGAAGAGATGATAACATGGGCAAGACTGGTGACAGAATAGCAGCCAACGGTGGAAATAGAGCAACACTGCAAAGATGTAGCAATGAGAGCAGTTCATGTGCAGGAGCAATAGGGATTGTGGCATTGCAGAACCGTAGCGAATATGCGGTGAGGACTTCATTAAGCAGTGAATTAAAAAAAGGTGATTAAGCTACCCTTCACAGAAAGGTTGCCTGAAGTCCTTTTATTCAGCCTACCACAGGATTTGCCTTAGAGAAACTTGGCACCAAATAAGTGCATTTTCTGATTTTGAAAAAGTTGCTTTTAAAGTAACCTCATAAAGAGGCTAATATTAATTCATACCTTGGAGAAGTTGAAAAAGAAAATCCTACCATAAACTTATAGACTTGTAGATTGGACATTAACTTCAGCGCCTGTGCAAATGTTCAATTTCAAGAATAATTTCACACATGTCGTAAATTAATCTTGAAATCAAAACGTTATGCCCTGGAGTCGAAGCTTATAATTAAACACTTGTGATAAATTCAGCTGTGAGTTTACAGCAACCTTGAAAACAAGAGAAGAAAAGGTTTTTTTCTTCACCAAGTGGCACCTTTTGGAACAAAAAATATTGTTTTTTTTAAATAAATAAAAGTAAAAATTACTAAATGATGCTGATCATATCACTGTCATCACGTGTGCATAACGTTTGCATTTATCCTGTAAATAAATTTGCACGCGTACACATTCATACTACAGATCATACTTGTTTTAAGTTTACAATCCCTAATTTAAATGCTGTTTACGTGAAATGTTATTTAAAAAATTAAGTCGAAACGGTGTTAGGTTTTCGTTTCAAATGTATCTCAATCGATGAAAGACACTGCTATGAACTGACGTGATAACGAATATATCACGATGTGCATGTTCACGTCACGTGCACGCGTCTTAAAGTTGTCTGTGAAGTGCTTATACCCAGCTACCGCGAGTTAGCAAGATGTAAACCATGCATTGACAAGGAAGCTTGTCCCAATGGCTTTTCATCGGCTCTATGACTCTGTGCTCTTGTAGCGCTTAAACTCACAAAGCACCCGCGAAAACAGTTTTATTGATTGTTACAGCCATTTTATAAAATATTCAGGAGTGCTCTCTCACACTAATAGCAGCCCATAAATTGATCAGCCCGTTTTGTAGCGTACTATTCACTTCAAGGCTAATACAGGCCTCTCTTGGTGGAAAGCGGTTATGTGCTGTTAATACATTTTATAGCGGTTTTTATGAGTATAACCATTATGGGATGACCTGGCCATAACGTGATTGCTGCGTTTGCTTTTCAGTGCCTAGGTTTTTGACTGAAAGAAAAACGCATTACTTTGCAGTATTTTTTCTTTAAGTTTTTAATGCCCTTGGACTTTTCCGATTGAAAGATTGTTGTAATTATGGGAAGTATGCAAAGTGCGGTATTGTATTGTATTGATTAAATCTAAAATTTCCATCCGATTTGTTTTATTGTTTCAATTTGTAGCTTTGAATATTTTTTTTTACCAGAATGCCACATCGCAAATGCTATGGTGAATGCATGCAAGTAGATGTGGGTATGTGAGTACATAAAAAGTAATGGCTGATGCTTGTAGCGGATATTGTTGAAGTATTTTTGAAAATCTAGAGCCAAAAAACGATGTATAAGTTAATTAGGAATATCACATCAAGACAATTTCCCCAGTTTATTGGAAAACAAAAAACTGTTGGTGAAGCGGTGACACGGTGGTTTGCGCACTGCACTCAGAACCTGGTGACCTGAGCTCAATTCCCAGGTTTGGCCAACTTGAACTGAGCAGCACCCTTGACTGACACGTTATGGGGCAAGCCCTTAACCAGTTAGATTCCCGACCACAGCTAATATTAGCTGGCAATTTATAGCTGAGGCAGTTGACACCACTCCGCTTCCTGGTATGTTTGTATTTGGAACGTCTTCCGCACCATACGTAGCCAACCGTGCTAATCGTAAAATATCTACAATTATATTTCATATTGTTATATTTTACAAAAGCATATACTGTATGCAATATGACCAGCATGGTAAAATATGTGCAAACAACCCCCATGTTTGAGACACACTGGGAAGGCTTTCGTTTAGCGGTGGATTAGTAAAGGGATGTAAATGTATTATTTAATGTAAAAATCAAAGAACTTTAAACAAATATTTATGCATTGAATAAATAAATATATGATCCACAAATGTTTTTTGACCATGTCGTGAACTGTTTTATGTGAATCTGGGTTCAAATACATTCAAGGTAGGGCCATTGTCAAGATTGGGATTTCTCGTGAGGGCCTATGTGTTATAGATGGGGGCCCCATGGGTTCAGATGGTCTGGGCCTGATGTTGTGAAGGACCTTATGAACCTGGGGCTGGAGTTCACAGTGCTGAGCTCCCCCTCCCCTGTTCCCAATCCAACTCTCCTGCCTATACCCTTGAATGTAAACATGTGCAAGACATGGTGTAAAACATGACATTTCATTAGAGTAATCAAATTTCTCGTAATCTCGAGCTCACTGGCTCTCGACCTAAATCATCCCTAATTAAAAAGAAAAATAAGTTATGCACTCATTCCGTTTCCTCTAATTGTGAGCACACAGATCACATGAGCATCCCTGCTTAGGCAAATTATTGGTAATTTAATTTTAAAGGCGTAATTGCTTTTACATATCCCCAGTGTGGCATTTCATATGGGGAAGTATAACATCGTTGTACAAAAATTAATCACATTTTTTGCATGGCCGCTATCCTAGACAAAATTAAACACCACATATTTTCAAGGAACTTATTTAAGGCTTTTTTAAGCAACGTGTAATGCGAGCAAATTTCAGTAATTTTCCTTCCTGATAAGATGATTGATGTGTGTAGCATTTTCTTAGCAGAGAGAGAGCGGCACATTTTTTTTGCCTTGAGACGCATTTTTATTTGCAGCCTCAGAAAGGTGCAGTGTAAGACTTTTTTCCCCCTTTTTCTTCAAATGTAATGAAAGAAAGCAAATTTCTTTATATTAAAACAAGGAATTTGCCCTGGATGCATATATGCTTTTGACTGCTACCAGCAGACACGCTGAAGCACAGAAGAGCCAGTGAGATTATTGCATTACTGGTGCTGCAAGCATGTTTTAATCTAAACACAGGGACAAATTGGAAGAAGCCTTCGTGAAGCTGCGTCTAATTTCCCTACGCAGCCCCAAAAGGATTGCCGCTGTTACTTGAACTAAGTTAACGTGACTGTGTTTAATTTTTTGGGTTGATAAATAATTTGTGTTCGACATTCTGTACCATTTGTGAAAATCCCACCTGATTCTTATTTATCAGTTTTTAAAACAATCCTATAGATAATTTAACTCACTTTGAGGTGTTTAACATTTAGCAATAATGCATAAAAGGCTATGTTGGAAATGAATTGATACAATTAAGTGCTGAAAGCTTGCTATTAAATTATGTATAGAAACACACACACACCAGTCTACAGGGTGTATTTTTTCAGTCCCCATTGCAATCGGAACAAATGTTGTTAATTTTGAATAGTGTTCCCCCATTTCATACTTTAGTATCTTGGGAGGCCGTGTGGGGTTGCTTTATATTTGTTTTATACCGGTAAGAAAATCATTTAAGGAAAAAAATCTAAACGAGGCTGGTAAAACCAAGCTAACCAACGGTGCGATTGTAATAATTTTTTTTGGTGTAAATCTGCTTCTGCTGCGTTCAATTGCATCGTATTTGGATGCATGCATGGCACACCTGGGCCGTTTAGATCACATCCAGCCCATTATATTCACAGAATAATGGCACTGCTTACCATCCAACACTGCCTTTGTAATACGCAGTGCAGATGTGGCTTGCTTGTTGAATTAAAATGTGTGTTGACAAACATAGAGAAAACGTATTGAATGTCTAGAATATATAAAGGTTTCTGATTGTAGTGGGAGAAAAGCAAAACTGTATGAATGGAATATTCTGTAGTGTTATGATTTACACTTTACGGGCTTTCTGAAGTGTACTGTATACTGATTGTGAGCAAAGCATAAGACGTTACACAAAAACCCATAACGGCACAAAGGATATACGCTCCCACCTCTCATGCGGCTCCTTTTAAATGCACTGCTCTGGCATGATGATAATATAAAAATACAACATCATAACTGGCCGCCCTTTGAGGGGGGTCAGGTCAGTGGAACTTTACGGCCGATGAGCTTTCTGATACAAATTACGCTCCTTTTTATTGCTCCCTTTCATTCCTTCCTGTCTGTCTCTGCTTTCATCTACAGAGGTGCTCCTTTATTTGAATTTAGAGCAGGACAGCATTGCAAGCAATAACAGTATATCATGGGGGTCAGCCTTGCGTTCACCCCCTCCGAACTTCAAAGAGTTCGCGCCATTTCTGGCTCCGTTTTGCCCTTTAATAAGCGGGCCCTTTATGGTCAGATTTATCATGGAGATTCGTGGCTTTTCAGAAATGTGTCCTGGCCGCAATTTGCATTGACGGTAAATATGCCAAGGACATAAATTTAAAGAGGCAGTTTATTGCTCCGTACCACATTTTTATTGCCCGGCTCTACTGTTTTGCCAAATTGACGGCGGGTGATAATAGGGATAATTACACCTTTAAAGAGCTCTTTGCATTTCCAACTGTCCCAAAGACCCCCCCACCCTTCATCCCACCCGGTGTTATATGTGGCGCTAACAGCTCTTGCAGAAATATTATCCCATTACCCATTATTAACCCATTTGCGTTCAGTGAGAGGTCCAGTTGAATTCATATATATTTAAAAAATGCCTTCCCCTATGTAGGTAGCCAAGCAGACAAGTAGTTTTCATCCCATTCACACGCACACACGCCTCTTCAGTGATCAACAAGGCGAAATGGGCAACATTGTAAGCCCCTTGGTGTGTAATTACGCTAAAGCACGATTCCAGCGTAATGTGCTGCTAACAAAAATGCATGCGTTGGACGCACAAGCTCGCCGATTACGGGACCTTCATTTGCAAATTAAGAATAAAGGATAACCCGGGCAGGCTGAGTTTTATTTGTGAACGCCTGCCCAACGTAAAAGCCTCAAGTGTTCAACAGGGAGCCATGGTGCGGTCCAGCGGTGGTGCTTTCCCTCCTTTACGCCCGCCCCTCCATTCCTCCTGCTTTAAAAGCGTCATTTCATGAAATATTAATCCCGTTCCCGCACCCGTCAGATAATAGCCATGCTGTCCTGGCCGCGCTAGTGCCTCGGCGGCCGTTTGCCTGATTCCTCTATGATTAGCCGCGTGACAAACTGCGACCAGAGGAGAAGGGAGTTTTGGAGGAGACGGCAAAGAGGCCACGGGCCATTCCGACCGTGCCCACTTTGCCCGCCCCTCTGCTGACCCAGGCTGCTTGGAAAGCCACCGCGAAAAGCTCTGAGCGTTCTTCGTGACGTATAGGAGGAGGACACCGGCCTCTGGCAAAAAAAAAATGCCCAGAACGCACCGAATTTTTTGTCATATCTTTGGCCTGTAAGCTGTGTTAAACCCAACCATTGTTTGGGTGGGATGAGAAGCAGAACCAAACAGGTTGTTATAGGGCTGCATATCTACGTGGGGGGCAGCAGAGGGCAGTGCAAGAAAAATCCATTGCACTGTATTATGTTCCAACATCAATGCCTCTGCCCACCTTCATTAACCCGCACAGACCAGACGTGGTCAAATAACTCCCACAACCAACTTGGCGTGATGAGACCCTCACCCAGCAATGGATTGAGACAATGGGCTGTAAATGTTTAAGTGGGTAAGTTGGACCACTTGGAAGCACTCGCTCCTTGCTGTGTAAACCATGTCAACCCCATTCAACTCGAGGAAAGTCACTCACCAGGGACAGCCTCCAACTTGCCTCGCCAATCAAAAAATTCAGCAACGTTGTTACATAGAATTAGACATATGTAACAATGGCTGGATGTCTTATTCGCTCACTGTTTAACATTTTGCACAAATATCTTTAGTGTTCAAATACTACATCCGCATATAAACTTTACTTTCAGTTAAATTTGTATTTTATTCTCCATAATATTGATGGCTCAAGTGCACATATAGGCATGCCGTAACTATGGGCTCCATGAATACCTTTTTAAAATGTAAATATATGAAGCCAAATGATATCACGTATTCACGTGGTACGTTACAGAATTTGAGTATTGTAAAACAAACACATCCACTCTTTAACACATAGGCTTTCGCGACCACTATCCATAATACATGTTTTTTTTGGGTTAGATCACGTAAATATAAATCTGGCTGTCCGCCCGATGGTGCTAGTTGTAATTACTGGAGAAACGTCATACTCAGATTGTAAATGTTGTGGATTTCCTGTCCAACATACCGGTGTGCTGTACTAGTAATGAATTGCCATGTTCTGTTTACGTGACAAACCTTACTAATTAGCCGTATCGGGTGGTGGCAGGTTTAAGGACACATTTATATCTATGCGATGTGACCAAAAAAAAACTGTATTATGGACATCCATTCTTCTTACACATAACTGAAACTCAAGAAGGTGGCATAGCTGCTACTCACCACGAAAATAATCTTCCACATGATTAGGTTTTCAAATTAAATTTCCAATTTTTATTGCAGTATTGCTAAAACAATAAAATAAAAAAAGCGCATAAGATTGTACGTGAACATCATTTTTTTAAAGCCTGTGATTTACATCACGACGTATAGCGCAAATGTTATTGTTTATTTAAATTCATGGCACTAAACATTTCCATGGAACCGTTGACGACGACCCATCGGTGCAAGGCATCGCGGGCATATCGCTATAAATGTATGTTGCTCAAGTTGCCTCAATTCAGTAAATTGGTGAACCATTGCGTAACCACTTTTTTACAGCCGCTTTTGTATTCCGCTAACATCAATTTCTCTTTACAATATGGAAATGCGTTAAGGCCGCGGAGGTCTCTGGGGTTTAATAATTATGAGCGCGCAGTGACCCTGCTCTATGAACCCAGTCTGTCGCTCTCCCCTCTCCCGCCTGCAAATCGCCGCCTCCCACCTCCCTTCAACCACCAAACCCCCCCCCCCCCAATCTCTTGGCTGGACGCCTTTTCCCCCGAAGGGGTGAAAATATACCGGTCGGCAAGAGTGACATTATGAAGCATGAAACAGGCAGCAGCTGTGGCTGATCTCGCCCTAACCCCAATATCTTGAGGATGCACGTTCTTGCTCCGCGCCGAATTGCATTGGGCTCTTTATAAGGTTCTATTTTATAACTTTCCGAACTTTGCCGGCGCCTCGTAACCCCCCCTTTGGCGACTCGTGTAAATGACATCTACATCAGATCCCTGCGGGCCGTATTATTTGGCCGAGCAGATTAAACTGGGAGGATTATGAAGTCTCTGCTGGCCACTTGGCAGAGCGGGTGGCGCGTAATGTAACGGCACGCGCAAATCCTATAACTAAAACCAATGGACGCAATATGGTAGCTTGTGTGCTGCTGCTGCTGCTGTTGCTGTTGTTGCCGTGCTTTTATTGTTTGTTGTCCTATGCATTATTTAAGTCAAACGGCTGGAATCTGCTGTAACGTCATTACATCGCAGCGCGTTTTACGCACTGCAAATATATACGCCCACGGTGAGGGGTGAGGATCCCAGATGACTGAGATTTGAATTGCAGCGCCTTGCGTTTAGCAAAAATGAAGTCAGTGTCGTCCATGCACGTCGCGGTGGATTTTACACCGCATTGTAGACGCATTGCACTGCTCCTTTGTGAATCCCTTGCTGGATGAGAGGGGTTGTGTGTGTGGGGAGGGGGGTATTTGACCATACTCTGGTCGGTGCTGGTTGCTGGTTTGGAGAGGGCACAGTGCACAGAAGGAGGTGAATATACCGACAGTCCCCACAGTGAATTTATCTGCATTGCATTCTGCTGCTCACTTGGAGATTTTTTTTTTAAACACATTTAACAATTGGTTTCAAGTTTTTCAAGTTTCATTTATTAGGTATAGCCATGTGAGCCATGCGGCTCTTAAGTCGGGTGCAACCGCGACAAACAAAATATGAACACAGAACATTGGTATTTAATCACAATCAATTAGTCGCGTAAAAAAACGAAGCAAACTAATTTATGGAACGTTGTATAACATAGAAAATAAATGCAAATCGAGATTTTGGTGACCTGAGTTTTGTTGCTGGCCATGGTTAACATCAGCGGTGATTAATATTGGCTCACTCTTCACCAAACGACACCGTCTCTTCAGCAACCCACACGAACCCTGACTTTATAAAGGTGGGCCACTACCCAAAACGTCGCCTATGATAGCTTTTTTTCATTAAAGGCCACAGTCTTATTGACGATTGTAAGTTTTTTTTGTTATTTGTGCATCTGCCCCCACTGCCGATGCAGTGGAAGCATCGTCAACTAATTTGTTTAATAATGACTGACATGGCATGGGCATGGGGGGGTCTTCATCCAGCAGTGGATTGACAAAGTGCTGTACATGTACAGTTGTGTTATTAATTTTGAGGTTAACGATTTTACAGCTGAATATTGGGAAACCAGACTGTATCTACTACATACATGACTAATACTCGTGGTAGGTGATTTGTATAGCAATATAAAATCGACACTACTAATACTATTTATTATTTTTATTTTACCAGCTCAAGCTCTTTTCAGAAGCGACCTCGCCACAAGTGATTGCTCGACGAAGTGGCTTATCATGTGGAAATGTATAGCAGCCAGATACTTTCTAAATATGGAGGGGAAACCCAGAGGAGCCGGAGAAAAATATACAAGGAGAACATCCACACTCCAAATATACACCAGGCGTCAGGGTCGGGCTCGAACCCACTACCTCCTGGCGAGATAGTCAACGTCTCACCACCGTGTCCTGTAATGCGAACCTGATCGACAGTAATGGGTGGGAGAAAAAACCCACAGGGGGAAACATGACAGCTCCAAATATACAGGCGTCAGGTCGGGATCGAACCCACGACCTCCTGTATACATGGCGATGTAGTTAACATCTCAGTAACGTGGTGTCCTAGACACACCGACTCGATCCACATATTCATATTGCAAACTCAAAATGGTCCACAATCATACATGGGCCTGGATATCCGTCTCCTAGGCCGCGCTGCAGCGTCGTCACTTTCGATAGAGGTGTGGTGGTTAGTGTGTCTTTGTGAAAGCACGTCAAATATGAGTTTTCAGTGAGAAAATTATGGCATCTGTACATAGGGAGGGTACGGCAAATACCACCATGACAGTAATGGGAACTACTTTACATTGGCTGTAGTTGCGTTGTGATTTTTTTCAAGAGAAATTGCCGCTGGCTTTTAACGTTTTTTTTTCTTTAGAATACGCCACACTAATTATTATAATTTTCACCGGAAACTTGCCTTCAAAGTACGAAAAGTTACTTCGGATAAACAAACATTTTCTGAAATATGAGGCAGTTTTAATGCTTGGCAATGCACATTTTTTTTTGTTTAGCACGCATAACTTATAACAGAATTGTGCGGCGCAAGTGCAAGACTGTTTGTGATTTTAGCGTTTAAAGTGGAGCATCTAGCGGGGCAGCGTAAATAAAGGGCCTGCGTGCGCGCGTGCGTGCGCGTGTCCGTGTGTACATGTGTGTGTGTGTGTGTTCCACGTGGCACAGAGCTAGACAGAGACATATAGCCGTCTGTGCACTTATCGGTGTCTGGGGTGTAGGCCCAGGCGCTGATATAGGGAACCGCTATCCATCATAATGATCCAAATGGATGTGACTTCATCAGCAAAGGATTAGCACTGGGTATGGAGATAATAGATCTCAGTAGGGGGCGAGTCCAGGATGCTTGTGGTGCGGGCGCGTGGTTGCGTGAGTGGGGGGCGGTGGGGAGGGGGGGGGGCAGTGTGGGTGGCTGGATATGGCCTCATATCAGGTATTTTGCTCAAATTTAGCATCGGGGTCGTGCCACGTGCCTGCCCGAAGTGGTGTTTCAAAGTCCTCTTAATGTTGTCGCGTTTAACAAACAGGAAAAAAAAAATCTAATTAACATATGCGCGTTATCTGCGCCGTTGCATATCGACTGTGTTTTGAAGTGATCAATTGCCCCTCCTTGGTCATCAATACCGTTGCATATGTGCGGCGTGCTCGAGTTGGGGAGTTAAAGGGGGGTGGGAGAGGGCTCCTCCTTTGTTGCTGCACGGAGGATGGTTTTGTTCTTTGAAAGCCAGAGAGCGTGTCGCTTTTTAAAGTGGGCAGCACACCACCAATACGCGTTGCTGCATTGCGTTATACTGGCGATTTCTTCGTTCAAGGTCAATTGTCTTTTAAAAAAAATGTGCTTGCGAAGCGCACGGGGGGGGGCGAGCATTGCTGAGTTTATTGTTATTATATGAGTGCCTAATTGTGGTAACTTCACAACGCAATGTTATGGGAGACCCCTTTTATTGTTGAGTGGGATCTGTGCGCGCGTGCAGCACTTGCCCCAACAGCCTGTCTGGACTATATGGGAGATCTTTGTCTGTGGCAGTGATTAGCAAACTGCGCTCATACGAACAGGCCCAGCAAGCCTGAATATAATTCCCAGGCATGACAAAACGTCGATGGCAAGTGATACCAGAGCCCGTCCTGGCCCTCCCCTAAGTCAACTCAGCCTTTAATGAGTACTTGGTGCGGTTTTGTAAACACCAAGACGGGGGAGACGAAGACGGATGGGTGTGGCGCTGGCTATACCACTACCATGTGCCAGCCCTTAATATGTGCTCACTTAGACCACTTGCCCCAATAGCCTATGTAGGCTTGACGGGTATCTTTGTTGTGTGTGTGTGGGGGCGGTATACATGTGTGTGTGTACGCGGGTTGTCACGTCAGATGCCAGAACTTTAAAGGCAAAGGGGGGGGGGGGGGGGGGGTCAGATGCTAAGGTAGAAATACCGGAGGTGGTGCCGCTGCACGAATTGACATTCAAGGGGGCAGCTGCAGACAGACCATCGCTGGTGTCACATTTCCGACGCGGCATCATCCCAAGCAGTAACCGACCTGTGTCTCTACTCAAGTGCCGTGTGCCAGAACAAGGCACGTCTTACCTGAGCAGAGGAGAGCTATTGGCGAGCATTAAATAGTAGCGGTTGTATGATTAAAAGCCATAGTGCAAGCAAATGTGACGGCACTTTTTAGAATTTTTGAATAATCGGTCGGATATTGTGTGCCCTCCTTTGTAATGAAATTCTTACGTCGTTAAATACTTTTTTTTTAAAGAGCAGCATGGATAACTTTCCTTTTAAAATAAAAAAAAAACTATGACACCTAATAACGGAAATTTTCTGACCACCCTTTTAGCCGTAAGGTGTAGTTCATGTAGAAATAAGCACTGTTGATAATGGGAAGAGCCAACTTGTTCGGCATTAAATATGCATCGCAGTCCTAGGCTGGAAATGGGCACTTTCAGTGGCTACAGACTTATATTCCTTGTCGACGCCCACTGTGTGACAAAGCCCTTCTTGTGCCCAGAGTGTTAAATGATTAGTGGTGGCTTTGAGTGGAGTTAAAGTCGCGACGATGTCGTCGAGGGAGGGACACGCGGCGAGACACCGAGTCAAACGGTTTTAGAAAAGCAGAAAAAAAATATGCGTTGAGATGATTAAATTAACGGTGGACACGAGAAACGATACTTGAATTTCACATTGAGTAATATTTGGGTATGGCCATTCTATTCGGGATAGATCCGTCAAAGTTTTCAAAAGGATGACGCTTTGTCCCGTGTTGCAAATACTATTGCATTGACCCTCTTTGTCCATTCCCTGCTGGATGAGGGCCTCCCTCTATACGACGTGGGTCGTGGGAGTTAATTGACCACACTTCACCATGCTGGTCAGTGCAGATTGTAGAAAGCACGGATCATATATGTAAGAGCATATAAATACAGTAGAACGTTGGATTTTTCCGAACTGCCCTCTGCTGCCACCACGCAGCTTCTGCAGCCTGTAATACCTCTCATGCAAGTTGCTCACCCATCCAACCATTATCCGGGCTCAAACTGGCTTAGCTTCCAAAAATATGATGCAATCGGGTGCATAGAAGGTGATTTGGTCATAGGCTTCCAGTATCAAGTGTACAGAAAATTAGCAAACCCTATTAAACAGAACACATTTATTGCACTGCTTTATTTTATTTTATTTTTCCACACTGTGTTGTTTAATCTGTGTTGTTGACTGTGTTGTTTGTTTACGCTGTTAAATTCAGACTTTAAAAGGAGGAGTTTCCCCTTTGAATTGAATGTTTGTGAGCTGCCGCGTGTGTTGCATTTTTGTGTAATTTACTGAAATCTTCGAAATTCCACAGACATAACAAAGTTGTAATTTTTTTTAACGCACACTTCATCGGGACAGTTACACAAGCCGTCATAGGGAATAATTTGTCAGACTTTTTTTTGTTTACAAAAAAATAGACACCGACTCGAGATGTATTTTTTTATCATTTTATTTTAAATTTGTCCCAGTCATGGCCGTCGAAATAGATAACAAAGCATAATCCGGTCATTATCTTACAATTGTGGTTCGTGCACTGCGCTGTAAACCCAGTGACCCGAGTTCAATTCCTAGCCACAGTGAACATCAGCAGCAAGTGATATCTAAACCAATCCTAGTCAACATGCTCCCATTCACCAACCCATACTGACGACCCTCTCGACCGACGTGGTATGGAGAAGACTTAATCCAACAGTGGATTGATGACTGCAAATTATTATCGCCAACATGTTTTGAATGTACTGACTGAGCGTCATACTTCTATAACCTTGCTGTGCACAGTAAGAAAGCCTCACCGAGGCCCATTTTCAGGAGGGTTCTGTCAAGCTTTTGCAGTAGGGGGAAATGTAGCCACGTGTAATCCCAATTGATTCATTTTCAGGTTATTTTTCATCAATGGGATGTTAGGCAAATGCAGGTACATTGTTGTTTTTGTTGCTGCTATGGGAGTAAATCGGAGAACCCAGAGGAAACCTATGCAGATGCCTGCGCAGCGCGACTCACGATCTCCTCTTGATACCAAGATCCAGGATGGGCATGTCTATGCGCTGCTTCTCGGTGGCAGCCCCAACAGTCTGGAACGGTGTCCCTCTGCACATTCGCAGCATCACCTCAATCGCCTCCTTCAAGAGACACTTAAAAACTCACCTCTACAATCATGCTTTCGAGCGACTCTGAGCTTGGCTCCGCGCCTCTGAGTTGCGGCCACTACGTCTGCAAATTTGCGCGCGTTACAAATTTAACTATTATTAGTATTATTAGAACAGGGGGACAGCATATACAGTCTAAAGAAAGGTGATTGAGTCGGTAATCAAACCCAGGAACGTGTTTCTGTGATGCGCAATCGTTACCACCATGACACTGTCGAAATGTATTGCAACATTGCAATTCAAAAATGTATGTTTTTGCCAGGAGACATGTTTAAACCCCACATCATGATACACACGGTTATTTAGCAATACATTATTCATCAATACGAGACATTTCCCACATTTTACAATAAATAACAAACATTATTTTACAGCATGCATTATTTCTTCTCTCGTGTAAAGTCCATCAGAGTGCTGTTGCCACCGCTTACCATGCTGTGATTTTGGCAAAAAAGCTATCTCCACTCAGCCTGATTTTCAGCACAGTTGCTTTGTATTTGCCATGAGCATTTTCTCTACTCCTTGATGTCCTGTGCATGCAGCTGGCAATATCTACTGTAAAGATACACGTGGCCAGAGGCGCTTGCACAGCAGTGGTATTAACTACCTTTAACATTGTCGTGCTAGCTGGCACCTTTATTTTTAATATATTTCCAAAAATATATATAAACACCAGCTTTTTGGCGAATTTAAATTCTGGCAAGCTGGCTTGTGTTGTGCAGAATAAATTGAACAATGGAATTTGTTTCATCGTGTTTTTGCTAAATCAACTCTCTGGTGTGTGTCCAAAAATCCATACTTGACATTTCATTTTGTCAAATATGATGGTTTAGTATCAGGAAAATAAATGCTTGTAGTTTTGTTGTTGCAATAGTGAGAGAGTACGGATACTAAAACATGCTTTATTTAATTTGAATATAATGTTGTAACTACTGTACTTTTTATTTTAGCGTGTGTTTTCATAAATCCCCAGTTTTATTTTTGTCAGCGGTTGGGGAAAGTGGCGTTAGCGAGCACCTAACATGTCTATTACAGCACACGAGGAAATAGTGGAGTCTTGTACTCGGCCATTTGTCTCGCTGTTCGTGATACGAACACACCACACCAGGTACTCATGCCATGCTGAGTCGACCTAGAGCAGGCTCTGATTATTTATAAGTGTTACTTATTGTAGTACGTACATGGCTAGGAGTCTAACCTGTGTTGTAGGAATAGTAGCGCAATGTGTACACCCACTACGCCCCTTTGTGTGTAACGTTGTGTATGTGTGTGCTTGTGTACACATACACGGACATACGCGCCAGGATAAGTATTTAATGTGGGAAAGCAAAGAGCACTCCCAGCTGATGTGAGCCGCACAGTTCGTCTTTCCACAATGAGCACCAACCAACTGAGGCAAGCAGCGCTCATCATGCAACTTTCAATGGTTCATGGGAAGATGGGTCGTGTGTCGAAACACAAGGAAAATTTTTTTCTTGACAATGCTTAAGGAATCTTGTCCAATACCTAATACCCTGTGCTGACCGCCAACTCCCACAAGAGGGAGACGGTGAGATGTCAATGCTGAGGGGGGTAATGTCTCTTGCTTCACGAAGCTACCTCGTATTTCATTGCTCTGTACAAACCAGGTCACCAAATGACATTTATAATACGTGCTTAATAACAAAAAATGCAATGTTTTTATGCCACGTGTTGTCTTAAAAATTGCTGATATGTGGCATTTAGTTTAGATTAAATTGTCATGAAGAGAAAAGTCAAGCAGGTATTTTTTTAAAAATGTATATTGCAAGTTAAGATAACATTCATGCAATATACACTCAGTGCTCTTGATGTGAAAATGTAATTATTTTAACTGCAGGCAATTTTGTTATTAGCTTTGATCGCTTTTAAAAATTATACTAACTCAACAAAATACACTTTATTTTTACCTTTTGAAGAGTTTGTATCGTGATCTATAAAACATGGCTTGGCATAAACCACCAAAACATCTAAAGTCTTTAAACCAACTTGTTTTATTACGTAAAAAAAAAACATGCAACTTGTATTTAGGCTTTACGGGTGCACATCACGATGTCTATTTTCAATTACCAGTGGTACAGGATTGTGTTTGTGGCAGTTTGGTCCATTTTGAAACAATTCATCCCAGCAAAGGATAACGCTTTCCAGTCCCACGGAATACGTCGCAGGGGGAAGCATGTTAACCGTGGGCATCTTGTGAAAATTTGGCATTGGATTCTGAGCACAATTTTTTTAATATTCTGGGATATTTCTAATTAAATGTACGTATTTGTACATACTTTATACATGCGAGAAGGCGCACAGTGGTGAGCGGTAGCGTAGCACTATGAATCCGGCGACCCAGTTTCAATTTCAGCTCAAGGCCAACACCAGTGACGATTATTTGAACTTATCCTAGGCCTCCCCTAGGTCGACTCAGCCTCAAATGAGTACCTGGTGCGATGTGTAAACATCGCCACTGGGGAGACAAAGGCGGCCGGGCGTGGTGTTGGTCACCCACCCTCTCGTGTGCCGTGCCGGCCTTCATAGGTGCTCGCAAACAGCACTTGCACAGTCCGTTACAGGCTATACGGGGCATCTTGGTCTTTGTTATACATTTGCATGCTATATACATTTGGGGAATAATACCATAACAACCACTGACTTGTACATTATCTTACACATATTAGAACTTCTTGGTATTTCATAATTAACAAAAGTCAGCCTTTTTAATCAAAGGCATAGCACGTACCACAATGATGATGTTGATCAGAACTATACGTAAATATATTCGAATTTTGACATAATTATGGTGTTGCTGGCTCATTCCAAAAATAGTTTTCATGCAACATATGCGCACTACACATTTCATGAAAAAGCATCCCTCATTATCCATTGTTGTGTAGCTATATGGTTGAGAGCATAGAAAACATAAATAATTTCCGTGTCTCCACCCATAAACAATTGGCCTAATGGCTTTTCAGATAATTATTATTTCCCAGCAGCAGTTATCGGCCTGGAAAAGCCAAAAGACAAAAACGCACACATTTGTACTTATATGCAGAGACACAGAAGGAACTTCTGCTTTTTATATATATATACTTTGCGTCTATTTCAGCTGTCTTAGGGCATGCATTCCCCAATAAAACACAGAGGGGGCCAGTATGTTGCTTCGGAGCCTCTGATAGTGCGGAACACTGGGCGAGCGATCTTCCGGGTGGCGCCAGTTCAACCGACCAGGAGTCTGGGCGTCATGGGCTCGCCACCATCGGGGCCCGGGCTACATTCTCCCCGGACGTTCCCGCTCGCGCGCAGACACGAGGCCGAGGCAACAAAGATGAGAAGTCCCTGAGCTCTGCAGGAAACCACAAGGGGGAAGGGGGGCGATCTCTCCTTATGTCTCCTTCCCTCCCCTCTCCATCTCTCATCCCACCCGCCCGTCTACCCGCCCTCTCGCTCCCTCCCTCTCTCTCTGTCTCTTTCTCTCCATCAGCCTCGGGTGCCGCACCTGCTGTCCAGCCCCTCTCGCACCAGCTTTGCCCGCCTCCGAGGCTTGTGCACGCATATCCTCGCTTCTCTTCTCCATCCAGGATAAATAAAGATCCTGATTCTGATCCATCTCTCCCCGCCATCCCTCCCTCCCTCAGCTCCATCCTACCAAACCCATAGGCCCCCACCCACCCACCCCCCCACCACCTTTCACCTAGCCCCCCCCCCCACACCAACCCCCCCCCCCACATAATTACTTTCCCACTTTTCATCAATTCATCACATTATAAACAATCGTCTCTGCGCTGAATTATAGCGCGGGGAGAGAGGGAGGTCAGGGCTAGGGGCCGATTTAATATTACGGACATAAAGGGCCCATCATGTGTGAAGCGCATATCTGTCCGGGAAGATTGAACGAATCTGACATCAAGCAGTCTCCGCCTGAAATGGGCAGAAGTAAAAATAAATAAATTAAAAAACAAATGGCTTGGACATGTGAGGGTGGAGGGGGTGGCGGGGCAAGGGGGGATTCGAGTGCTGAAGTGGCTTGCGCGATGCACGATCACGCAACGGCCAAACAAGACGCACTAATGCCAAATAACTGTCGATGCACGGCGTTCCCTTGTCACATCCTCACACGTGAAGCCATTTGAAGTAAAATTAAAGAGGCAATGCATTTAGCGGCCGATCGAGATTGAAACGTCATTTTTGTTTTGCCCCCCCCCCCAGTCTTTCTCTCTCGTTGTCAGTGTACATTCGTCAAAGTGGGAGGAGGAGGAGGAGGGGGGGGCATTTGGAACGGAGGGCCGTATCCCGCTGTCTGTCACTTACCCAGTCCGCTGCTCGCCGCACATACAAATTCCTGTGCAGCACGCGGCGCGGCAAATTCGTGCGCGTGTTGTCGGCGACTTGCATACTGACTGGCTGGCGATCAAATTTACGGCGAGCCGAGAGGCTGCCTCCTCTCTCAATCACCGCAGCTCGCCAGGGCGCTGCGGCGATTCACTGTCATCCTCCGTTGCGTAGTTTTCCGCTGACTTTTGGCCTTTGGCACGTGTAGATTATTTTCGGTTTTTTTACATTTTGCCCGCCGATGTTGGGTTTCGTAATTGTGTCTCTCGAGGCCAGACGCTTAACAATTGGAAGACGGCAAAGCGACAAACCTGCACACACACACACAACACACGCACACGTCTGAATGAATTCCAGGCTGCGGCGGGTTTGTTCTTCAGAAAGGCATCAGTGCTTTTGTTCGGCCATGCT
The DNA here is from genome assembly GCF_965212315.1 of Lampetra planeri. Lineage (NCBI taxonomy): Eukaryota > Metazoa > Chordata > Hyperoartia > Petromyzontiformes > Petromyzontidae > Lampetra > Lampetra planeri. Next base: position 9,169,798 of record NC_136121.1, on the reverse strand, counting down.
TGGTAAAAAAACAAATACGGTGTGAAGTCGAGCGACAGCATAAGCAAGATTATCTTGCCAGTGTTATTTCTGTGTAATGTCTGAAAGTAAAAGAAATGCACGTTACATTCGACATGCATTTATATGAGATCATGCTACAATCCAGCTGTGATTTCATAATGTAAATGCTTGTCATATATATAGCTTCAGTGGTGTGCATATAGTCACTGACGTATTTAAAAGGAAAGGAGGACTGCGTAATAAACCTCACATTCCAGGCACTTAAAGTTTTATTTGAGATAATCTGTCTGGCGATGAAATTCATTGTGAATGTATTGCATATTTAAGGTCTACGGGGGCTTGCTAGCAGACTGAATTGCAGTCTTCCCTTTCAATCAACTTGTTTTAATAACACTGCCCTAACTGCTCACCCTGTGATTAGTTTAGGCCCCGAATTTCATCGAAAGAAAAAATAAAAACCTTGCGCCCTTAATCCAGTAACACGGAATTCAGACGTCCAAAAAGCTAAACAAGCCACCAATGTGCTTCGTAGGTTCCGACTTCCGCATCGGAAGCACCGTCGTCTTTTTAACCTCTGACCGAGCCACTCCGAGTAAGTTCACCCTTGACCTCTGTATTGTCGAGGAGGGGGTCATCTTCCTCGTGTGCTTGTGATGTCACCACCCACCCAGGGGTGCCGTGCCGACTCGCACTGTCTTAACTCCACCCAGAAACGCAGGGACAATGCCTACCCCCACCCCCAACCTACCCCCGCCCCCACCACTCTCTGCTTCCCTAACCCTTTGTATATTTTGTGACGCCCATGCATTGGGCAAACCTGGTCAATACCCATTTGCTCAGTGCCTCGGTGCCTTTACAAGCGACCCTGCCTGTTTCATCAATAATAAATACCATCTCACTCGTAAACACTTGCACACAAAAAAAGTGCCATTAGCTTTGTGGCTGGCACCTGCTAAGGGGTTTTGGGCGTTGTTATTTTTAATTTTTTGTGTTAATCCCTTAGGTACCTGGCATGTGTAAGTGACACAGTCGATTGTAAGCGAAACTCTACGAATTTTTTTGGTTAAAAAAATGGCGTGAATGTTTTTTTTTATCTGCCTTTGTATCTCAGTTTATTAACCGTGGATTATTAATGAACTACCGATGCTCGTAGTTAATTTTTCAAATTGCTGTCAAGCTGCATAATTTACAGGGAATTCTTCATTAACTGATTGCACTACGCCATTCACGCGCGTGTGACTCGTGTTCTACAGGGATTAGAATGTTTAAGTGGCTTATGACGCCTAAACATCAGTTAAAAAGAAAAAGAAAATCTTGTTACCTTGTCACGTGACTAAAGTGCTTTTTTTGTCTTACACGTGTGTGTGTGTGTGTGTACTTCGTCAAAAAAATATCGAGACGAATTCACACAGCTCCTCATCAATCTTCTGCCGGATGAATGTCCGTCCACGCCATGTTGGTCGTTGTGGTTGTTTGACCATACTTCACCACGCTGATCAGCGCCGGTTGGTGAAGGGGTTGTAGGTTTTCCAGGATCAGTTCAGATATTACTCGCCACTGATGTTAACCTTGGCCAGGAATAAAACTCGGGTTGCTGCGTTCACAGTGCTGTGTGGTCCACTTGTATATGCATATTAAACTCGTAACTAACCAATCAAATTCTAGAAACATAACATTTGTTTTATTAATGCATTGTGTCATCGTATATTTTATTTACTCGACGTACTGTGTGCGTTCGCGATACAAAAGTGCAATGGTTTTTTATTCCATTTGACATTGTATCAAATGTTTCCACGGGAAGGGATAAAGGGAGAAGTCTTTGGCCTCACCCAATCTGGTTTGCACAGGGTAATTAATTTTTTTACCACAGCAATTAGCATCATTAGCATGCGTGGGGGGGGGGCGTAAAAAAATTTAATTTAATCAAAAATTAATTGCTGGGTTCCCTCGTAAGCTTGCAGGAGCACATCGTTAATTCCTGCGATCCCCAAATCTATAATTTGAGATCATAACTTATTCAGGTGACAAGGTGGGGTGCAGCCTTAATGAATCAACATCCCAGGCCGGTCCCCCTCGTTATTAATTAAGGCTTGACTGAATGTTTGAATTGTGGTTGTGGGTCGGGGATGGTGACGTTCAATCCGAGTAGCCAGTATGCATGCGTCTCATATACACGCAAGACGGTATCTACGTTCCATCATCATTATCTTCAGCTATGGGCAATCCACTGCTGGATGGAGGCCTCCCCTAGCCGCAACCATCTCTCGCGATTTTGCAGTGCGACAATCCGCTTAACACTTGCAATTCAATTTCGATTTAAAGCTTTCGTGACTGCAGGGATTCATATTCTTGGTTCTTTCGGTAAAGTTCTTCACCTGAGGACGGCTGCTTGCGTTGTGGCCTAAACGTCGTGAGAATTTGTATTATGTTTTATTTTTATTATTTTATTATTTCTCTTCTACGTGGCTTTACCGAAAGAACCAAGAATATACTTGCAATTACAAAAATAGCGCTAAGATGCCCCAGCAATTCTTCCCATTCTATCCTTGCGTATGGCAATGCGCTCAGAAATTGCATGCCGAGGCCTCCTAGCCACGAAACTGCTCCAAGAGAGAGTGTGTGAGTACTGTAGGGGCTATTCCTGAATTGAAAACCTTGCAGTGACCATGTCAGTGAAGCGCATGCACCTAATATGTATTGCTCCAGCTTCTGAACTGCACGTGTACATTGACATCGACAACGTTTCATGTTCAAACGAGAGCGTGAATACATTTGTCCAAATTTACGCGGCCAATGTTAATTGGACTATAGATGTAACAGCTCTCTTTTATCAATCCGCTGCTGGATCAGGGCTTCCTCCCCAGCGCGCTCTGCTGAAGCCTAATATTCATGAACGACCTTAAGCAATACCCCTTTACGAAATGAACACTCTCAAATGTGTCAATAACAATACCCGCCATTCGCCACTAAGCGACAGTGACGTCACCACGGCGCGTGTGCCAGGCAAGGTGCACTTGAAGCGTCGAAGGCTCGTGAAGTGTCAAAGGCTCGCTGATGTATCATAAATACAAAGACAAAGACCCCCCCCATAGCCTAAATAGATTTCTCCAAGTGCTGTTGGCGTGCACTGAAGGTGGGGCACGGAACACGAGGGGGTGGGTGGGCAAAACTCTGACCGACCGCCTTTGTCTCCCCACTGCTGATGTTTACACACCGCACTAGGCACCCATTTCGGGCTGAGTCGACCTAGGGGAGGCGCAGGACCGGTTCAGATATTCGCCGTCACCTTTATTGGTCGTGAGCGGGAATCGAACTTGGGTGGCCGGATTCGTAGCGCAGCGCGATAACCGCAGCATACACACACACAAAGACAAAGATCCCCCGTCTAGCCTTAACAGACTGTAGGGGCAAGTGCTGTTAGCGAGCACCTATGAAGACCGGCACGGCACACGAGGGGGTGGCTGGTCAACACCACGCCCGACCGCCTTTGTCTCCATAGCGGCGATGCTCACACATCGCACCAGGTACTCATTTGAGGCCGAGTCTACCTTGGGGAGGCCGATGACCGGTTCAGATAATCGTCACTGGGTGTTGTGCCGTTGAGCGTAGCGCTCTCACAACTCCACCACCGCTCCCCATTAACGACAAAACCACGCGCACGTGCGCACACACACACACGGGAGGGCACAATGATTTACGTCCCCCAACAATTTGCGTGCGGCACGCTAAACCGTTCAGCTCGCACGGTCTGTTCGCCGGCTATCTGGCCCCCGTCACACGCTCGGTGATGGGCCAAACAAGGCGTGCAAGGCACATTAGGTAGCACAAGCTCGAGCCCCGCTGTGCCGGGAGTGCCGTCACGGTCGGCGGAGTGTGAAATGAAAGCGGCCACAGCGAATTCCCCACAGGAATCCCCCGGCTTCCTGCTCGCGCGCATCTCCGTCGCAAAATTCCCAATCGCCACCCCCCCCCACGACCCACCACCACACCACTCACCTCCCCCCACAGTTGCTCCCCCCCCCCTCCTCCTCCTCTCCCACTCCACTTGCTCCACTGGTCCGGCCCGGCAGAAGGAATACCATTTCTGAAAATTGATTTTTCACTTGAGGAATTTCATACGGGGAGACATTTTCTTGGCACCCGCGCAGTAATTCCTCCGCAAAATTGTGGGGATTTTTTTTTTGCACGTTCTATGCCACCCGCCCCCCCCCCCGCCCCCTCCCCCCACTCTCTCTAGCATATTTGCCTCTAGCACCATAGCAGTGACTTTCCTTCGTCACTCGAAGTTCTACATAGATGCATACTCACCTGCTCACTAACTCTCTCACCAGTTCACACACCACCCACCCCACCCCTGCATTAGCTCGCTAGCTCACTCACTAGCCCAGCGCATTCACTTACTCACCCATTCACTCACTCACTCACTCACCCACCTGCTTGCTTGCTCACTCACATAGACATTCCTTGTTTTCCTCACTTGAGTGAGTTGAATCCGATAGTTCACTCACTCATGCACTTCCTCATCTACTCATTCACCCGCTCTCCTTTTCGCCCGCTCATTCTGACTCATTCACTCACCTCACCCACTGACCTGCTCGCGTCCTCGCTCACTCATTCCTTCAACTCATTCGCTCTCTCTCTCACACACACACCTACTGTACCTGCTTGTTCACACATTTATTCATTCCTTTACTCACTCACACTCACACAATCCTCCGCTTCTTCCAAAACATCGCTTAGCCTCCTATACATGCTCATAAACTAGCCCCTACTTTAAAACTGTGATGTATACAGCTGCCTATTTTGTGCGTGCAGTACGTTTAGAAATTTGCCTCTGTTGTAGTGGATGTTTAAAAAAAAAATCCAGATTATAATTTAATGAGAATATTAAGTGAGCTCGCTCCTTCACTCACTTACTCACTCCCTCCCTCACTCGCCCACCCACACACTTGCTCACTTACTCATTCATTCCTCCATAAAACATCACGTCTTCGGTCTCCCATCCAGATCCATGAAATAACCCTTACCTTAAACCTGTAAAACAAACAAGAGCCTGAGTGTGTGCGGTATGTTTAGAGGTCTGTCTATGTTGAGTTGGTTATTTTATTGGCAGGTTATACTTTAAATATAAAATTAAGTTACCTTTTTTCATTCACTCACCTCCCTCCTTAACTCGCTCACTCACTCGAAAATTAATTCACTCGCTCACCATTTCACTTGCTCAGTCACTCACCCACCCGCTCACTCACTTTCCCACCCACATTCTCGCTCGCTCACTCACTCATTCCCCCATACCCTCTAAAACATCGCATCTCAACGTCAGCCTGCTATCCAGACCCCATAAAATAAGCCTAACCTTAAAACTATACAACACACTATCGTTAATCTGTACAGCCTGTGTATGTATAGCATGGTGCTGGCCACCCACCCCTCGTGTGCCGTGTCGGCCTTCATAGGTATTGGCTAACAACACTTGCCCTAACAGTTTGTTAAGGCTAGACGGGAGATTTTTGTCTTTGTATGTGCTGTGGGGAGCGGTAGCGCAGTGGTTAACGCACTGTGCTATGAACCTTCAAGGCCAAGAATAGTTAATATTATCTGAACCAGTCTTGGGCCTCCCCTAGGTCGACTCCGCCTCAAACGAGTACCTGCCGTGGCGTGTAAACATCGCTATTGGGGAGACAAAGGCGGCCGGGCGTGGTGCCGGCCACCCACCCTCTCGTGTGCCGTGCCGGCCTTCATAGGTACTCGCTATCAGCACTTGCCCCAAAAAGCTATTAAGGCTATACGGGGGATCTTTGTCTTCATGGTAAGCTCAGAGGGATGTCTTTGTTCAGGTGGGTGGTGTTTTTAGTGAGGTTATAATTTAGTGAGAAAAGGAGTACTTATCAAAAGGGCATCGAGTCTATGCCTCGGCGTGAATCATTTACCCTGCTGCTACTGCCTGGGGGTTCAAACCCATAAACATAGGAGGGAAAAGGAGGGGGGGGGAAAGTACAGATGGTCAAGTATACGATGGATAGTTTGTCACAGCGCAAGAAAGGGGATGAAATTTCGAGGCGATTGAGCAGCTCTCTCCCATAACGTTTCCTTTTGGGAGGTCGACAGCGTGTCGTTCTGCACGATGCCCGCGACGTTTCGCTCCACGTGCCGAGTTAACACGCCTCTACAAAACCCAAATGTCGCCACCGCAAATACACAAAAAGCGATGCATATTGACGTGAACGACGATTTAATAACTTAGCTACCCCTCGCTCGTCAGCACGCACGAGAAACGCGTGCGAGCGGTGATCGACTGATTCCCAGACTGATGGGAGGGGGGAGGCCTTTTTCCGCTGCCTGGGTCTGTGTCCCAACGCGCGTGGCTTTATTTCTGCGCCTCTTCGCCGTGCAGCGCTGCCTGCTTCAGCCACGCTGCACGGCACACGCTGTTCTTGGTGTGCACTGGGATGCGGGAACTCGGGCCGGTGCGTTTATTGTGCCCTAATTGTTATTGTTTCACTTGCAAAAATCCAGGAAAAAACAGCAAAGTCTTCTTGGTTCTTTCGGTAAAGTCACGTAGAATGGAAATAATAAAATAATAAAAATAATAATCAAAATAAAACATAATAAAATAATTATCACGACGTTTCGGCCACAACGCAAGCAGCCGTCCTCAGGTAGAGAACAGGTCTGTCGAGAAGACAGAGTCTGAATGTGAATTCTCGACAGACCTGTTCTCCACCTGAGGACGGCTGCTTGCGTTGTGGCCGAAACGTCGTGATAATTATTTTATTATGTTTTATTTTGATTATTATTTTTATTATTTTATTATTTCCATTCTACGTGACTTTACCGAAAGAACCAAGAAGATTTTGCTGTTTTTTTCTGGATTTTTTCTGTTTGCGTGTAGTCACTTTAAGATGTTTCTTGTTCATGTTTTTGTTTTCATGCGGTTGCACCCGAGTCAAGAGCCGCATGGCTCACAGGGTTATACCTCATAAATGAAACTGAAACTGAACTGAATTGCTCGGGCTATGGGGACGGCTGGTGCCAAGCGTGCGAACGAACCCCATCTCCGTCATTGGAAGGGTGTCAGGACTCGTGCCAGTGCCAGTAGGAGGGAGCATTGGATTGTGGAAGGTGGCGGCGTTGGGACCTTGGAATTGTGGGAAATCGGGGGTGGGGGCAGAACAAAATGAAGGGCCCGTTCGCAGTGTGGCTTCTACCTATTTCCCCACTGCACAACCGAGCCGTGCCAGGGTCGTGTCGAGTCACAACGGGGCGGCTCAGGCTGAACAAGGTCTTTTTTTTTGGCTCAAGAACCTGAGCTCTACCGTTGACGTCACATGCGTTGAACGTGTGACGGCAGCGTCACGTGGTCACGGATCAAGTCTACTGGCTTGCACAACAGACGAAAATGATTGACACCGTTTCTGGTCTTGCATTGGTCTTGAGTCAAATTTCGATTGCTCGTGACGCCAGCGTATCACGGTTTGGTTTTGGTTCGGCAAATAGCCGGTGGAAAATCGCCCTTACCTTGAGGCCCCCACACACTGGCTTGGCTTGGGTATGCCAGTGACAAGGGGGTATTAAAAACCGCAAAGGAGCACGTAAAACGGGTTGCCGCAATATTTATATCTCAAATCTTCATGCCAGGTGTTACTGCCAATATGAGAACAATACCTATGAGTTGACATCGCAAGCGGTGGGGAAATTCAATGCATTTGCTGCCGAACTCTGCGTAGCTTGATCTGAACGGCAAATGGAAAAGCCCCCACTGGCTATGACCCAAGTAATGGGGCCTAAAAACTAAAAAAATGCGTGCCTTCTGAGCAGTACTGAACCATAATTGTCATTTTTTACAAAACGTGAGCATAATACTAGAAAAAGGGTCAAACACAGTAACACGCGTCGTCTAAATTTTTAAAACCGATCTGTGAAGTTTTTTTTTGGTCTGTGCCAGACATTGTCAAAATAAACCGGTGCAGCACAATTTATACATTGGCCACACGCGTGTCTGGCTCAAATATCCGAACACCCAGGCAGTGAGAGAGAGGAAGAGAGAGTGAGAGAGTTGGAAGAGACCTGATTAGGGGCTGGAGGGGTAAAGAACCTGATTAAAATACAAGAGACATGATTAAATATTTAATTACCCATTTCACCACAGAGGGCTTTGCAGATGGGCTAGCTGGAAAGGCAAATAGAGTCTGCAGCTGGTTAAAAATTGCTGCCTCTCCTATTATTTGTCTTTTTTTTACAGTTGGATCAGGTTTGGGAAATTTGGGGCAGTGACTTTTTTTCCCCCATTCGTTCCCTCTCCTTCTCTCTCCAATTTGTGGCCACATGCACAAAGGCCTGCACAACAGCACATCAATTGTACGGCCGTGTGTGAGCAGACTCTTTCGAGAGGGAGGGGGGTGGTAGGTGGAGGGACAAACAAATAACTGGATAACATTCATGGAACACAATTTAATTTCTTTAAAGCGTCAGCTATATGGTTCACAGCAGCAACTAATGTGAACGTGCCTCAATGCCCCGCTTTAACGATCAGTCCGTGTACTAATGTGTTACACTATTTGTGGGTTGCTCTGCTGATTTCATTTTTTTTTTCTTCTCTTCCACATCGTTGTGAGAATCAATGCCAGGCTCTGTGCTTGTGTATGGTAGCACGCCGTGTTGTTCATAACCTGCCGAAATATGTGTCCTGTATACAAACTCAATAATTCAACAAAACATGGGGGCCTTGTATAGAGAGAGAGCTTGTCATTAGTTAGGTGCTTTGAGATACCAAGGCATTGAAGTGCCGCATAAATGCAGATCCTTGGAAAAAAATGTTTTACCAGCTAAGGCCCACTGAGCTATGTAGCTCTTTTTTAGAAGCGACCTGGCCACAAATGATAGCTCAACGAAGTGGCTTATCATGTGTAAATTTATAGGAACAAAATACTCCAATCGCATGTTTCTAAATATAGAGGGAAAACCCAGAGAACCTGGAGAAAATCCAAATATTCAGGCATCAGGGTCGGGATCGAACCAACGATCTCCTGCATACCAGGCGAGGTAGTTAAGATCTCACCACCGTGGTGAGATGTTATAATAATTCATTTAAATGGGTAATCTTTCACAGTGGAGACAAGGATAATCATAAGTGCTGTATGAGCCAAACATTGTTTATCATGTTTGCAAATTAGTGGGAATATATTTTCATATTTTAAATTTAGAAATTACATATGGTGTTCGCTTGTGTCAACGAATGTGTTGATGCATCACGTGCAAGCTCCGTGTGTGCGCATATGTGTCAAGCTGATGTGTACAGTGGAAAGTGGTATTGTCGTGGTTAGTGCACTGCGCCACGAAGCCGGCCACCCAAGTTCAGTGACGATAGCTTCCCCTAGGTCGACTCAGCCTCAATTGAGTACCCTGCACGGAGCGTAAATATCACCGCCGGGGAGAAAAAGGCTGCCAGGCGCCTTTTTCCCGTGTGCCAAGTTGGACTTCATCGGTGCTGCTCGCTAACAGCACTTGCCCCAACAGTCTGGTAAAGTGTTTGTCTTTGCGCCCGCGTGCACTGCCATTTGTCCTGACGGGTGCGCCTACCGACCACACGCTCGCTTCTGCCCTTGCGATCGACTCGGGGCAATTTCCGTTGGCACCTGCAGGAGACGGGATGCCAACAAAAGCAACAAAAGGGCCCCTCCTCGTCGATCCGCGCGTCCCCCCGCACGTTTCTTTTCCTCCTCCTCATCCTCCTCCTCCTCCTCCTTCTTCTTCTTCTTCTCCAAATGTACCGAGAGGTGCGCGCGCGCGCTCACGCACGCCCTGGGTCAGCTCGACGAGGTGCCGTCCATCGCGTACGCACGTGGCAGAAACGTGACCCCTGAAACGGGAGCCCCTCGCAAAACGCAAAAAAAAACCAAGGGGTGCTGATACCACAACGTTTGAAGGGCCGAGGTGTTGCTGCCTCGCCAACACACATCCCCCCACCACCACCACCGCCACCCCCCCCCCCCCGGGGCTGTGCGAGGGTGGGGAATGATCGCGCGCTAAAACGTAGCGAGTGTTCGCTGGGGTTGTTTTCGCTGTGTGTGCACACGGGAGCTCATGGTGCCAGCCTTCAAGAATGCCGCGTGCCCAATTATTGGACTTTAACGGCAGACGCGGAGGGTCGACTTCCAGACACCAGCCCACAGACTGACAAATCAAGAGACGTGCTCTGCACTGGGGGTGGGGGGGGGGACCGTGCGATTCGTTGGGGGGGGGGGGGTGGGGGAGTATGTGTCGTCGTATTTTTTAACTTTTGCACCGAGACAACGTGGATGTATAACAGGGATGCTGCTACTGCCGTGGTGCGGTGGTCAGAAGGCTGGGCTTGAACTCCAGGGGTCACCGGTTCGATCTGCAGGCACGGCAGTTGAAACAATGGGCAAGTATCTTAAATCCCCCTGCCTCTGTCCACTAAACAGTTTAATTGGATACACCTCTCATTCGATCGGCACGTCACATGCGGTATTAAAGGTAAAGTATGGGTACTCCCTAACCTCTCAAGGTATATCGCCAGTATATAAGCGGAGATCAAATACCACTCTACTAAAACTAAACTTTATAAACGAAACTGTGCGTTTTTCCAGGTAACGCCCACTGAGCTAGATAGCTCCTTTTCAGAGGTCAACTGGCCACAAATGATAGCTCAACGAAGTGGCTTATCGCATTGAAATGTATCTCAGCGCGTGTTTTTACATGCGGAGGGAAAACACCGGAGGACCCGGAGAGAAATCAACGTGACCACGGGGGAGAACACGCAGACTCCAAATATACAGCAGCAGCAGGCGTCAGGGTTTGGATCGAACCCACGACCTCCTGTATACCAGGCGAGGGAGATAACATCTCGCCACCACGGTGCCCTAGAGGGGCTATCTGGAGCCCCATCTATTGGAGGCGCTTCCGCCAGCAGTGAAGTGAGAATGCAATTTCAGGGCTGCGCAATTTCCTTTTTACCATTCATATGACATGAGCCACTCTTAGACACACAGAGCTGTATGTACCTTGTTTTCCTATATCTTTTTTAGGATAGATAAAAACAATTCAAAAGGTGAATTAACCGAAACTCTAGACCGACTTCAGAATGATTTTGGGGGTAATCTAACATGCTGACTATTTCGTTCGTAAAAAATGTTCGAGTTTCACTTCCCGAAGAAGCCACCAGCAACGCGGTGCAAAACGTCAGACACCATGCGGAACAACGCGCGGCACGACCCGAAAACATGTCGCAGAGATATTGCGATGATCTTTTCAAGAGCACCGCTCATCGGCAATTCGTGTAATCCACCCACGGATGATCGGGAGTTCTCTGTGCTTGCTTTATTTATTGAGCTTGAGGAGTCTCTACGAGCATCGCTTGTGCCTCTGAGCCCTCTGTGTGAATATACGAAAACAATTGCAACTGCCACGTGATAACGGGGACTTGTGTTGCCTACGTCGTGATTTATAATTTTATTTTATTTCTATTATTACTTTTAGTAATTTTTAATTGAATGTTTTACCCACGTGACTTTACCGAAAGAACCTAAGAGTATGAATCCTTGCATTCACGAAAGCTTCAAATCTAGAATGAACTGCAAGGTTCTAAGAATTATCTGCAAACATCAAAGTTGATGCATTTTGTCTTTTAATTTACATTTGACTTGTTCATGTATACAATTTCCTCCACCGCCAGTTCAGCGTCGACAAAGGTGACGCCGTGATTAAATATGATTTTTTTTTTATATACACACTTTCAAAGGATCAGGTGCGAAATAAATGTACAAACATGCCATGTATTCACGGAGAGAAAGCTAATAAGATAGTTGATCAGCTAAAATCAAGCAGATTTTGTGTCGTGTTGTCACCTCCAGGGTAAAGGCGTGATATATGAAAAGGAAGAAGCGTGTCTGCGTTTTTTTTTTCTTTCATGAAATGTGTTCCAAAAACACTGGGAAGCTTGGCGTGATTATATTTAGTAACGTTTCTGAATTTGTCTCGCATTTTGAAAAAGGAAAAAAAAAATACGTGGACGGAAAATGTTGGCTAATTAGGAAAAGCGCTTGCATCTCGCGTCACCCGAGTTGACGCCTCGATCCTCTCGCTACCAAAGAGTCAAACTGAACTCTTTCTTACTTAATTAGAAGGCCTTCACCCAACTGACATTTGAAAGAAAGAAAGAAAAACATAAGAGAGAACACGCTTTTTTTCTTCTTCTCTCCCTGCCCTTGCTTCCAAGCTGTGCTCAGCCCAGCATTAAATCAAATCAATACTGTGCAACTGCCTGGTATATGATGCGCCACTTTGCTGAGAAATAAAACAGGGGGGTTCGCCAAAAAAAAAGAACCAAACGATTTAAAATCAATACACGAAAATAAACAAATATAAATGATCCCGAGCTCCGAAAATGTGGCGGCCAGTTTATATTCCTAAATTCATGCAGGCTGCCTTCTCTCAAGCAGGTCAAGGCCAGCACTTGACGGTTTAGAAATGAGAGTAGACCGGCCTGGGGGCTTCCAAACAAAAACCCCAAAAAAACACGGCTTGTCGTTAATAAGCGACGAGATCGGGAAAACGGATAGAAAACAACAGCAGCAGTGCAAGGGGTTGCCGGCAGCTGAAGGTTGTGGAGACAGAGGGGAGGGAAGAAAGGGGCGGGAGGAGAGATTTTGGTCTTGACTTGATCGATCTTGGGTGACGCAATGTAAACCGGGCGCCTGAACAATCCCAGGAGCGCCGAATGGTTCGCAGTTCCATCAAGAACGGAAGAAAAAAACAACTACACAACATACTGGCTCCATCCCCGCTCCCACCTCCCAATAAAGCCGCAAGCCTCCCTCCTCTGCCCGCCCTCACCTCCCTATCCGACACCCTCACGGTCCTACTCACACAAACCGCCGTCAAAATAGTCCTCGACTAACAAGTCTAAATGAAAGTTTGTTTGAATGACGCTCATCAGCGCTTGCTGTGAACGTGGAACCACAAAGCCTGAGGTTGTCTACTCGACGTACAGGACCCAATTGTTGTCGAGAATGCCACTGAATAGTTTGCCCTTTTGCCATTGGAAAATGTTGCGGTGTGTCTTTGAGACAACGAAAGCATTTCGGCGCTCGGATGTTGAAGCGTAAAAACAATACCGCTCAGCCGTAATAATCCTCGCAACTCTGTCACCATGATTAAAAGAAGAAAAGCCATCTTGATCACGTGTTCGTCTTCTCGGTGCGCGAGTGAGGTAGGGGGGGGGGCGTCAGGTAAAAATCGGTCGCAATACATGGAGGGAGTTCGGAGTTTATCTTTATTTTACTGGAACATACAAGATTAAACGCAAGTGCCAACGCCTCAGAGACTGTCATCTGGGTGTGAAGAGGAAAAAGAATTACAGCCAAACTTGTGAAGTGACTAAAAAGCCTTTTAGCACGAGAAAGGGGCCAGTGAAGCGAGGTCAAAATGGTTGCACGTTTGAAAAAAATATCCGCTGGGGGATCCCCTGAAAATACAGAAAATCCACTGCCCACATGAGTCAGCAATGTTTTTAAAAGTTAGACGACTTCGTGAGCTAAGGTGACAACAGCGCTTCCACACCCCCCGGCAATTAAACACGTGACCATATTTTCAGTTCTATACAATTCCTGTTTTCGGAAATCGAAATGGCTCTGTGTTACCAAAATGCAATGAGCCGTTTTTATTAACAATCGGCGTATCCAATGGCGAGTACCGTTATTGACTTCCTTTTAGCGAAACGTGTTTATTTGTGATGGAACACAAGGTAAACACGGGTGACAAAATGGCCGCGACACAGAAGAAAGAGCCAGAAAATGAGGTCAATGCATCTCATTAAAGCAGCCATTATGCGCGCAAAGCGGGTTTATGATTTTCAAAAATTGACACAAATATTCACACGGCGCATATTAATAAACGCAATAATATCGTCCTCTATTAAAACCGTAATTGCACGCGAGCCATTATTTGAGGCAGCTCGCGCTTTTTTTTTCGCCAACATTAAAAAATATATATTTTTTTGTGGTCGTCGCAAATTGCAGGAGCGAGCGAGCGAGCGAGCTTCCCCTCCACAATTCCGACGGGCATCAACACGCTGAAAAATTGACGAGAAGAAGCGATATGCAGAGTGCACAGCTTGCCGGGTTGCAGGGCCCCCTCAAGGCAGTTTCCACCAAGGTTTGCCGTCGTGTTTTCCTGATGCCTGGATTGATGCCATCAAGTCCATATAGCTGATGGGCACAAGAGGACCGGCTCTCCACCCCCCCCCCCCCCCCCTGGGTTAGGGTCCTCTCTGCAAGGTGCACCAAGGTGGCGTTATAGTATAGACCTGCTGCCTCTGCTGCTGGTAGAAGTGTGGCTGAATTGTCAGAGGGGAACCGTGGCGTCGTCCCAAACGGATCGGCACATTTTGACGTCGTATTTAGTCGCAACGCATTACGATGCAACGAACTCTCGCTGTCAATATACCCAAAACAGGTGAGCTCAGAAAAAGTTGCGTCCAAAATGTGTTTTTTTTTGCATTCATTGTTGTTGATTGATACATTGAAATTGTCAATGAATAAATAACAATGCATTTCCAGACATTCTCAATCCACCAATGGATCAAGGCCTCCCATCGCCATGTCAGTCATGTGGGAGGTTGTTTACCATTCTTCACCGCGCTGAACTCGCTTTTGACGAGCGATTGAACAAAGGCAATCACTGCATCGCGTGCTATTCGATTCGCTTCCGCAGCCATCTGAAACGCTCTTCCTTATTGTGTTGTGTTTCTTGTCCTTCCCCAGCACCTCCGATTAGCTCGGTTGAAATAAGTTCAACGTACATACATACATACACACATACATACATACGTACATACATACATACAAATGGGGTGGAGGGGAGGGACCTGTTGCAATATCACTCGCTACTGATGTTAGCCGTGGCCGGCAATAGAACTTGGGTCGCCATATTTACAGCGCTATGCGTCCTAACCACCAATTTACATTCACCTGCGTTGTCTTCCAAAAATAGCACCGATCTTCCGATGAACTGTGGGATTGTTGCGGTGTACGTTTCATAATTTTCCTTCGAAGCATCACGCGAGCTAAAAATGGGATGTGCCCACGCGTGCAAAGACTCTCGCACTACAAGTGTATCCCGTTGCACTCTTGACCAACCGGGCAACGGTTATTAATTTCGTAACTTGGAATCCTCTTACTCGGTATCAATTACCTCCACGGTGTGTGTTTTATTGGAGCTGCTGTGTTGGTCTCATTTATCTTGTAACATTGCCATTTTACCTTTTCAGCAGGAAATAAGATTACTTTGAGTGGATAACGCCGATGTCAATTCCCGCCGTCACGTCAGCATTTATACGGCAGATAGCAGAACAAAATATAAGTTTTCATTTTCATGCCATTTTATTGGTTTTATGTTAAAATCCACAAAAACTAGAGTATATTCTAAATTGTAGGGAGTCAGCAGATCTATCTGAATATAACACTCAAACCACGATTTCCTTACAAGGCAAGCAGAGTGTTTTTTGTTGTTGTTGTTGCATTATACAAGAGTGAGTGGGAGACTTGCAGACTGAACAAACATGACCGGCGGTGGGAGCGTTTTAATCCACCGTTATTTACTTTGCAAAGCAACTTGGATCGTGCTTGGACACGGTGTTGAAAGATTCCTTAGCAACTCATTACCTTCCGTGATCACTGCAAACAGGTGTGGAAAGGTCAACGAGACCATGACCTTTGGAAAAAGAGAACCTTCTTTGGAGGGTGAAGTGCATTGTGTTGCACGTAATTTTGATAGCTGACAACAATTACCATTGTGGATTTATCGCTGAAATAACGTCACTTGAGACATTTGCTCCTGCTGAAAACCCTACGAAGAAATCAACCAAGGGATATTTATACACACACATAATTTTCTTCAGTCAACCGCACGCGTGGCCGTAGTTTATAAAGTGGCACCGCGAAATGTGTCTGTCACGTAAAAACAACAAGAACAACAACTATATTCTGAAAACTTCGCAGACCTTCAAGCCAATTCGCACCGGCTGCGGCTGAAATGAAAAAAGAGCGCATGGGCGGATTGTTTCCCCGGAGAGCACAAAGCCGCCGGGGCCGCGGCTCGGAGCCTTTCCCCCGACTGCCATATGGCCCTGCGAAGAGTGGTGCGAGACAAATGGAGGGCCCAGAATGGCCAAGGAGAGAGATGGAGCTATGGCGGTGTCCTTCATTGCAAGGCCCGCGAGCTACTGGCGGCCCCTGTTGGCCTTTAGTGCAGCCTCTGACATGCGGCCCCCGACAATACACAACACGTGAAAACACCCCCCCCCCCCTCCCCATCGTGCCCTCAAACCCCAATTGTTTCAAATGTGTGGCGGCCCTCACACCGATTGATGCCTTATTGGCGAAAGTGCCCCCTCCCCCCTCTCTGAAAATGAGTGAAGAACGCTGAGCTTGGGGTAAGAAGAGAGAGAGCAGAGGTCGCAATCGGGTACCCGATACCCGTACCCTACCCGATACCCGGATACCCGTACCCGGCCGGGCACGGGTACGGGTAGGCCGTGAGTCACTGGTGAGTAATCGTTTGTCACTCATTTTGGGTAATGTACGGGTACGGGTAGGGAACGGGTACCTGTACCCGGCCGGGTACGGGTAAGAAATCAAAACCCGTTTGCGACCTCTGAGAGAGAGGCAGAGGAGCAGTACTCTTATTCCTGGCTCACACCACTACTGGTGGAAGGGCCTCCGCTGGAGGAGTCTCTAGAGAGCCCCTCTAGAGGGTACTCTTCCACGCGTGACAGACTTCTCGAAAGATATGTGCTTTTCGATTTAAAGCTTTCGTGACTGCAGGGATTCATCTTCTTGGTTCTTTCGGTAAAGTCACGTAGAATGGAAATAATAAAATAATAAAAATAAAACATAATAAAATAATTCTCACGACGTTTCGGCCACAACACAAGCAGCCGTCCTCAGGTGCAGAACAGGTCTGTCGAGAAGACAGAGTCTGAATGACACACCCCAGGCTTGGAGCGTCTATTTAAGCTGGGATGGAGGGGGAAGAGCGCCTTGACAAAAGAATTTGCAGATATGTGCTTACCCACACTTTACTTTGCCACGCGTCACATGCCGATCGACTGTGTGGTGCACTCTCGTGGTCGGGTGGGTTTTTCTTCCAGGGTCCTGCGGGGTTTTCCCCTCCACATTTAGAAACGTGAGCTCAGATGATGCGGCTGCTTTAGATTTCCACGTGATAAGCCACTTTTTGCTGAGCCGTCATTGCTGGCCAGGTCGCTTCCGATAAAATAGCTACATCATATAGCTCAGTGGGCCTTACCTGATGAAATAAAAATTAGTTTAGTTGAATAGTTTTAGTTTATATTGCGAGGTTGACATAGGTGGTTGGGTTTTGGGGGGGGGGGGGGATTAAGAAACGTTCCCCATTGTTTCCATTGCCGCGGTGTGAGACGGAACCAGTCCGGTGACCTCTGAATTGCAAGCGGCATGATGCTGACCATGATAGCCCCTGTGGCACCATCCTGGGCAAGTACGGGGGGGTTGAGTGAAATGTGAAAGGTAGCGAGCAGCTAGGAGTGGCGGCGAGATGAGGCGAGGCGCACCAGAGGGTGGTGATCTGGTGAGAGTCGGGGTGCTGGGGGTGGAGGGGGGGGGGAGCAAGGGTTTGGGGCCGTGGGGTCGGAGGGGGGGGGGGCAGGGCGGGGGGCAGGGGTAGGGACGAAACGAGGTGCTGATGTGCGCGCGATCGCTGAAAGCCTCGTGCCTTTCGCGGAGCGCTCGCCCGGCGCTGCGGTTGTGTGGGGCTTTTTAGACTCCGCTGGGAAAAGAAGGCGGGCGATGTTTTGGCTCCTCTCAGCACGAGGGTTTTTTTTCTTTTCTTTTTTGAACATTCGTTTCTCGCTGCCATCGGACGCGCCGCTTGTTAGAGTGGTTTTGATTCGTATTTCGTCTGTCAACGCGGGTGTGCGTTGTGTTCTTTTTCGCGTGTCTTTTCGTCTGCGCTCATTTAGCTCCTCTGCCGTGCGGCGCTCATAAAGAGCCGCATCACGAAGTTTTGAGCGAGCAAGTTAATTGTTTGGCGTGACGGTGGCCGATTCGAAGAATGCGCCGTATATATTCGGTGTTTCGTGAAAGCAAAAAAAACAACGCGCATCGTTTTTCAAGCTGCATCTCTGTTGAGATAACTTACAGGGGTTTCCACTTTACAGGGGGCAACGTAGGAAAAGGAGCAGCATTGTCGGTGTGACGCAGAGATACTTAACAATGAGTTCCACTGCTCGCGTCGATTTGTGCCAATTTTGACAGGCGCTGTTGAATTTTCAAATAGCCCTGGACCGCCATTCGCGTTAGAACCTCAGTGTTGGGCAAGTTGGGCGGCAAAGAATTCCACAAGTGCGCATTTTGCGCACACCTTTTCTTCCCGATACAAACCGCCGAGAGATGCCTATACTCTACATGACCTAAGCATACGTATGTATAATATATAACCAAAAAATACAATAAAAACGTTAAACATTCGACGACAAAATGTGTTAAGATTTTTTTTTTAAACAGTTAAGTTTGATTTAATTTATATATATTTCAGTGTCACAAGCCCCCCCCCCCCACTCTACCCCGCGTCTGGCAAGGAGAGGCTTCTGCAAAAGCCACTTTGCGCTCGCA
Organism: Lampetra planeri; assembly: GCF_965212315.1. Classification (NCBI taxonomy): domain Eukaryota; kingdom Metazoa; phylum Chordata; class Hyperoartia; order Petromyzontiformes; family Petromyzontidae; genus Lampetra; species Lampetra planeri. Next base: position 9,151,127 of record NC_136121.1, on the reverse strand, counting down.
AGCCTGCGATATGAACCACCCCGAACATCCGGCCGCCATCAATAATTTATCGTTGCCATTGCGCCTGCCCTTTCTTCCCATCCCGGCTGCGAGTGCTCGAATTTCCCTGGCCTGGATAGACTGTTATGACATGCAATAACGAAGTGATGATAAAGGTGATTAATTATTCAAAGCGAGTTAACAAAAGGGGAGAGACAGACACTTAAAAGACCGGGCTCAGGCTTTTTTTTTTTTTACAGCGTGGGCCATGCTAATGTTATGCATCTATCTGGCTTCCATCTACAAATGTTATACAGCCTCCGCCTTTTGCCTACTTCGTCGCATCGGCCTTCCGTTGCCTTCCCTATTCAGCACGCCACGAATGTGTGGGCCCCATTACAGTATATCCCACCTTGCCTTCACGACCCCCCAACATCCTCCATTGGTGGCAAACCAGCACCATCGCTGGGATTACGTTCGGAATGATTTCGTCAAAATGGGATGTTTGGCCAATTCCATTGGTGGTATGGGAGGGGAACTGGAGCGCCACAAAATAAACTCAAATGGTTTGCACAGATGGGTCCATGAACCCTCTGCATGCACCACATATCACGAATGAAAATCATCACGTGCGCTCAGAATTCTCTATGGCCAGGCTGAGTTTTATAATTATTTTCCGCAATATAATGCACTGCCCGTCACAAGCTTGTTGAACGTGTCTCGAGGATTAATTCAGTTTCCGAAACCTGTAGTTTCCAACTTGTTTTAAATGCGAAAGGAGTGTGGTCGCATGCACCGTGGCGAGATGTTAACTGCCTCGCCAGGTATACAGGAGGTCGTGAATTCGATCCCGACCCTGACGCCTGTATCATTGGAGCTTGCATGTCTCTCTCCTTGTGGTCGCGTGGACCTTTCTCCGGGTTCTCCGGTTTTCCCCTCCACGTTAAAGTTGTTGGCTGCTATAAATGTCCACGTGATGAAACACACACTTTCGTTGAGCTATCATTTTGTGGCCAGGTCGCTTCTGAAAAAGAGCTATATAGCTCAGTGGGCCTTACCTGGTAAGATGAAAAAAGAAAAATATATATAAAGGGTATATGCTTACATGGCAACGCCGATGCAGCAACGACTGAAAATGTGGTGGGGGTGAAGACAGGAAACTCCCCACCCAGTACTCTTCCATTGCTCATTCCAGACTCTAGACGAAAGCGTTTAGCTGCGGAGTTGTGGGTTCCGCCCGCCAGCCTACTCGCCGGAGACACAAGCGACGTGTGTGTGTGTGCGTGTGCGCGCTGTGAGATGAGAGAGAGAGTCTGTGGAGATCCAGGCACAGATAAACCCAGGCGCCGTTACCTGTGGGAGTGCTTTGTTAAAATGAGAGCAAGTGCGAGGTGAAATTAAACACACCTGACAACTTACAGTACAATACGGTGCGGGGGCTTATAGTGCTCTGAACTGCAACCACAATCTCAAGCACCACAGAGGGAGATGAGGCGTGTATATAAACGAAACTTTTTATTTATAATTTTTTTTACCAGCTAAGGCCCACTGAACTGTATAGCTCTTTTACAGAAGCAACCTGGCCGCAAAATGACAGCTCAACGAACGTGGCTTATCATCGTGTGGAAATTTACAACGACCAAATACTCTAAAGCAGGGGTGGGGAATATTTTTTTCTGCCAAGGGCCATTTGGATATTTATAGCATTATTCGCGGGCCATACAAAATGATCAACTTAAAAATTAGCCCGTTTTATTTGGTCAAACATTTCATTAACTCGCCCCTAATGCGATGGCTGGAACTGCTTCTCTTTGGTGAGGCGTGTGATGTTAGCTGATACTGATGATGTTGCTACTCGCAACTGCTTTTCCAGGTTTGCTCCGAGATTTATTGAAATTCGAGTCCCGCCTGCGGTTGCCTTGGCAGGGCCACACCAAATGATTTCGCGGGCCTCATACGGCCCACGGGCCGGACGTTCTCCACCCCTGTTCTAAACTCACGTTGATTCTAAATGTGGAGGGGGGAAACCGGTGGACCTGGAGAAAATGCACGTGAACACGGGGAGAGAGACACGCAAACTACAAATATACAGCGGGCATAAGGGTTGGGATCGAACCCACGACCTCCTGTGTACCCGGCTAGGTAGTGAACATCTTGAGAGTGTGTGGCCCTTTGTCAATCCACGAGTGGATGAGGGCCTCCCCACGGCGTGCGGGTCGTGGGGATTATTTGACCACACTTCACCACACTGGTCAGTGCTCATTGGTAAAGGGAACTCATTGGTAAAGGGAACACATGGGAACGTAGAAGTACAGTACTTGCTCTACTGCCCTCTGCTGCCCACCACATAGCCCCACAACCTACGACTGCCCCCCCTTATACATCGTGGTCACACATACACGCCAAGCACTATCCAGCCTCCAGCCTGCTTAGCTTCCTAGATCTCACGAGATGGGACACATTCCGGGTGATTTGAAGGGACCACGTGCAGTTGGTCACGTGCTGAGGAGAGACAGAGGAGAGGGGATCCTGGACTTGAACAGGAGCAGGGAGCCGACCGCACAGGTGGTTGGGGTCAAGGAAGGGAGTTCCAAGCAATGGGAGCAGCAGCAGAAGAGAAGCAGCAGAATTGTAGACCGCGATTGGAGAGTGCTCGAACGCGGCCAATGATGCCCGTTGCTGCCGTTGATGTATTTAACGTTGCCTCGCAAACGCTGTTAAAAAAATTCTCACAAAATGTGAACCACGCAGCATCGTGGCTTCCCATTCCTAGTCACGCAAAGCCGCTGCTTCGGCGCTAAACCCCGACTCGATTCTCAACGCTGTCGGGCGCGCCGATCAAACACACCCTCGTCGCGCGCGCAATCCCGGGGCATTATAGACCAAACACTTTCCCCGGCTGGAGGCACCATTTTTAAACAACACTGAGCTGTAGGTGTAAGCCACTCGTGTCGCCAGAGACTTGCCAAAGACACACTGTACCCTCCTCTTAACTGTCTCAAAGTAAATTGCACCGAAGGGAGCGCGGGGGGGGGGGAGGTTTCATTTTTGAAACGTGAACTGCGGCCATTGTGCGTGGCAGTCCGCGTGGATTTGAGCAAAAGAGTTTGCGCAGCGTGGTTGGCATGGCCCCTCTGTTGCAACGAATGAAATGCCCCCAACCCATCGCCTCTCCAATTTCACCACTCATCACACCCCTGCACCTGACCCCCACCCTCCCGCCCCCATCCGATCGACGGGCCACGAGTGCAGCTCTTCCTTCCGATATTCGGAAGCCGCTTAAGCGATATGCAACTTGTAAATCTCGATTGAAAACGAATTTCTTGAGCGCTGCTTTTTTGTGTGATTAGTTTGTATGTCCTTCCCCCGCACGTTCCGATGAGCACGGCTGGCTACGTGCGGTGCGAAAGAAGTTCAAGGTACACACACACACGAACACCTCCGGCACACTTGAAAGCTGGTTGAAGACCGGTCACAGCCCCCCGCTGTGCGCCTGTGGGGTGGAGCAAAACCGTGCACCAATTCCAAGAAGTCTGCCAAATCCACAAACTCAGCGGAGGCTTCTACTCACCCTCAACGCGGCAGGATCGGCTGTAACCGCTTGGCTTAGAGGGACTTTGCATTTGGTGAAATAAATGCCGGAGCGAAGAGCACTGGCCAAAGAAACCGCTTGGGTCCCTGGATCAGGAGTGTGCCTTGCAGTCGTTTGCACAAGGTGGTGCACTGCTCACCGAGAGTTCTGAATGGAAATGTCTACGTACGACAAAATTACGCCGCATGTGCCAATTTAAAACATAATTGGCAGACAAAAATGTAAATAAATTGTCCGAAATGTTTGTATGTTCTTTCTTAACTTTGTCCATTGTTTGTAAGTGGATAGTGTGCCTAACTAAGGAGATGGAGCAATGGAATCGGCTCGTGTGCAGGCGCGAGGTAGATTGTCACATCGCACAATCGTGAGTGATGGCGACAGGTTGGGAAGATGCCTTCATCCAGCAGTAAATTGATCATGGTTAACGATGCCGATGACTCACGTCAGCTTTTTAAACACCAATGTTTTTTTTAAACGACTCATGCTTGAAATGCAATTGTTGGGGCCATTTCTTTGTTTAATTTTTTTTATCGAGAAACAAATCGTCAGCACGGGAAAGCAGCTGCAGCCCTTCTCACCCCCAAAGAGATTTCACTTCTCCCAGTGCCTCCCATTGCAGAGATGGCGTCTACTGCCTACAAAGAAAAACATTAGGTCATTATTCGCAGCTATTCTCTACTCTAAAATGTAAAATGTTACTGGGTACTTGCCGCTGAGTACAAAGCAATTGTAAGTACCACTGCGTTCGTGTTCGCGTTGTTGCCGTACAGCTCTCCGATGTGATTGCAGTTGGAGCCGCGCGCTGTCCGGCACGACGTCTGATGTTTCGCTGGACATCTGTGGACATGTGTGAAACTACCGGCGATCTAAAATTTCGATTTAAAGCTTTCGTGACTGCAGGGATTCATCTTCTTGGTTCTTTCGGTAAAGTCACGTAGAATGGAAATAATAAAATAATAAAAATAATTATAAAATAGTAAAAAGAATTATGTTTTATTTTTATTATTTTATTATTTCCATTCTACGTGACTTTACCGAAAGAACCAAGAAGATACCGGCGATCTGTGTAAATACTGGACCATCTGTGAAATAGGGCTTCATAGCTCATCTGATTCCTCCAGTGTAAATAAATATTCTGATTCTGATTCACTCTACTTGCCAGGAGCTTCTTCAGGAACTTAGTTAACTACCAGAGAGTCAATTTGCAGGAACTTAGTTCCTGTTACCGAACAGCGCATGGTACGGCCTGAAAAAAACATACCGTCAAGTACAGTTCAAAAAGACACGTACGGCATTGGAAATGATATGAACAAATAAATGAACGTGCAAAAAAATACATATGTGAAGTCACACAATAACCAAGAGAAAGAGACACAAAAAGACACTGAGCAAATTGGCAGGGCGGCATTTGTGCCAGGCTCAAATGAACGCGCACACCCCCTGACGCAAAACTCACAGAGCCACCCCCAGGAGTGGAACTCTCCGAGAGGGGGAGAGACAGGGGAGTGACCGGCCCTGGTGGCGGGGATGTGGGGGCCTTGTAGGTATATTGAATATCGTTCACACCGTACGTAGCCAAGCGCGCTCATCGGAGGACGCGGGGGAAGGACAACCGACCAAAGCACAACACAAACAGGGACATCGTGCGTGGGATCGGCACTCTGTCACGGCGCCAGCCAGCGCGATTATTCCACGAAAACAGGGCCGTCGGTCAGCGGGCGTGCTCCATCAGCGTGGCTGGCTTTATTAATGAGTGTAATACAGCGCGAGATAATGTAATTAACAGGCGGAGGCCAGTGAGGGGCTTTACACAGTCGCCGCTCGTGTGTTTCCAATCCCCCAGGCCTTGCATAAATCACGTTTTTTGCCCCCAAATCACGTTTTGCCCCCAAATCACGTTTTTGCCCTAAAATCACGTTTTTGCCCCCCAAATCACGTTTTTGCCCCCAAATCACGTTCAATTTTTTAATTCAATTTATTTTTATTATTTTAATCACTTCATAATTTTCCCGACTATAAAACATTTTTACTTCGTCACCGTCTCGTCCCTCGCACCCTCCCACCCCCCCCCCCCCCAAACTCCCCCCCCCCTCCACACCACCACCAGCCTCCCCCCGTTTGTTTTTGAGCACATTTGCCATGAAAGTACCAGCGATATGTGGAGTTAAAAAAACATCGGCGAAATTATATACTTCTTAAATATTGCGTCAATTCCGCGCCCCCACGAGGATGTGGCTATAAACGCCACGGCGATGATTTGAGGAGGGGGGGGGTCTGATATGCAGAACATAAAACAAGGGGAGCGCTTTAGGTCACCTCGTGAGGAATCGCAATCATAGCTGGTCTTTATTTTTTGTTCTTTCTTTCTTATTAGTACGCTCAACATTAAGTCCCCATAATTTATTTAAGAAAGGGGGGCTGTGGTCCCATTTGAGTCACGTACATCTGTGTGAGAGAGTGGGGAATGGCGGTAGGAGCGTGTGGGGGGGGGGGGGGAGGGGGTTTGTAGGTAGATAATGAACACACGGCAATATATATCCAACGGTGGTGAAACTCACTAAACGTCGCCCTGCAAAAAATAATTGCTTGTGCTGCGGCTTATTGCTAACATTTGTATGCCCACGTCTTAATAAACTCTGCAAAGTGTGAACTTTGTGTAATGACTATTCCAGTTTTTGAACGATAATACGTTCCGCGATTTGCTACCTGCGCTCGTAGGCAATGGACAGGAAGAAGAAGCAGACCTGCAAAAGTAACCTACCATGAGATGGGCAGTCGGCTCGGAGGTCGGAGCGATGCGATCATGTGTTCGAATCCAGGATCTAACTGCTTGGTCGAAGCGGGTTCTCACATGCAGTGAATTGATGATCTCAGTCTGCACTTAATTTGGCAAAAAGTTCAGCTTGGAAAAATGTTGTGTTTGATTGGCACGCGATTCACACTCTTTGCAACGGATTAAACGGTGATCCCCTACCAATGTGTCTGCAGAAGTAGTTATGTGAAGAGCATTTTGCGGAGTTCATATTCTGACACGGGGTGGTGCCCTGCTAGCTGCTATTACAAATGGACATATATTCTTCTCATGATGTGTAACTGACGGCACAAGTAGGGGGTATCCTGGAAAAAAACCTGATGACTCATATACGAATAAATATTTGAAAATAACCCACGCTTGGTTAATTTAAACACATGATAACCCAGTTGCTCTAATTGTTTCATCTCTGCAAAAGGTGGCTGATAAATGAACTAATCAATTAACTTACTCAATCCACTTTAAGTACTTACTCTCAACAAAATATTTGATTGACAAATTCACTTTTGTAGGTTATCAAGTTTTTACTTTTTTTTACAAGAACAATCCCTCAATTGGAATACAACTCGGAGAAAAGTAAATCGGACCCGGTTACTTCTCGATACACGCGTGCCACGCGGTTTATCTACGTTGAAAGTCTTTCGCGTCGTACATAGCCAAGGAGGCGCGATGAGACGGCGGTTCGCTCACACACACATGCACACAACAACAACCGCCATTCGCCACTAAGTGGCGGTGACGTCACCACGACGCTTGTGCCAGGCCATGTGCACCCTGAGGCCACGTGAAGTGTCGAACGCCCGCTGGCAGGAGGTCACGGGGCAGACCCAGGTGCCACACACACACACGCACACACGCACACACTCACACACGCACGCACACACACACGCACGCACTCACACACACACACCCGCGCACACGCACACACACGCACACGAACGCCCACACGCTCACACGCACACGCACATACACACACGCACACACACGCAGACACGCACACACACACATACGCACGCACACACACGCACACACACACGCACACACGCGCGCAGGTGCGAGAGCGCAAATCGTTCGCTCGAAAAAGAGAAAAAGGGTGCCTTGCGTTGGGCAGCCAGTCCCTATGATTGGCGTGCCCTACCCATGCGCGCCTAATTTAGCTGGGGCGCAGGGCCACTAATCTAAGCCCCCTAGGACAGGCGCTGTGAACCTCTCCCCTCCCCCCCCCCCCCCCCCCCCCGTTAAAATTTAATTTAAATTCCTAGATCGGCGGCGTTGCTGGAAAAATTGCGAGTGGCCTGATTGAGCCGTGGGTGGGCGCGGGGAAGCGGAGCGGGAGAGCTCTGGCTCGCCGTGACGATTCAACGTCAATTTGGCGTCCGTTCCGCGTCGAGTCCAGGAATGCCCGGCTGATTCCGCCCTTGGCGGCTGGCAGAGCGCACGAGCGCGCTTGCCAGAACGGTTGACTGCGGTTTCATTGGCTCGACAGCCTCGCGCCGGATGTGTAACTTTTTTTTTCAATTCACCAATTATATCCCATTTGTGATAGCTGCATCTAAACTAAACGAATGTTTATTTCTAGCAGGTAAGGCCCATTGAGCTGTATAGCGCTTTGTCAGAAGCGACCTGGGCCACAAATGAGAGCTCAACGGAGTTGCTTATCACGTGGACTTTGTTAGCAGCGATATTCTCTAAACGGATGTTTCTAAATGTGATGGGAAAAACCGGAGGACTCAGAGTAAAATCCATGCGAGCACGTGGAGAACATTCAAACATGCAAATCTAGGCACATGGATAATTTTCTTTGCACGTGAGTAATAGGAATCATAATAATGATTCCCAGGTGGATGGGTGACACGGTGGTTAGTGCACTGGTCTACGAACCGATTAACCGAAGTTTGGTTCGTGATCGAGCCTAAGATTGGTGGTGCGAGTGATATCTAAAGCTGAGTGGACTCTCCCGTCGCCAACACGCTCTGTCCAGCTTGGTGAAGCACGGTCACACGGCCCGACACGGTGTAGTGTGGGTGCCTTCATCCAGAATGGATCGACAAAGGACTGCCCATTCAGCCCTTCATTTGGCTGAATCGAAAAAAAGTGCGTGCAGTTATTTGCTCACTTGGTAAAAAAAAGAAGAGAGCCTGGTTTAGTCTCAGTTGGGAGCTCAGGATTCAAACCCAGGATGCTCAGCAGTAATCTGACATCGGCATTATCTCTTTGAACCACATCGGCGGCCACCCCTGCACAACGGCACTTTGGCAGAGGCAGCGGTTGACTGGAGCTGACGAGTCTTAGCCGACCCTCACACCTTTTTCCCAGCTTGCTTAGCGATAACTCGGCCGAACACACCTTGAGGACCTTTTCGGAGCCGCAAGACGGCGCGAGGTCACCACGAGCATAGCATCGCGCCGTGGACTCTGAGGCAATCGCTGAACCCGTGCCTTGGCTTCTGGGTCACTCTGCCACCTGTGCTCTGCTCATGGCAACCTTGCGCTCTCTTGTGTTTGGACATTAATCGTTGAAAATCATCGCGTGAGTCGCTGCGTTTATTTTAACCCTCTCGTGCACGAATTACAGCATTACCCCGATTTACGTCTCCCCCTTATACGTGGTTTCGCAAAACGTCGTCACTTCAGTAACTCCGCTTTGCGTCGTCTCAACCCACACACACTTACGTCGCTGACAGCATCGTCCGTCTGTTCTCGTTATCCGTCACCTACCCTGTAAATCGCTTTGATTTTACGCCGTTTCGATATTCAAAACCAAAATACCGTACACTTACTTTTTTTTTGGTTCATTGTGATTTTAGGAGTCAACGCAAAAGGCCGCACCCCCCCCCACCACCAAAAAATGTTCAAAATTGTCCGTGTAATTTCAGAGCAGTCAACCGCAGCGGAAAAGATGCACGAAACGGTTACAATTATTATTGACTGTTTTGTTAAAGAGCCAGCAGCCCCGTCAAAAAAATTATTATCAGCCCCCCACCCCACCCACAAAACATATTTTCACCCACTGCGATTAAATTTCAATGCTAGGTAGGACGTGCTGAGCCCCCCACTCTCGTGGCGAAACTTCCTCCCGACGGCACCGCGGGAACGCCGTGGATTTGCGGGGGGCTGGGCCCGGGCTGCCCGGCAATCGACGCGCAGCCCCCCCCCGCCCGCGCGTGCGCCCGCTATCCAAATAAAGTAAAATACGTCGATAAATAAATAAAGCGCATCAATTATTGACAATCGCCTCATTTTTGTGGGGGCCCCATTTCGGCGCCTTTAACCACCTGCAGCCACGGGCGTAGCTGCAGGGCCTCTCGCTTTGCTGAACAACCCGCACGGCCACGGCGGAGTGCTCTACGCGGCTCATTAGCGCGCCTCCACTTCGTGAGGGCGGCCACTGCACCTGCAGGAGGAGAGAGAGGAATGATCGCAGATCAATAACGATTGACGGTTACGCAAAGTCAAACGACCGAAAAATATCTCGCGCGTGTTCGCGTGCGCACCTGCCGGTTTGCGCGCGAGTCGCGACGATCCCGGCGACCCGAGTTCGATTCCCGCTCACGGCCAACACCACCGGTGACGATTATCTGAACCGGCCCTAGGCCTCTCCTAGGTCGACTCAGCATCCAAATGAGTACTATGGTGCGATGTGTAAACGTCGCAACTGGGGAGACAAAGGCGGCCGGGCGTGGTGTTGGCCACCCACCCCCTCGTGTGCCGTGCCGGCCTTTATAGGTGCTCGCTAACAGCACTTGCCCCTACGGTCTGTGAAGGCTGTACGGGGGATCGTTGTCTTTGTGCACTGCCGATGAAACAAATCATCCTCGACGCACTCAATCGCGTCGCGTCTCGGTCGTTGAGCAGCGTTAGATCGTGCTGACATCGGTGACTGCCAACGCATAACAGGTGTTATAGGCTACTGTGGGGCGTCATCGTGCGCAGCGGTTGTTTGTACCTTGCGATGATGCTCCCTGCATCTCTGCTCTCCATGCCGTCACTAACCCCACACTGGCCAGCGTGGGGAAGTATGGTCAAGAAACCCCTTCCGCCCCCGACGACTTGCAAGGATATGGGGAGACCCTCATCTCGCGATTGGCAATGACAAAAGGGCCTTACGTGTGTATTTATACGTATAAGTAATTGGCTGAAGTGGTGGGGCAGCAGTGAATTGTTGTACCACTCGAGTGTGCATGCGTACGCGAGTGCAAGTTTAGCACAGAGAGTGTCAGCTCAGGGCTTCAGTATGGGAGGGGAGTAACAAATCCCACCTTGTGTTTTTTTTATTCTCCAATTGCTGGTGACTCATGCGCGTGATTCATTGATAAGGGGATTGCAGAGGCAATGTGGTTATCAGCAGATCCTAAAACCAATGAATTGAGTGGTCGCATAGCGGTTAGCGCGCCGCTAAGATCCCGGCAATTTTAGTTGGGTTCCTGGCTGTGGCTGACACCAGTGGTGCGTTGATACCTGATTCGGTTCTGGCGCGCCGACCTCATTAACATATACTGACCAGCATGGCGATGTACGGTCAAGCCACCACCCATGACCGGTGTGGCATGGGAAGGCCTTAATTCAGCGGTGGATTGAGAATAGTCTGTCAATTTGCATAGCCAATTGAGACACGGCACCTCTTTGTAAAGGGAGATCTGGTTTAAAAAAAAAGTGTTGTTGATGCACCATCAATGATGTGCATTCACCAAAGAAGCTATTTACGTTGAACTTCTTTCGCAACGTAGGTAAGCCAACCGTGCAAACCGGAGGTGCGGGGGAAGGACAGCAAACTAAACATGAAAATCTATTCTAAAAAAGTGAGTTTTCAAATCTGTATTTAAAGGTGCAAAGCTCCAGTGGCTTCCTATTTATCGGAAGGAAGAGCGTTCCAGGCGTCCGCAGAAGCGCATCTGAAAGCGCGCGATGCGGTGACCGCCGCCTTTGTTCGACGGCTGAGCCAAAATCCGCTGCGGGGATGACCCGAAAAAATAAAAAAAGCATCACGAGTTTCTCGCTGCCATTCTGAACGGGGGGATGGGGGGCGGGGGAGTCACCGCCGTCGTCCACGTCACCAATCGAAGCGTTGAGTCAAACGGCCACGAGCACGTGCCAGCCCCGACACCTTAGACGGGGGAGAACACACGGAGGGCCAGAGCTGACCGCCACCGCCGGAACGGACGAGGGGGTGGTGGGGGGGGGGGGCAACTGCATCCGGGGATGCGAGGGAGCAGCAAGGACGGTGATCCCGGCAGAGGGATGCGGCGGGTTGTGAAACGGAGAAGCGGCCTCTGGGCCGCTAATGCGCAGCGCTGATAAATGTTTCAGAGTGCCGTGCTGTTGGTTACAACCCCAGATGTTTGTTTATCGAGCCGGCGCACTTCGCATGCAGTGCAGCCAGGCGATCAATGGGGCAAGCTATCGAGCTCTGGAGGAGAAAGTGAGACGTGGGCCTGTGGGCGTGCGTGTGCGCGCGTGGGATGCGCGCGCGTGCATGTGCGTGTGCGCGCGTGCGCGTGTGTGCGTATGCGTGTGCGCGTGTGCGCGCGCGCGTGCGAGGGAGGCCTCTGCGGTGGTGCGTGGGAATGCGAGCTTCGCTTTGGTGTGCGCGGGGTGTCAAGAAACAAACTCCACATTTTTGACAGTATATCCCCTTATAGGGAAACCAGGGTGCGCTACAGACAGGGCTGTCAAGCGATAAAAAAAACAATACAAGCGCGATTCCATTGAAGGTGTCAAACAATGAAGTGAGGGCAAATTTGTGCCGGTAGCGCGCCAGGCAGGTGCAAGCGAGTGAGTTGATTTGTTTTTATAGCCCTTGACGCACTGCTGAGTCTCCCTGTGATAACTTGCTCTTCTGTGCAGGATGTCTCCATGCCCCACGAGTTGCCTGGGTGATTTGTTATATTATTATTATTGTCGTTGCTTGGATTGGGCCACGTGGCATGGCACCACGGCCCGGTGATGACGCGCAGCGCGTTGCCGGCTTCTCGCATGGCTGGCTCTCTCATTAATTTTGAAGCAAGCGAGAGCATTTGTATTTTTCTTCTCTTCTCCTCACCCCCACCCACCCACCCAGCCCTCCCTTTGAGCACTGGTCAGCAACTGTTAATATTCCATGGTTGTGGGAATTGAAAGCCTAAGCAGCTGTTCGTGCAAGCCAAACCCCACCCCAGAAGGATAACACTTCTAAGTAAAAAGTTTAAAAGTTTAGAAGTGTTGCCTGCTTTATTTCGGGTTACTTTTTTTTAATGCAATCTTGGCATATTTAACACAGCGCAGAAGGCTCCTCAAAAAATTGAAACCTCAATGATGAAATATCTATGGCGATGCTCTAAAATTCTACGAAGCTACACGGACGTCCTTTCACTTATTCATGCCTCCTGCATGCAATGCCTAGTGGCTACCAGTCCTGGGCAGGGTTTGGGAATGTGTAAGTATTGATTTGTGTGATTGGCAGGCTCGTGGGGCTGGAACTGCTGTGTTTTGGTGCTCGGTATCACTCCTTTGCTTTATTCATCGGCGTATTCGAAAGAAGCTCTGTGACAGGAATTGTCCCACTCCCACCACCGCCACCACCTTAGCACCTTCCTCACATCTCTTCCCACACCATCAGCCGCCATGCTACTTACCTACGTGGGATTTCTCGATATTCGGATTAACGCAAACATTTTTTCACAAAATTTGGTATAATCCGCTAGATTACAGGTTACGAAAACAAATGTATTCGTAAGTTCGAATCAATCCAAAAAATAGACCGTAAAGAAGAAATTATGTCACTTACAAGACGTCGCTTTTCCAAACCAAGGTGGTGACACGTGGCATCGGGTGACGTCACATTTGTTAGCACGGAGACACTTTACATTGTTACATCGTGTAAATGATGAACAAAATATGCCCCCCCCCAAAAAAAAAAAGATCTGAAATTGTCCTATCTGACAAAAGAAAATTTCAATACTATACTCATTCTTAAGACCCGCCAGTTGATCGATTGCAAGTCACGTGACTCCTCCTTGCTTCTCTGTGACGGCAAAGTCGCCTCCCCACCCCCGCCTCTCGCCCCCCGCCCGCCTCCGACAACTCAACGTTCCGATCCGACTCGTGAGCGCCGCCGATCGATCATCCCCGCGTGTGCTCGCATCATCTGCTCCCTTCGCTCATTGAAACTACGCAACCTGAGACGCGGCCGCGTGTAGCCGTGGTGGAGGGAGGGAGGGAGAGAGAGAGGTTTCGTGCCCTGAAATATGTTGAGATAGCCTTCATAATGAGACAGGGAGGGCATCGGATAAATGACCGATGCTACCCCAAGACACAGCTGTAGGTGACTCATAAAAGTTATTTGTGTTCAGACAAATAGATTAATATATATACGTGTCGGAATTCTAAGGAAAGGGTTGGAGTGGTGGCACAGCGGTTGGCGCGCTGTGCTACTAATCAAGCGACCCGTGTGCACCTGATCAGCTGGCAGTTGTTCAAATGTTCTCAAATTGGGGGGGGGGGGGGGGTAAGACATTTATGTGAGATCCCTTCAAGGTCATTCGCCGCTTGAACAAATTGTCGCAGAAAATTATCGGCGCCGTTCCTTCATGAAACGAATAGACTTCCTTTTTGCGTCTTCACGTAGAATTAAATCAAATGTTTTTGTGCCATCTTAACCGATTGGCCAACGAAATTTATGTCAACTTTGCACAGTTGCGAACCTCAATGTCTCATCCGCAGGGTCAGCCTAGCCAGGCGTAGTTTCCCGATGGCTTCAGTGTGCTTTACCCAAGCTTAAAAGTGTGCGAGTGGCACTCTGTTAATCACGCATCACAATAACGTTGTTGACTTTTACGGTAAACGTTTCTATCCTATTAAGGTCACCGCAATAGCAGTGAATGTATGTTGTACGTATGCGTGTTGAACTTCTTTCGCACCGTACGTCGTCAACCGTGCTAATCGGAGTGAAGGAGCATGGCCACTAATTACTGTACCTTTCCTAATCAATTGAATCAATAACTTTATTTAATACCAGACGAGAACCCGTTGGGATGCAGCATCTCTTTTTGTGAGAGTGATCTCTGGCTGGCTAATTATGCAAGGAATTGATCATTATAAATTAAATTAAATAACATACTATTAATTTATAATTCAGCTGAGAATACTTTAAAATGTTGGTTTGGGTCTCCAGCACACGACGCTTTACTCTTGTTGGTGTCAATCGTATAAAATTAAAAAAAATATCGTCAAATGTATGTTTGTATAATACTCATAGATTGACAATCGTTTTAAACTTATCTTTACGTATTCGGGACATATGTGTCAGTTGAAATCTTGGGCACCCTTGCAAGAGAGATCTTACATTTTCGGACATCGTGCAGATAAAACAATGTTTTAAACACTTTTTAATGGAAAAAGAACGGATAATACAGTGTAACGTAATAACAAATGTATGTTATTAGCTTCAAAGAGTCAAAGAATCTCCACTTGTTCACCATAATTGTCAACACACGCCTGGAATCTTCTCCAGGTGGTCTTCAGAGCCCGGAGCCACATTTTCTCGTGGTATTGTTGCAAATTCTCCGAAGTGTTCACATTTTTTTGAAGCACCCTGTATTTATAAAACAATATTTGCATCATGTTATGAGATGAAGAAATGTCCATCTGGAACTTGGCAGCTAGCAGAGTACCACGCTGTGTGAGTGACTGACCCTGGAAGATGCTCTCTCCGTGGTGAAGTGGATTTTTCTCTGGGTCCTCCGGTTTTTCCCTCCACATTTAGAAACAAGCGTTTCGATTATTTGGCTGCTATACATTTCCACAGGATAAAAGTAAAACAATATTATGATGTTACTTCTGATGTCACTTTTTCATCAGGTCTCCATATCCACACAAACAGCTCGGCTTTCATATACCCTGAAAAATGTCAATCCAACCAAAATTAGTCTCAATGCTGAAATTAGCCACATGATGTGAAAAATATAATGTTTTTTTTTTGGTGCAGTCATTGGTGGCCAGGCTTGAGATCATGCACTCACCAAACTGGGGATCTCTGTATAACCACAGGTGGCAGGAACTCACGATTCAAACTCAGGATTTCACCCAACGCACTGACCTCTGTGCCACGTGCCACTCCCGGTGTCTCTCAATGTCTCATGCTTTGCCTGCACAGTGGACGGGGCGGTGAATCGAACCACAAAAACGAAGTTGCAACCTGGCCGCTCGGCTGCCCTGCCACCCTTCTCTGAGATGGCGTCCGGCAAGCTCAAGGAGGGAGGCTTGGAGGGAGAGACGTTGGCAGGGGAACGGCGGTCAGAGGCAGCCGTAAACTAGACGCGACGCGCGTGCGTGAGCCGCCGAGTCCGAAATGGGAAACCACGAGCCCATTATCCCCTGTCAGCTGTCATTCACACAGCCAGGAGCCCTTCACCTCCGCCACCCCCACTCCACCCGCTCGCGTCCGACCAACCCAACAATTGCCACAGTCGTGCCGCCCTTCACTCCCTCCCTCCCGACGGTTTCCCCCGCACCTCTCAAACTTCCCGGATACCTCCCCTCCCTCCATCCCGTCTCACCTGTCTCACCTGCCCCCCCCCCCTGCACCTCCCCTCCATCCCGTCTCCCTGTCTCACCTGTCCCCCCCCTGCACCTCCCCCCCCTCTTGCCTGTCCTTCCTACACCACCTGTGCACGTCACACACATGAGCCACCTTGCCCCCCCCCCCATCCCAGCGCATCCAACGCCCCCCCCCCCACCTCGACTACGCTCCCCCTGGTCCGCTTACCTCCAGTGCCGAATGCGCCCGTATTGATTTTCTCTCCTCGCGCATGGGTGTATGTTTTCATTATGAATAATTCAGCGAGAGCTGGGATTCAAAAAAAATTCAACACTTGCAATGGCTGGAGAGAGTGCGCGCCATTGGAGTTGGGGGGGGGCGTTTGTGGTGTGGGGCCGTTTTGTGTGATGGGATGGGAGTGGCGCTGCGGATGACATGGATGATGGGATGGGACGTCAGTAGATCAGGTTTGCGTGGAGGGAGTAGTGATGATGATGATAATAATAATAAAGCAGTTTTTTTTTTTAATGCGCATATTATAAACGCATAAACGCTAACGAAGCCGTATACATAAATATGTAAGCGACTGATCGATGCAACAGTGAGCTCCTGGTTATGGGGCCCCGGTGGCAGCCTCTCGTGAATGCTATGACGCATTGCGAGGCAGATAATATGACACAACAATCGATCGCCTCAATCATGGAACATAACAACAAGGGGGATTCGGATCAGGAAGGCCTCGGATGAGTGGGGAGTGGGGGGGGGCAGGGAGAGAGCAAAGGGTGAGAGGGAAGGGTTGGGAATGGGTAGGGGTGGTGGGGCAGGAGCTTGGAAGAGGGAGGAGGGAGCTGGTGATATGGGGGCAGAGGCAGGAGGAGAGGGCAGTGGAGGTGATGAGCGAGTGAGCATGGGAGAGGGGCGGGGGGAGATATATTGGGGGTGCTGCGGTGGGGGTGGGGTATAGATTTGGTAAATGGAGAGAGAGAGATGCAGGATTTGGCTGAATGTAAAAAGAATTGGGTGGGCGAGAAGAGAAAGGGATATGAATGGTGAGTTACAACCATTACAGGCGCATCTTCTTTGAAAAATAAACACACTTCACGAAATGTGCGCATGTGTGTGTGTAAAACAAAACAACCGATTTTTAAGCCACCATAGGGATATATATTATTTTTTATTTAAAATCCCCTTTGCAAAGGAATTCGAAAACAGAATACAGTACAGTCAGGTGGGGCGGGCGGGCGGCCGGGCGGAAACAATTTAAATCTCTCGATTTAAAGCTTTCGTGACTGCAGGGATTCATCTTCTTGGTTCTTTCGGTAAAGTCACGTAGAAGGGAAGTAATAAAATAATAAAAATAAAACATAATAAAATAATTCTCACGACGTTTCGGCCACAACCTGAGGACGGCTGCTTGCGTTGTGGCCGAAACGTCGTGAGAATTATTTTATTATGTTTAATTTTTATTATTTTTATTACTTCCCTTCTACGTAACTTTACCGAAAGAACCAAGAAGATGAATTTAGATCTCGTTTTTTTTTTTACAATAGAACAATTTTTCAGCTCGCAAAAGCGAACTCCCCCGCGCGCTCCGTGTTTGCGTGTGGAGCACGCGCGCGTCTCGGCGCGTGTC
Organism: Lampetra planeri; assembly: GCF_965212315.1. Lineage (NCBI taxonomy): Eukaryota > Metazoa > Chordata > Hyperoartia > Petromyzontiformes > Petromyzontidae > Lampetra > Lampetra planeri. Next base: position 9,133,598 of record NC_136121.1, on the reverse strand, counting down.
GCGCACGTGACAACTTCCAGTCGGGGACCCACTGTGAGTCATGTGACACGTGAGCGGGGCACGTGTTGTCTATCAGCCAATAGACGAAAGCCAAGCGGCTCCCATCCGAAGAACGGCGTTCCTTTATTGCCTCCTCCTTTAATATGTATATAAAAATTTAAAATAATGATGGGAACAGAATTGATAATCTAAAGAGGAAGTAGAACAAGACGCACGCTTGGCATTAATTATCTTATGTCCATCACTATAAATAAAGCAAAATGTTTACGTAAGCTGATTTTTTTTCATTATTATGATTATGCATTATTCAAATGTTCAACCCTTTGTCAGAAAATTGCTGGATGACATGGGGGTTGTTTGACCGTACTGCACCGTGTTCGTCAGTGTGTTTCATTACTCAAAAGAGGTGAACACTGCCCCATCCGACTCTATATGTCCGATAACCCTTCCGATTTATCGGCCAAAACATTGAACGTGGCTTGTTCTGTTTTTTTTTTATGTTATACTTAATGATTCTTTGGGTCTTTCGATCGCATCAGGATGACGACCGCTTGTGTTGTGTTGCGTAGCGTTTTGCTATTTCTTTGAACCTATCTACGTGCCGTCACCGAAAGACCCAAAGAATATGAATTCCTGCGGTAACGAAAAGCTTTAAGTTAAGATGTATACGTGATTTTCCGTAGCAAAATGTAGCACGGAACCACTAAGAACTTAGTTCCTGAGTTCAATTCCTAACGGTGGGTAACGGCCGCGGCAAGCATTCCGTGCCGGATTATCCTCGTAGCAAAAGTAGCTACACATGTAGTCGCTACATATGATGTGTAGTATACACGTGTAGTAGTTACACATGTAGTAGCTACGAGCCCCGCACTTTCAAGGACCCCGCGCTAAACGCTTTCAAGCTATCAATTCCGGTTCAGTGATTCAGCACTTGCTCTATTACTATAGTACTATACTGCCTTATGAACGACTGGGTGTTTAAGGTTAGTGATTTGTCGTTTTATCTGGCTGTATAGCAACTGAAAAATACAATTAATTTACTACGCAAGTAAAAACAATTGTATTTTAATATTTACGTGTTTAATTTTGTTACTTAGGGCCCCTTTATAACGTATACTACAGGCCCCGCACTAGCTTAATCCGGCACTGCAAGCAGTGTTGTGTCCGAACCAGTCTTGGGCCTTCCCTAGGTCAATTCGGCCATTAAATTAATACCCGGTGCTGTGTAGACATCAGCATTGGGAAGACGACAGGGTTGGGTTAGGATTCTGGTCAAAGGTACTCGCTAACAGCAATTGTCCCAACATTTATGTGGTTATACAGGGGACCGTTTGTGCCTGTGTGTGTATTGGGAGTGGTCGTGCAATGGCTAGTGCACTGCGCTCCGAACTCAGCTGCACGAGTTCGAATCCTGGCCACTGCCAACATCAGCGGTGATTATCTGTCTTGGTCTCCCACTTGGTCAACTCAGCCTTAGATATTAGTACCTGGCACAGTGCGTAAACATTCACGGGGAAGACAAGGTGGCGTGGCATCGTTCTGTCAGTCTTCACGTTTGTGGCCTGCATCATAGTCACCTTGCGTGATGTCTTCATCTCAGTCTTAATCATGTTAGAGGGGCATATGCCACTTTGCTGCTGCGGGCTTTTACAACTAATTAGTTCATATGCGCTCCAAAAAATTGTTTAATATAATAATACATATGGAAAAATAAATCTCTAAAATAAGTGCCACGGTCAACGTGGCTTTCACTTTGCATCGTGAGCCATACGACGAATGGATTCCACCAACATACACATTTCGTGTTCATGCAAAACAGGAGGCGCGTGCTGCGTATGTCCTAACACACACGGTACGGGCGGCAGCAACAACAGCCAACGGTGTGGGGGGGGGGTGACGTGTGCGCAATGCTAAGAGGCACGCACGAAGGCCCGCGTTGACCTGGTTGCACGATAAGGATTGCCGGCGTTGCAAATCAACGAGAAACAAATAAATTGTGGGTGCCAAGACCCGGCAGATGAGAAATAGGAAATGCGTCTGCTCCGCGCGGCCCGGCCTCTATCGGCAGCGAGGAGCCCTCGCCTGGGGAATGTGTGCGCGCGGGTGAAGTTAACACCGGCGGCGATTCTGAAAAATAAAAGCACACGGGTTCCCAAACCCCCTACCAGCCCCCCACACACACATTTTCCCTCCCACCCAGACGAGAGAGAGAGAGAGAGAGTGGAATGAGACACATCTGTCCTGTCCGGCAACGTCGAGCTGTGAAATCGCCCTAATTAGCTAATCACTCTTGGCCCCTCCTCTGTCGCCGTTGCGTCTCGGCCACAACTGACACCAACGACATCGGTGTGGGAGCTGAAATTGGCTCACGGCTATGGAGAAAATTACTTTGCTTTGGGGGGGGGGGGTGGTGGTGGGGGGTGGAGAGGGGGGGGGGGTCAAGAAGGGGTCAACAAGAGGGGAGCCCACACAGTGTGTGCACGGAGAGCCCTGCTACGTCGCGCGCGTGCGAATGTATGGAAGGTGAGCTGGGAGTTGGTAACGGCTGAGTGGGGTGGGTGGGGGGTGGAGTGGATGGTACGGTGGAATTGTCGCTGATGACAAATGGAATTAATAAGTCTCGCGTTGAGCAGACGGCACTCCGCGGTCAGGAGAGGCAAGCGGGTCAATGCTTTGCAGTCCTACGACGCATCCACCCCACCACCCCCCACGCCTTCTGCCCGGCTCAGCTGGTGGCCGACTCGCGGAACGCGTCGGGCAAAACGACCTCTTGAAGATGAGAGGTGGCCCCCGGTTCAAAAAACGCGGTCTCTGCCTGCAGCGTCTCTTTTATTTTTAGGAAAGGCGCCTTTAGTTTTCCCGCGATGTTGAAGAGTTCCCCGCGCTTGTGGGATGGTTGGCGTGCGTGTGGCCTCGATCCCGGTCTCTGCGGACCCTGTTACTGGTGTGGGTAGGCGGCGCCACTGCACAGGGATACAAGGGGCCGGAGGAGGGGCCCAGCCAGGCACCGGGGTCTTTGAAGAGGTATTGGACCGGGGACTAACCTTTGCATTCCTGCATCATGAGCAACGAGTCCATGCCAACCACGCCACGGCACTGTTGGCCCCATCGTAGTAGCATCATTCCATTGAAGCCGAATGGGCGCTGCTTTTCGTTTCGGGTGTGCGGTTGCCCGCGTTGTGTCCTCACTCTGCCGGGCCACATTGCAAATGCGGCGTTTTTGCCATTGTGGCCCCCTTTATGAACAAATCACCGTGTCATGTGCTCCCCCGATCTCGTCACGCCTCGGAAAGCTAAGCGGGTATGGAGCCTGGTAGAGTGGCGTAGTTATCACGTGCTCAGGCAGTGCAACTCTACATTCATTCGTTGCATGAGGGCCTATGCCAACCGTGCTCACGCTGCCGCTGGCCTGGTTAGTACCTGGATGGGTGACTGCCTGGGAATACCGGGACATCGTAGAAACGAGCCTGTAAAGTGGCCGCTCGATGGCAGAAGAGCCATGGATTATTGAATCAATTTTTTTGCGGAGCTTTGGACATTCCCTCCTTGTGTGGGTGATTTTTTTCTTGGCTCTCCTGGTTTCCTTTTACATAGAGACGAATTCCAACGAGTCGAAATTATTCAAACATTCAAATGGCGCAAGGCCCTCCTGAAAATATGTAATCTTACGGCTGAGTGGGGCTTTCCTGGACAAATAAAGGGCATTGCAATTGTTACCATTTATATTTGTTCACTAACCACACCTCGTGTTAGGTGATGTTTAAAAATACATTTACAATCATTTATAATGTCTGCAGCCTTCACTATTCCAGTAGTTCTCATATCTAACTTATCACTCAAACCCACGACCCCATCATTACAAAGCCATTGACCAGCAATTCCAAACCCAAATCTCTAATGATTCGCTTTAAGTAATCGGCACTATTAAATAACCGGTATGTTATCATCATAGGATTGTTAGACAGTCCACTTGGGCAATTGCTGGGTCCGGTAATGGTAGCCTTAGGTTAGTTGCTTATTTTACGCTATGGTTAATTTCACAGAATTTACGACGCAAACGGAGCCCTATTTTAGCAACACACATTGACTCGACTGTTACCCCCTGATCCTAATTTGGAAGCCAATACACACACACACACGTTACACTTTATGTCATTATCGTAACCCCCTGCACCATTTTTAGTGGATTAAATGTGATTTATACAATTGCCTCTTTAGTTTTACTGTGTTTAGGAAATTCTCAGTGGCCCCAGTGGAGTGGGTCGTGTGTCTAATTACAAAATCACATCATAGCACGGTTTTGTTTCTCACCAGATCAAACGTTTTCTAACAAACGTGCTAAATGTATATTTGTTTACGATCCAATGTCAATCCACTGCTGCATGAAGACCTCCCCATTGTCCTGTCGGTCATAGGGGTGGTTTCACCACACTTCACCGTGCTGGTCAGTGCCCACACTCGATTTATTCTTTTAGAAATCCCAAATGAACCCGGATGCGTCAGCCACCGGCATTGCATCTCTATCCGTGGCACTCCGATGGGTTTTTCTGTGACATGTCTCTATGCCTCTGTGTTACAGGCCCTCCCGTGTTGCAACCATTTGGAGGAAGGCGTGATTATTTTATTATAAGCAATTATGTATCCACTGGCGAATGAAACCCCCCCCCCCCCCAAGCCATCAGCAACTCTCACCGTCCAGCGGTACAACCAGGGCTTAATTTTACCCGGGTCTCCTTGAATCGGTGAGCCGGGCGACATTTCTGCACCCGGCACACCACATCCTGTTAACCTCTCGCTATGACTGTGGCTACTAGTCACGTGATGCCTTCTCCAGTCTACCAGCAACCTGAAAGATATTCAGTGAGAACTTGAGCCCTCGATGCAACAACCCATCTATCACCTCCACCACAAGGCAATTCCATTGTTCCGTCCATGTAGTGAACGTTCTCATGCAATGTGCAGAAGTCATGAGCAGGGTTAGGCAGAACATATCACCAGAAGACTTCTGCCATGGATACGGAGTTATGATAATCAGCGACTGTGCAGGTAACTAGATTCACGTTATTTTCATCACAGGGCAGTGAGGGATGGCAACGGCTTGCGGAAGCCCCCCTTCCAGCAGTGGACAGACCATGGCCTATGAAAATCACGATGATGTTGGAATCATACAGTATTGATTCCTACATGCGCAATTTGATGAATGCTTCATGAGCCTAAAACACATTATTATAAAATTTAGACTTAAAACTTTCGTGACTGCAGGAATTCATTTTCTTGGTTCTTTCGGTAAAGTCACGTAGATATAAAAAAAAATCTAAACAAAATGAAAAGCAAAAAACCCACGACGTTTCAATCGCAACACAAGTGGTCTTCTTCAGGTGAAGACCGCTTGTGTTGCGATCTAAATGTCGTGAGTTTTTTGCTTTAAATTTATTTGTTTTGTTTTCTATCTACGTGACTTTACCGAAAGAACCAAGAAGACACTATTATCATTATTACAGGCAGTGAATCCCTGGATCCGCACGTGCCTGCTTAGGTACGCATAGGCAAGATGAGAGCCCTTGAATGTATGAAAACAGGCGTGGACGTGGCATTAGGTTACGTGACAGAGCATCTTAGTGGGTAGGATATTCCAGTTGTCTGCTGCTCCCTGAGAGAGGTGGCAACGTGTTACAGTCCGCTGCCAAAACTAGCCGTGGATAAACAAGTCTGAGGCTGGCGTTTTCACCCAGAAGCAAGCTTCGTCACAAGTTGAGCTGCTTGGTTGTTTTGCTGCATTTTCCTTTAACTGCCCGGGGGGGACACACACTGAGAACTTCCAGCCATCGCCCTTAAAAACCATTGTCAATTTTCACAAACTGCTGTGCCATTGAACTTTGAATACCCCTTCCATGCCTCTCCTAGACTGAATAACATTTTTTTTCGTAAACCTGTTCCAAATCACTACGTCTCCACCCCCGCTCACCCCCCCCCCCCCCCGGAAAAACAATCTCCCGTAGCCTACATGAAAGTGGAGCACTGTTGTACTGTGGCTCCAGTCATCATCAACCATGATCGATCCACTGCTGGATGAAGTCCTCCCGAAGCAACCACCACCTCTCATGACCGTGCAATGCAACCATCCATCCCGCATAGGCTCTCCACTTGTCTCCACTCAAGACCCAACCTGGCCACATTTCTCAGTCAGCCAAGGTCAATTAGTAACACTGTGCAGTGCACTTGGATGAAGTTCAACACAATACCAGATCCGGGTAAAAATCAATTCCTGCCACACAAACACAGATACCGATGCCCAGATTTTCCGGGTAAACCCCAGACAGGTGGCAAACCTAATCCAGCACCTGTACATCAACTGATTGAATCACTCCATCTCCTTGGTGGACGGCCTATACATATGTAAAAGGTAAAAACTAAAATCGAATGTATTTATAGAGTATGTATATATTTGGAATATTGAGCGCGCTCTGCTATTTGGCCCGGTCAAAATCTAAGCGGTGATTTAAGGAGCAGCAGTAAACAGCTGGCCTGTGTACGAGCGCCTGAGAACCCAGTGGAGCTACCGCCATATCCACAAATCAACCCTTCCCAGCGCTCCGTGAGAGGGTTGCACTGGCTTCGTTATAAACGGAGCCCAGCGAAATGCAACGCGATGGACAAATGCACCGCAACCTACGCAGTGCTGGGCGCAGTGCTGTTCGTGCACGCGTGCAGCAGCCCCGGGGTTGTCAATCCACTGCTGGATAAGGGCCTCCCCCCCCCCCTATACCCCCAGGCCGTGCGGTGGCTGTGGGGTTATTTGGTCGTATTTCACCACGCCGGGTGAGCCGGCCGCGGATTGGTGGAGGCGGGCAGCATAGACACGGGAGCACATGAGCTGCTATCTTTATTTGAGTAGGTAAGATAAAAATCACGACGTTTCGGAGGCAACACAAGCTTCCGTCTTCAGGTGGAACCGTCACAGCACGCTTGCTGTATCATGTATTTTTTGATACAGCACAGCACGCTTGCTGTATCATGTACTTTTATTAATTAAATTTTTTTTTACCTACGTGACTTTACCGGAAAAAAAAACCTAAGAGTATGAATACTTGCAGTCACGAAAGCTTCAAATCTAGAATTACCAGGTAAGGTCAACTGAGCTATGTGGCTCTTCTTCAAAAGTGGCCTGGCCACAAATGAGAGCTCAACTTAGTGGCGTATCATGCGGATATTTATTGCAGCCAAATACTCCAAACGGACGTTTCTAAATGTGGAGAAAAAAACCGAAGGACCCGGACAAAAAACCACGCGGCCACCGGGGAGACTAAACAATCTCCATATATGCAGACGTCAGGGTCGGGATCAAACTCGCGACCTCCTGCATTCTAGGTGAGGTAGTTAACATCTCACCACCGTGGCAGTTATGGAGTTTTCTGCACAGCCTTCTACTGCCTACCACGTAGCCCTGCAGCCCTGTAACAATAACAACCTGTTTGTGCATGGTGGTCACCCATCCAAGCACTGTCCAGGATCAACCTCGCTCCAATTCCAGGATCTGACATAACTTAGTTGCATTCCAATTGATTTGATCCATGGCACGGTCATATTGATGTTCATTAAGTGTATAATTCAACTGAAAAATGTTTTTTTTATATATATAATAAAACCTCTAGATATATCATGGAAGAAATTTCCACTCACCTGAGTCCATCTTTGCTCCTTATTTGTGGCGTCGTAGGATCGTGGGGATTGGGGACAGTTGGGAGGCATCCAGCAGTTAATAGAAAATGTCTGATGCATTTGATGATGATGATGATGATGAGATAGTGTAGCTCAGAGAACTTACCACTGCACATATAAAATGGAGATTGCAATTACTATTAATAAAAAAACATGTACATCCATTTACCAATCCACTATTTGGGATGAAGGCTTCCCACACCGTGTCCGTCATGGAGCATGTTTGAGCATACTTCACCAGGCTGGTCAGTACGGGCTGTTGAAGGGGAAGGGGAGGTAGGCCACGACGGGTTGACGTATCACTCGTCACGGATACCAGCCACAGTCAAGTGTGGAACTCAGGCCAAGGGTTCAAAGTGGAACGTGCTAACCATTGCGCCACCACTCCCCCCCCCTCACCCCATCTCAATTTCTGTAGCTGTGGATAATTTCTGCAGGGAATTATCAAAGCCCGCCATCTGCTGTAAAGCGGACTTGAAAGACCCCGTGGCATCAGTCACAAGAGTGCGTCATTGTGCATTGCTGTCAACGCCGTGACACAATTCCAAACGCGAAATTAAACAACACGTGCCGCATAGACGAGGCTACCTAAAGTCTCCTTTGCAAGACAGATGATTGATCTCACTGGACTCCCATCTGATTAAATAAAAGGATACTGATGCACATCGTAGACGTGAGACACGCTGTATAATTTCTACAATAATAATTATAATGGCAGTTGTTTTGCCCAGGGACGTATTTTTTTTTTCTTGAGGGCTCCACTGCGTCGGGATGTTTCGCCGATTACATTAACGAGTGTTCCGACTTCGTGTGGAAGGAAACTGGAGTACTCGGGGGATAGAAAAAAACGCCATACGAGTGTGTGGCACTCAGAAACGCCATCTCCTGGCCACTTCGCAGCCTCTGGCCTACTGCAACTGGCAAGCCATTGCTCAGCCTGGTTAGCACTTGGCATCTGATGAAATCTCACTTAATACAGTAAATTTAGCCGTGACTGTCCCACCTGATGACGGAGACTTGTGTTGCCTCCGAAACGTCGTGATTTATTATTTTATTTCTAATATTATTTCTATTATTTATTTTATTTTTTACCTACGTGACTTTACCGAAAAAACCTAAGAGTATGAATCCTTGCAGTCACAAAAGCTTCAAATCTAGAACTGATTAAATCTGATTTTAAAAATGGGGCACATTCAGCGTACATTTGTCAGAGCTGATGTATGTTTAAGCAATCGTCATCGACCATCATCTATCCACTGCTGGACGAAGGCCTCTCCAAGCACTCTCGTGACGCGCCACTCTTTCGAGCACCTGCACACGAGCTGATTCCCATCACTCGAGCACCACACGGAACGTCCTCTCGAGCGCTTTCCCCTCCTTTGGCTGCGACTCTGTTTTGTCTCGACCACTGCCCATCGTCCCTTCTATCAGCGAGTCCTGCCCACGCCCAGTTACTCCCCTTAACAGTCAATACGATGACTCCAACTTGCATTTGTTCTCTCATCCATGTGCTTCGATTCAGCGTGGCATTAATTGAAACGCGACTAAGATCCCCCGTGTAGTCTACAGAGGCTGTTAGTGTGAGTGCCATTTAACGAGCGCCTATGAAGACTAGCACGCCCGGCCGCCTTTGTCTCCCCCATGTTGACGTTGACAGACTACACCAGGTGCGCATTTAAGGCTGAGTCGACCAAGCGCAAAGACCTCAGCCACAGCTTCAGATATCCATCGCTGATGTTAACCGTGGTCGGGAACTGAACTCGAGGCCACCGGTTTCGTAACCGCTGCACTATCGCTCCCCACTTCTAAACACTACAAAGAAAAATATATTCCGTATAGCCCTAACAGGCTGTTGGGGCAAGTGCTGTTAGCGAGCACCTATGAAGGCACACGAGGGGGTGGGTGGTGAGAACCACGCCCGGCCGCCGTTGTCTCCCTAGTGGCCGACGTTTACACATTGCACAAGGTACTCATTTGAGTCTGAGTCGACCTAGGGGAGGCCCGGGACCGGTTTGTTGCCAGTGAGCGGGAATCGAACCCGGGTGGCCAGGTTTCCTAGCGCAGCGTAGCGCTAACCGCTGCACTGCCGCTCCTCCGCACGCACTCACGCACTCACGCACACACGCACTCACGCACTCACGCACACACGCACTCACGCACTCACGCACACACGCACTCACGCACACACGCACTCACGCACTCACGCACACACACACTCACGCACTCACGCACACACAAACTCACGCACTCACGCACACACGCACTCACGCACTCACGCACTCACGCACACACGCACTCACGCACTCACGCACTCACGCACACACACACTCACGCACTCACGCACACACAAACTCACGCACTCACGCACACACGCACTCACGCACACACGCACTCACGCACTCACGCACTCACGCACACACGCACTCACGCACTCACGCACACACAAACTCACGCACTCACGCACACACGCACACACGCACACACGCACTCACGCACTCACGCACTCAAGCACTCACGCACACACGCACTCACGCACTCACGCACACACAAACTCACGCACTCACGCACACACGCACACACGCACACACGCACTCACGCACACACAAACATTGCTCAGCCATCCCAAGTCAGACCCTGGGCCAACCCAGCCGCGCGGGTGGTCCCAGGGGAGCCCGCAGAGTGTCCGTGCCAAACCCATCGGCCACTGTTGCCCCCCGCAGCAGCTTCATGATGGACAATTATTGGCCTCGGCAATCGGTGCGAGTGGGGGGGGGGGGGTGGGGGGCTTTAGCCCCAGGGCCATGGTTGGTGATGTCCCAAAAAATAATGAGCGTTACCCATAATCATTATTTTCCCTTTCTCTTGCTTTTTGCTCATTCACTACACATGCCCCTCCGACTGGATCTGTTTTGGTTTAGACGACAAATGGATAAACCGGGTTGTATACTTTCCCGTCTGTTTCACACACACAAGATCGGTAATTTGTAACGATGCTGTGTCCGTGAATTAGCTCGATGCCGATGACGTAACTTCAGAATGTGCATCATTTATTTAGACCGGAAGAATCCGATGGTCTGTGAAGCTCTTTTTAAATGACCAAGGCTAGGCGAAAGGCACTTCGGGCCATGCCACAGTTGTTTGGGTCACGCAAAAAGAAATCGCTCGTAAGCGTCATGTTCACAGTGCAGTGCGTTGACCACTGGTGCAGTGGTTAACGCAACTGGCTTATAAACCCCATAGACATTGCGTTTGATTCTCAGCCCGAGTTACCATTGATGTTAGCGACAGCTAGTGTCAGTGGTGATATCTGAACTGGTCTTGAGTGTTCAACCATACCACCGCTACCCACACCCGCTCCCCAATGGACAATCAACGCTGATGAGCGACACCAATTTAATTAAAATAGTAATTTACAGCCGTTTGTCAATCCACTGCTGGATGAAGGCCTCCTCATGCAGAGTGAGTCATCGGTGTTGTTTTGACCATGCGTCATCTCACTGGTCAGTGCAGTTTGTTGAATTAGCATATGTCTCGCAGATTGAGTCTCATGTCTCGTTTACAGGAGTAGCCTGCTCAGAGCAGTTGGCAATTTACAATTTGGGAACTTTTATGCGTAGGATAATATCAACTAAAAAAATTAAACAATTTTTTAGTTTACCAGGTAAGGCCCACTGGGCTATATAGCTCTGTTTCAGAGGCGACCTGGCCACAAATGATAGCTCAACGAAGTGGCTTATCACATGGAAATGTATCGCAGGCAAATACTCTAAACGCGTGTTTCTTAATGTATAGGGAAAACCCAGAGGCGCGGAGAAAGATGCACGTGACCACGGGGAGAGAGAGAGAGAGAGACGTGCAAACTCGGGATCGAACCCACGACCTCTTGTATACCAGGCGAGGTAGTTAGCATCTTGCAACCGCGGCACCTAACCAAAGTGCCCGCGCATACGACGAGAGAACACTCGGAGACGCTTAAAAGTAGTAATGCACTGTGTTTATAAGTAGCAACGACACGTGGTGGGTTGTGCCCCGATGGTCGTCACATTTAGAGGCCGGCACATAAAGCACATTCCGTTCATTTTGTTCACGGGCAAAGGGCGGCCGCAAAGGAATACCTCTCTGGCCTGAGCACTTATGACACGCCGGGCATAGGAAGATAAAGTTTGCCAATAAAATTCCTAAATCCAGCGGGCCCTCCGGAAAGGTGACACGTTTCTTGAAGGAGCCCGCGATGCAGCAGCAGCAGCAGCAGCCACTTAGCATTTGATAAAATATCTCTCTGCGGCCCGAGCCACCGCGCCTGGATCTTGCTTGTCATCACTCGTGCTTAGGAGCACACTGATCCGAGCCGTTCTGAGAGCATCATAAGCTCGGCATAATATCCACCCCGCCACCCCCCCCCCCCGTCTATGATCTACTGCCAACGATCGACCCGCATAAAAATACAGTGGAGAGGGCATAAACAAGCGTGTCCGCTCGCCTCTCTGTGTTATTTTTTTTGGGGAGGGACGGCTCGCGATTATGAGCTGTAAAGATTTTTTTGAGGGGGGTGGGAGGTGGAGATTAGGCTGCGAGATTTGCGCGCCAGCGAATGCAGTGTGGGGTCGAACGCAGGGCCCCCTCTGTTTAGCAACCTGCTTAGAAGTGGGGGGGGTGGGGATGGTGGTGGGGGAAAGTCCCGAGGGCTTTCATTACTGCAGAGTCTCCGGTTTGTAGTAATTAACCCAGGAGCTCTCCTCCCTGGTTTGACCGCTTGCAAGTGCCAAACGCAGACGAGGGGGCAAGACGGTGGCGTTGTCGCGAGCGGGCGGAACGCACGGGTCCGATTCTCGCGTCTCGGGAAGGAGATTCGTCACCGTTGCTCTCTCTCTCTCTCTGCTCGAGACACGGGGGGTGGGGGGGGGGGTCGCGTCCGCAACAGCGGACTTGAATTGTTACCTTTCTGCAGGTCACACGTGGCCATCCGCTAAGAGTGAAACGACAACATTTTCTTGTCGTTGACACCGAGAGGTCGCGGCCGATGTTGATGGCGATGATCGGGCCTTAATGTTGTGTTTTGCTGCGTAGCTTGCCGGTGGCATGCTAGACTTGATCCGGCACGTGACCATTAACAGCAGCAGCAGCCGCATTCGGATACCGATGTTGCGAGCGCGGAGATATTTTTTTTTGCAGGTCGCCGATCGGGCCGCGCCAAGCTGAATCGAATCCTCGACGGCAACGAAGACGGTCGATTTCAGAATCAGAATATTGATTTATACCGGAGGAATCCGATGGGCTGTAAAGCTCTTTTTTGACAGATGTCCAGTAAGGGGTGGTGATGAGAACGTTACAACAACAAACAGCGCAAGAAATCCGATAGTCGTGCAAAGTCCAAGAGAGGTAGACACATCGCCCAAACACAAATCAAACAAAACCATCCCCATCCTACCGGGCAATGCACACTGAGGTTATGAACTTGATTTTGCAATGGTGAATGCTTGCAAAACATTATTCGGTCCACAAAGTCAATCTTCATACACTGTATGTACAGAATTTATATTTTTCCATAAAAAAATTACAGCGCTATAGCCCATATGTCGGAATACGTGGGAATGCGTTACCAACAGAACCGCCCCGTCCCCCACCCACCCCACCCCCTCGGCCCCTCTCGCCGCCAAAACGATAAGAAAATCATTGCACGTTGGCAGGCCCTGACATCGTGATATCACCCTCCATGCTCCAGCCGTGGAGGTGACTCGAGACAGGAAATGACCGCAAAGTTGCCGTGTATCACCATTTCCGATCTGGGGGCTGGGTGGGTGATGTGGGGTGGGGTGTTGTAATACGACCGGCGACGAACGTGCTGTCATTGCAATTAATCTCGTGCGTTTGAGTTTCTCGGTCACGTGCCGTCATTTTACTCTCCCTCCTTCTCTCCTTTCTCTCTCTCTCTCTCCCGGCGAGGGCACTCACTTCCAATCACCGAAATTCACCGCCGCGTTCGTCTCTGTGCCCCCTCTTGGAACGCGTCCGTGGTCTCTAGCGCAGGACTTTTTTGGGCGATGTTTAAACGAGTACATCTCAGGCTGCAGGGTATTGCCCCCCCCCCCCCAAATCCAGATATGCTCCACTTGCGCGCCTACCATTTTCGCCACCAACAAAAAATGTACACAACAATCGCAGACTCAGCGGTGACGACGACTTCGGCGAGCCGAAGTCACGGCTGATTTCGCCAGAGAGGAAGAAAGCCAAAAATTCCAAGCGTGATCAGTGTTTGCTGAATATCAACGACGGCAAACAAATTCAGGGATGGAGCGATGACATCGGTTCGTGTGCGGCGTGCTTGCGTCGATTATTGCACCGCCTTCATGGCTGATGATTACGACAACGATGATCACACTTGGATGTGTCGATATCTTTATGTCATTTTGAAAATGACAAAACAAATGACGTAGAACGAAGGTATGTATCACCCGTAACCGATTATAATCAGTGCACAAAGCCCTTAAGTGGTGGTGTTTCCTTCAAAGATATTTTAGAAATATAAATCACATCATGGGGCCTCCCTTGTCAGTATAAAAATATAAGAAGAGGTTTAACCCTTTCTGGCAATAAAACAGTTGTGTTAAGATGTTCAAACACCAAACTGAAACTTTTTGCAAGGAATCATGTCTGCATTAACCACACATACTTGTGGTGAACATGCAAACAAAAAATACATGCTCCGATAATATGTGCATTTTATTGCCAGAAAGGGAAAAATCAATTCGTATAATAAAAATCACGTTTGTTTTTACCATACTTCACCACGCCAGTCAGTGCAGGTTGGTGAAGGAGGGGTGGGCCCCGGCACCGCTTTCGATGTCGCTCATGTCAGCCATGGAATCAAACTCGGGCGACTTGGTTCACAGGGCAGTGCGATAACCACTTTGCAGCACCACTGCAACTCGTATCTAATGCTCTATAAACGCCAATATTGAATACGAAATATTGCACAAAAACACATAAAATATATATGACCAGCACTTTGTAATATACATTAAAATTGTTATTATTTTTGCTGCTGTATTACCATCATCATCGGTAAGTACTGTACCAACACTGCTCAATTGACGAGTTCAATGATTCATTAATGTATCATTGGCGTATAAGGCTGAAGCTCTTAAGAGATGTCTCCACCACCCAATTGGCAAAACATATCCAGGGTAATACAACTTCCTGAACCAGGCAGGCTTTTTGGATGCAAAATAAAACCTCAATCTGATGACGACTGAACGAGCAAAGTGGAACCTTCGCTATTCTTGAAGGTGTGTCCACGGGCATATAAACAGTGTCACACCTAAAGAACCAGAGACAGGACGACATTTCTCACCAATTAGTGTTTCAGGTCACTGGTAAATCCAGAGTAAGTGGCGTGTTGACCGCTACCCACAGCCCATCGCAAGAGGTATCCTCCATGTGATGGTGCTCGGAGCGCAAATATTTCTGTATTGCTGGTGGACTTCACTGGTACCGCCGGCCACAGAGAGAGGTGGTATACTGGACGTGGTGTCCTTAGTGACGAAATAATGTTTTTTCCAGGTCACCGAAGCGGGCAGACCCGGCTGAAATTGAGCCCCGTATCACGTAACATTTCGGTGTCATTTTTGAGTTGGTACTATTCCTCTATCCACGTGGCCTTGCCGTTCTGACATTCATGAGCAGCATGCTGCTCTCTTGCAGTGCAGGGGTTGCAGGGTTAAATGAATTTGAGAGCTAATAGTATTCTTGGAGCACTCAGCCGTGGAAACAATTTATACGTCTGCGACTGCCTCGACTCTAATTGATTTCAGGCCCGAGCAGCGCTCGGCAAAGGTTGGATCCTAGCATAACCATCTTGCTCACTGATAACCATGTTTCTTATTTGAGGGTCACCTCTGTGACATATGCCAGTATCCGGTTGTTGTGCACTCATTACAGATACATGTATATATATATGTTTTTGTTTTGTTAAAATTGCTTTAACGGGACCCTTTAAAGCAGAACTTTATCCATGCTCAAGTGTGCGAAGATACTGCGACCACAAAGCCGCTTGCAGGCAAAAACCAAGAGTGTTAATGAATGAGATGGAGGGCATCATTTGCATGGCAGTGATGGATGTGACAGTTCTTTTTTTGTTTTCATATCAAATAAAGCATCCAAACAATAAATCCAAAATCCTGAACGCCATCGCATGGAAACATACAGGATGACATCATCTGATGTATTCACCAGAAATACTTTCACGCACATTGGAACCAAATTGTTGTTGTTGTGGTGTGTTAATGGCATTGCTTGTATGCATCTATTATCAGAAGCAGCAGCCATGGGTGAATCCACAGCTGCATGAACGTCTTCGCAAGCCGTCACCAATCTGCGATACAACGATCCGTCGAGCACCATCTGAACCGTGCGCCAATTTAACCGCTCCATCTCCACGCTGCACGTCCCCCTCCCCATGCGTCTTGCCGTGTACGTGTGCCCGTATTCGTGCGCCTGAGTGCAGTCCGCTACCACGAGATGGAGATACATTGATAACAGGACGGAGGGCTCGTCATTTATTTATTTATTTCACCTTGCAAACAAGATACGCGCACCGTGAATGGAATTCCCTTGTATCGAGGAATTCAATGAAACAGGTGGCAGTTCCGCTGGGCTGTATATGCCTCCTACCCGTGTAGTGTTTAATTTAATTCACTTGTTTACCACCTTGCATGCAAGACGTATACAGCACAATGGGGTTACTGTGTAATAGGAAGTATTTTACGAGATGAAAAAAAATCAGACGATATTCGCAGCAACCAGTGCAGTTCCGCGCATTCAATTATGTTCTACGTTCTGTTGTGAAGTCTTAGTTGGCGCATGTGGCCGTGTCATTCCTTTTTCCGCCACTCCACGATTGCTCTCAGCCAGAGCCATCCCTTAGGGGGGTTCACGGCGAATCGGGGCGACCGCCCCGGGCCCCGCGCTTTGCCCCCCCCCACCACCCCCGCTTCGAGGTCATGGTGTCAGATGTAATACTTCCGGTTTAGATTGAAGGCGTCTTGGAGGGGGGTGGGGGGGGGGCCCACACAGTGAGATTGGCCCAAGGCCCCGTACCCCCACCCTTTGGGAAGGACTTCCTTTCAACCACAATGCACCTATTTTTAATACCCTCTTCTTGAGTCAAACATTTCATTAAACGCAAATGCTGATCTGTGGACACACTTTTAGTGAAAAGTTCAAAGGACATTCCTTAAGATAATTCTGCCCTCTGTTCTGGCTACTTCTACCTTCGATGTCCCCATTACCCCACCACCACCACCCCTCTCCCCTCTTGCCCATTCACCCCACTAATTACTCCTGCCAGCCGACGTTACCGTCGGATGGCAGCTTGCCGATACATTTACCGAGACATTTATAGCAAAAAAAAAATCATTCTCCAGGTGTTTGCCCTTCTCTCGCCCGAATAACAAATAAAAAGGATGTTAACTCAAATGACCCGCAAAGGACCGGGCGTAACGTTAACCGTGCTGGCTAATCGCGTAAAACTCTACCTCCGATGAGCATGGTTGGCTACGTACGGTGCAGAAGAAGTTCAACGTAAAGACAAAGATCCCTCGTGTAGCCTTAACAGACTGTTGGGGCAAGTGCTGTTAGCGAGCACCGATGGAAGCCGGCAAGGCACACGAGGGGGAGGGTGGCCAGCATCACGCCCGGCCGCCTTTGTCTCCCCAGTGGCGATGTTTACACACCGCACCAGGAGTTCAACATGTACACATACATACGTGCCTGCAGCTTGGCCGCGTGCAGTTATTAAATTGAGGTTTGGGTAGTAGCGTAAAGAGCGTGCGGAGGCAGGGGGTGCCCTGCCCACAGTGGACAAAGATACGAGTTTGGGCCCCCCTTGACAACCACAACGAAATATGTTTTCAACAACAGTGTAAAAAAAAAAACTTATTTAAAACACGGTTTTAAATGCATTTTTTTAAAAATAAAAACGCTTTCCTTTACATTCCACTTTTATTTTCATTTAATTAGGCTATATGCGGGGTGTTTAAAAAGATAGACACAATTTCAAAGCAGTATATTTCACGATGGCAACATGATACAACTACACAAAAAATTACAAATGGTTTAATGAGTTATCAAGTTTTATAAATGCTCTACGTGCCCTCCACTTGCTGTACGGACAACATCGAGAAGATAGTTGAATTCGTCCCAAACGCCTCTCAAAGCGTCTTCTTCCACTGAAGTCACCGCTGCCGTGATTCTGTTTTTGAGGTCATCCAGATTAGTCACTTAAGGTAGCACAAAAACACGGTCTTTTGTGCCACCATGCTCTCTGACATTGGGGGATCAATGCCAAAACGCCGTTGAAACGCACGCTGCTCCGCAATTACGGATTCTGTCTTGCTGAACTGCAGAACACAAAACGCCTTGAGTTTCGGGGTCGCTATCTTGCGAATGACTGAGGCTAGGGGCTGTTTGTGCGCTGGGAGAGGCATCTCGTGTTAACGATTTGAAACTCTATGCCCCGCCCTCTCTATGCCCCGCCCTCTCTATGCCCCGCCCTCTCTATGCCCCGCCCTTTCAAGTGGTAAGAGTTTCATTCATGGGCGGTTCGTGGTTGCAGAGATATAGCGATTTCAAATCGGGTCCATCTTTTTTAATCACCCTATATATATCGCTGCGATGTATAGCCTACCTGCGACCGTGAGAAACAAATACAATATTGGGGGCCCCCGCCTGATCGATTGCCGCACCCTCTGAGCTGATAACGTCGTTACCACGCCACCGGGGTTAGGAGAACATTTGCGCTTAGACACCAAATGTACGGCTCGCAATAGAGAGAGAGAAAGAGAGATAATTGGCTGCCCCGAGTGAAAAGCCCCCTGGAGGAATTTCAGCGATGGCTCACGAAATACTTCGTAGGGAGTTCTCCGATGCGTTTTCGAGGTTTGCACCGCACGCCTCGTCTTGTCGCGTGGCGTCTCATTCGCGACATCATCCCCCGATCCCGAATCCACTTCCTGAAGAATCTACCAGCACGCGGAGTGCAACGTCGGATATCATCTTCTTGGTTCTTTCGGTAAAGTCACGTAGAAGGGAAATTATAAAATAATAAAAAAAACTGAATAAAATACAATTCTCACGACGTTTCGGCCACAACGCAAGCAGCCGTCCTCAGGTGAAGAACAGGGCTGTCGGAGAGACAGCGTCTGAATCTTTCTGACAGACCTGTTCTTCACCTGAGGACAACTGCTTGCGTTGTGGCCGAAACGTCGTGAGAATTGTATTATGTTTTATTTTTATTATTGTATTATTTCCCTTCTACGTGACTTTTCCGAAAGAACCAAAAAGATGAATCCCTGCAGTCACGAAAGCTTTAAATCGAAATTTAAGTCGGACATCGTGTCGAGTAAACACACGCAACTACAACCGGCAAACGCATCGGAGGACGACGCAGCACACAACTGCGGACCTGCATGAAGGTGTCCCGGCGGACGTGTGAAGAGTGTTTTGTATCTGCGCGCTTAGTTTGTTTTCTCTCTAAGCCGAAGGGTCTGAGTCTTGTTGTTTAGAAAATCCCTAATTATACTTTTCTTGAGAGCTGAGTTTGCTCAAGTATCTGCAGCTGTCCTCTCCAGAACCCAACACGTGCGCGCGTGCGGTGGCGCAGTGGTTAGCACCGCTTTGAACCCCGCGACCCGAGTTCGATTACCGCTCACGGCCGACGCCTGCGATGATTATCTGAACCGATCCTGGGCCTCCCCTAGGTCGATTCAGCCTCAAATGAGTACTTGGTGTGGTGTGTAAACGTCGTCACTGGGGAGACAAAGGCGGCCGGGCGTGGTGCTGGCCACCCACGCCCTCGTGTGCCGTGCCGGAATTCATAGGTGCTCGCTAACAGTACTTGCCCCAACAGTCTGTTAAGGCTACACGGGGGGGGGAATCTTTGTCTTTGTGTGTGTGCAAATGAGTTCTATCATCTCCCTTCTGCTGCAATGCGTTCATGTTGCCTGCAACACATTACATTCCACGTTACATTACATTCCACGTTACATTACATCCCGCGTTACATTACACCCCGCGTTACTTTTCATTACACGTTATATTACATTACACGTTATATAACACTACACGTTACATTACACATTCATGATTGTTCAACTGATTGCCAACATTTAACAACTATTTACCCAACCGAGAGAGTATGGCACAGTTAAACCACCACTGGTGAAAATAACATTGAGGTTCTGTTTTGTAAATATATATATATATATGATAATCCTCCCACACCTCCCTGGTCATATTCCAATTGTTCTCTTAATATCATGTTATGAGATGCATATATATGAGAACACTCAACGTTAACAGTGCTCTCTAACTTGGAAGAACACAATCAGAGGACTTTGTATAATTATGATTTCCATTCATAATAAAGTTTTTGGGTTAGATCGCGTTATTTATTAATGTGTCGTAACACTCCACCACCCGACACGGCCAATCAGCAAAAAAGTGTCACGTTGACAAAAGACAAATAGTTCACTGCTTTAGCCCACCGGTGTGTTGAAGAGTGAATCCACAACATTTTACATTTTTGAGTACTGTGACGTTTCGCTGGTAATTGCATCCAGCATCATCGGGAAATTCGCCAGAATGGAGTAGTGAACTATTTGTCTTTTGTCAACGTGACACTTTTCTGCTGATTGGCCGTGTCGGGTGGTGGAGGGTTACGACACATTTATAAATAACGCGATCTAACCCAAAAACTGTATTAAGAATAATATTGGTCGCGAAAGCCTACGTGCTAATATGATTTCCATGTTAATTTTTTTAGTTTTAAGGGTAGCACATTCTGCGGTGGCGCGATGGTGTGGTAGTGTCTGCACTGTGCTATGAGTGCAGTGACCTAAGTTAGATTCATGGTCATAGCGAAGGTCAGTAGGAAGTGATATCTAAATTGCCCCTCTTCCACCCCCCCCTCCCCATCTTCACCAACCCACGCTGACGAATGTGGTCAAGTTTCGTCAAACAACTCTGACAGTACGGGGGAGGCCTGCATCTCGCAGCAGTCAATCGACAAGGGGCTGTCGATTGTTGTTATTCCTTTACATATTCCGAAGACCAATAGAACGTCTTCCCTCGAAATGAGACTAAACTAAAAAGAAGTTTTGGCCAAGAGACATACACATATAGGCACACGTGCGCTAAACAGTAAAGCATTTAGCAGTCTCCCCCAAAAAAAAAAAAACATCGAGCCATCATCCCATCTCGCCACGCAATACCAAAGTTAAACAGAGCACGAAGTGCAATTATTGGCGGGATTGCCTCATTTGCAAATTGCCGCCACCTTTTGCTTGCCGTGTTGTGACCGGATCTTGAACCATGAATACCTTATGTCAGATTTCCATAGTTTATTTATGCAGATGGAGGAGATGGGCATGTGCTGGCTCGGAATGGCTGTGGGGCTGCGATGGCTGAGCGAGAGGTGGGGGGGAGAGCGAGGCAGGGACAGGCGTACATGATAATGGGTGGATTTCCCATTTTATGATGGGCAAATTTGAACAAATTGGGTTTGCGCGCGAGCCGAAATCTATCGGGTTCAAGTTCAGCTGCTCAAATATTTTCCCGGCTAAATGACAGATTTAGAAAGTAAATAGAGGTGATGGTTGGCGGGGGATGATGGCGCGGCTGTGGGTGTGTGTGGGGGGGGTACCACGTCTGGAATCTGCCGAGCGAGCGGCAGAAGAGGGAGGGAGAGATGGGCGACGAAGGGGCGGTGGTCACACGCCAATGGCCAGCAGGCAGCAGGGCCCCCATCGTAAGGATGATGCTGTCAAGACAAACGTAGTTCTTCATTGGCTGTTGAGTCATCTGCCACTTAATCCCCTTTTAAGCTTAAAGGGCCACCACTCAGTACTGAGCAGCTGTTAATACCGATTATGTGTTGACAAAGGCCCATGGAACTGTCCGCTCAGATCATTGACTAAAAGCGCCGTTTTTTGAACGACGCTCGCAGCGCAAATGTGCGACCGCGCGCGCAACGAGCGTTTGTTACGCGCCATTTGTACGGATTACATGCAGACGTAATGTTCCGCGGATTGCGTCTGCCGTTCGCCGAGCAAATTCACGCGAATCTATCCTCGTTGATATAAGCACGGCGACGGTGCGCGTTGTGACGTGCAGAATGTGCTCCCGATGCGTTTGAAGTCTGTTCGTGCGAGGGGAAGGCGGGGGGGGGAGGGTTTATTTTATCATCATTGTCATTATATTCCAATATTTGAATTATGAATGATCCGAAATACAATGGGGGTCATCGCCGCTGGCTCACCTGACAGGTACTCACTTCTATGCAGCTTCTGTGGGTCGGGCGGCCACTTCAATCGCTCCTCCTTTTTCTTCCTCATTCAAGGCACCACTCCTCGAACTGTAAGAGAGCTGAGAGGGGACTTCACCGGGTTCTTAATGAAGGGCGGTCAAAGGAGTCGAGCAGAATGAGCGGATAAAAATAGGCATTCCTCAGCTAATGTTGGGCGTATTTGGAAGCCGCATCTTCACGTACTAATCAGTCAATAAATCAATGCGCTTCATTTAATCTTACGAGAAGCCCGTTGAGATCCATTATCTCTTTTGTAATCGTATAATAAAATAAGTGCATTGATTAGCTGCTCGCATTGTTTTTTTGTTCTGCACGCAATGTATATTTAGATATGAATTATATTTGGCAGCTCTTTGTCAATCTACTGTTGACTGTCGGCCTGCCGGTGCCACCGCGGCCAGATGTAAACTACCTCGCCTGGTATACAGGAGGTCGTGGGTTCGCTCCCGACCCTGACGCCTGCTGTATATTTCGAGTTTGCGTGTTTCTCTCTCATCATCATCACGGTGGCCAGGAGATGTCAACTACCTCGCCTGGTATACAGGAGGTCTTGGGTTCGCTCCCGACCATGCCGCCTGCTGTATATTTGGAGTTTGCGTGTCTCTCTCATCATCATCACGGTGGCTAGGAGATGTCAACTACCTCGCCTGGTATACAGGAGGTCGTGGGTTCGCTCCGGACCATACCGCCTGCTGTATATTTGGAGTTTGCGTGTCTCTCTCTCTCTCTCATCATCACGGTGGCTAGGAGATGTCAACTACCTCGCCTGGTGTACAGGAGGTCGTGGGTTCGATCCCGATCATGCCACCTGCTTTGGTCGTATGGATTTTTCTCCGGGTCCTCCGGTTTTTTCTACCACATTTAGAATCACCATCACGCGTTTAGAGTGGTTGGCTGCTGTAAATTTCCACGTGATAAGCCACTTCGTTGATCTATCATTTGTGACCAGATCGCTTCTGAAAAAGAGCTACACAGATCATTTGGCCTTACTTAGTAAAATAAAATATAGTTAAAATAGTTCAATCTTGATTTGAAGCTTTCGTGACTGCATGAATCCATACTCTTTGGTCATTTCGGTAAAGTCACGTGGGCAGAAAAAAGAATAAATCACGATGTTGTGTTGCGATCGAAACGTCGTGATCTATTTTTTTTTCTACCTACGTGACTTTAAATAGTTTAGTTTAGTATTGGTCGTTGCCTTTTTACCATACTTCACCACATTGGCAAGTGCGCGTTGGGGAAGGGATTTGCACAGAATGGTTCGGATAGCACTCGCCACTGATGCTGAGCTTGTGGCGAGGAATCAAACCTAGGTACATAGGGTTCATGCCGCCGTGCACTAAACCGTGCGTCACAGCTCTTACACATGACATTTACAAACGCTAATGAATTACAGGGATTGTATTTGTTATATTGGAGCATCGTATTACCATTATGCCATCGGTCTGGAACAGACAGCAGCATAAGCAAGCAAGGTTTCTGCTCCCAGATGATCCTTTAATGCAATGCCTACAATGCTGATCAAGAGCACGCCAAGACCCGTGCCCTTGGATTACATTTCCAGCAGTCTTCTGAACGCAAAGCCAAACACGCCATATGCTAATGTTGACCTTTTTTTTTCTGTAACCCTCGGAAACTGTCCCTCAACGTACGACTGAGTCACACTGTGGACAGAACGCTTTGTGGAAGGGCACCGGCTTTGTGAGTGGCGCCTTGGCCGGGGAAATCTGCCGGTCCGGCACGAATTGTTTTTTATCGCATTAAACCGGGGCCAAACGCGCGCGCGATCATTGGGTATTATTTACATCTGTTCGGCACTTTAATTAGACGGTTGATTAGAGGCCTCGAGGCGTTCGCGAGGGCCCTCTCCCCGCCATTCGTCCCCGGCAATCCCTCGACTCACGTGAGACAATAGCGACGGGCGGAATGTATTAAGTAGAACAATGCCCTCCGCTCCGGAGCCCCTGCTGGCTGCGTGTGGAGGGGGGGGGGGCACCTGAGCCAGCCAAGGCCACGTCACGTGTGTGTGTGTGCGCGTGCGTGTGGCGCGCGCGTGAGTGTGAGAGCGCGCGCGCGCGCGCGCACGTGCGTTTCTGCCGCGCCTTGCGTCTGAATTTCACAGGCGTGGGGAGGAACAATGCAGGGCACGCCCGCCTCGGCCCCGATGCATATTCAGCTCGTCGTGTGTTCAAAATCAGAAGCTGGTGGTGAATCCTGACCTCGGAACAATATGCAAAGAAGGAAACTGCTTCCCTTTAAGCATATCACAGCCGCGGCCTCGTTTGTTCCGGGATCTTTTGAATCGGCGCGAATTTATCGGCAATATTAGAGGAGTCGCATGCTCCATACTCTGGTGTGTGTGTGTGTTTGCTGTGTTAGTGTCAAGGGAGCCAGGTAACTTTGTGACCCCAATCCACGTGTGGTCTTCTGTGTCAGGCGACATGTTGAATGTATCTTCTCTCGAGGTTCCGACACGCGCTACTGCGAGCATGAAGATCCAGGAATTATTAGAAAATAATTTCTCGAAGCACCGTTGTGGACATTAGGATGCAGGAATTAATACCAAAACAATCCTCTCGCCGTGCACAACCGCAGGCAAGAAAATTCAAGAAATGAACAGAAAACCCTCAAGCAGCCCGGCCAGCCAGAGCTTCGTCTTGACCAGTGCGCCAAGGTCGGTTCCCAGGATTTAATTTCAATTCTGCACCTCGGCCTTATGCCCATATC
This sequence comes from Lampetra planeri, assembly GCF_965212315.1. Lineage (NCBI taxonomy): Eukaryota > Metazoa > Chordata > Hyperoartia > Petromyzontiformes > Petromyzontidae > Lampetra > Lampetra planeri. Next base: position 9,108,790 of record NC_136121.1, on the reverse strand, counting down.
TTCAACGCCGTCACTTAGTGTATGGCAAACGCCTGATGGAAGACATGTTCAACACGCGGCCTGTCTGGGACTGCAAGCGGCCGCGAATCCCTTTGTGACCACAGCCTCACATGGGGCCGCCGCCTTGAGGTGCGTTCTGGGTTTTTTCTGTCCTTTCCGTGCCGCAGAGTTGGGGGGGGGGGGTGGGACGTGGGGGGAGGCGATGGGGGTGGGGGAGTGCAACAGCTGCACGGTGGTCGAGGTTAGGATGTCCGGGTCGTTTCAAGCCCCCAGTGGTATCCGGCGACAGGGCTCCCAAACCCCATTTCAACTGTCATCACGTCCCCACCACTGCCACGTGGTGGTGGTCGTAACAAAAAAAAACGTGCTGCTTGAGTGACCATTGAATAGAATTAAAACAAAATTGCAGGAGATCTGTCCGTCACTTAACCCAGCTTTCCTTGGGGTCACCGCATGGACAGGAGACTACCCCTTTGCTCATGAGCCTCTCCTTGTGACCGGAGGTTTGGCTGTGACAGTTTTTTTTTGCTGCGACTGCCCCTTGGTAGACTCTTTGTGTGTGTGTGTGTGTGCTTTTTGTCTGTCTTCTAATGCTGCCAATCTCCGCGCCCAACATCTCGTGGGCTGAGTGCGACAAGGAGATATTCTATAAACACAGCTCAGTAAAATGCGTGCAAAATTCGGAATTTAATATACATGTGATCACTATTCAGCTAAAATCGATTGTTCCATGCATAGGATCATGCGTGTGAGAATCAAATATTTATGATTTATGCAAGTTTTATTAAACTTGTATAAAATGCACCTTTGCGGATAACAACGATTGAACGAGACAGAAACAAAACGATAGATGGTACAGATTAGACAAGGCGATGCAAATAAAACCGAGACGTAGAAAATAAAGACAATTCCATTAACGACATTAACACATCGATCGTTTAATGAAATCTTGACCCTGAATCGTGGGAGAAGGCATTGAGTCCTGCCACTCCTCCATCATTCTCACACTGGAATTGAACACGGATCGGTCCAACGAGGTGCAACAGTGGAACACGCTTGGCCAGAGTCAACGATCCACGTTGCAGGTGGGAAGCGAATTGCGCCAAAGTTTGGCAGACAAAGGCCAACATTGTCTTGAAACGGATTCGTACAACGAGAACACAATTGCCAGGACGTCTCAACCACACAGAACGACAATGCAACAGCCCGCATTTTCCATGCAAGCTTCCACGCTGCCACTCAGCACAAACCAATTGACGGCAGAAAGCCGCTCACCCACCAGCCACGTGCCACCGAATAAGCAGGAGTCTTCCCACCCAGTGGCATAGAATGGGGCCCAGGTGCAATGAATGCAATGGGGTAGATTTGAAGTTTTCGTGACTGCAAGGATTCATACGCTTTGGTTTTTAACACCCTATAATAACACGTTGTCTCTTAATAAGTCTCTTCATACGCCTCGGTGATTTTGCTGGAGCAGTTTACACCTCGATTTAAAGCTTTCGTGACTGCATGGATTCATCTTCTTGGTTCTTTCGGTAAAGTCACGTAGAAGGGAAATAATAAAATAATAAAAATAAAACATTATAAAATAATTCTCACTATTATTATGTTTTATTTTTATTATTTTATTATTTCCCTTCTACGTGACTTTACCGAAAGAACCAAGAAGACAGTTTTCACCTGATGACGGTTGCTTGTGTTGCTTCCGAAACGTCGTGATTTAATTGATTTTTTTCATTTTAATTTATTTTATATTTTGTACTTACGTGACTTTACCGAAAAAACCAAAGAGTATAATGCAATGGGGGGTTTGGGTTTTTCCAACGCTCACCCGCGTGTTTTTCCCTCTTCGTATTAATCGCCTGTGTCCCTTCTGGCCATGCACACCCTCCCCCCCCCCCAAAAAATAAGAAATCCCTGGTGCAGTTGCACCGCCTGCGCACTAAAAAAAAAGGCCACGCCCAATGGAGCCATCACCATCGTCGTCACCGCTTTGATTGCAAATGGGCCATTTGGGTGACGGCGCGAGTGGCGTGCGCGCGCGCATTATTACAGAGCGCGCGATTGTGCCGTCGGATCGACCGCGAAGCTCTGAATGATGTCAGGTGTAGCGCCCCGCGAAGCCCCGCGCTAAACGAGGGTCGTTAAGAGGGCGTTAGGGTAGGGGGGGGTGTTGTTTTTTTCTGCAGTGCCCCTGACGCACATCGGGAGGTGACCTCGACGAAGCCGTGCGCGCGTGATCACGCACGAGGCCGTTTGCGCAATTGGCTCGGCCGCGGTTGATTAGGCCGCTTTGATTGGCTGCCCGTGCGATCATAGATTGCATTGTCACCGCGGTGGGGTAAGAGTCCCCTGTACAGACGACCCCGTCGTTTTTCCTGCGGCAGGCCTCGATACTCACTCAAAGGAAGGCGTTGAACTGAAGCGGCTTTTATAGGGCCGCGTACATTATATATTTACATACGGCCCTTCGTCAATCCACTGCTGGGTGAAGGCCTATCCCATGCCGTATCGGCCACGAGTGCTGTATGACCATACTGCACCGTGCCCGTCAGTGTGTGTTGGTGGACGCGATGGGCGATCGGAACCGGCTCGAGAATTGCTTGGCACAGACGTCTGCCGTGGCCAGGAATTGAACTCGGCTCACTGGGTTAACAGCGCAGTGCCATTCACATGATGCTAGCGCTCCTCCCGTGTGAGATAATGACCAGATTGTTGTTTGACCGTACTTCACCACCCTGGTCATGGCGGCTTGCTTGGTGACGGGGCTGACCATCACTGGTTTTGATGTCGCTCGCCACTGATGTTAGCCCATGGCCAGGAATCAAAACTCAGGTCGCCGGGTTCATCGTGCAGTGTGCTAATCACCGCGCCACCGCTCCACCCACGTTACATATGTCAATGCATAAGTGTATGGTGGATCTTTTTGGTTCTTTCGGTAAAGTCACGTAGAAGGGAAATAATAAAATAATACAAAGAAAACATTAAAATTATCACGATGTTTCGGCCACAACACAAGCAGCCGTCGTGAGAATTGTATTTTATTGTTTTATTTTTATTATTTCATTATTTCCCTTCTACGTGACTTTACCGAAAGAACCAAGAAGATGAATCCCTGCAGTCACGAAAGCTTTAAATCGAAATGTATGTTGGATGTAATCCTCCCATTGTTATTTAAAAGAGTAATTTTACGTCAGCATGCAACAAAAAATGCAATTGGCAAACATTACTTGGAGTTTGCGTGTCTCTCTTTCCGTGGTCGCGTGGATTATTTTTTCTCTGGGTCCTCCGGAATATTTGGCTGCAATACTTTCCACGTGATGATAAGCCACTTTGTTGACCTATGATTTGTGGCCAGGTCGCTTCTGAAAAATAACTAATAGCTCAGTGGGCCTTACCTGGTAAAACCACCAAAAATCACCAAACCTTGCTACCGACATCTGCCTCGAAGAGAGCTCCTTGTGTTAAATTAGTTTATAAAGCACAACTTTTCTTTCGCTTAAATCTGCGAATTGCATTTTTTTGATGATTTAATGTGACCCTTTAACCATTTGACTGCATCCGGAATTTTATTGCATCTCAATGGGACAGTTGGGTCGCCATTACGAATATCAATTCTCGCAACTCAAACTTGAATGAGATTGCGTACTCCGTAAATTGTGGTGAGCGGTAGTGTAGCGGTTAGCGCGCTGCGCTACGAACCCGGCGACCCGAATTCAATTCCAACTAACGCCCAAAACCAGTGACGATTCTTTGAAGCGGTCATGGGACTCCCCTAGGTCGACTCAAAGCGGCCGGGCATGGTGCTGTTGGCCGTGCCGGCTTCGTGTGTCGTTCCGTCCTTCACAGGTGCTCGCTAACAACACTTGCCCCAACAGTCTGTTAAGGCCACGTTAATATCAGGTGTCCATACTCTTTGGTTATTTCGGTAAAGTCACGTAGGTAGAAAAATGAAATGAAATTATTCTTATTTTTAATTTTATTTTTCTACCTACGTGACTTTACCGAAAGAACCAAAGAATATGGATTCCTGCAGTCACGAAAGCTTAAAATCAAGAATATCAGGTGTCTTCTCAATTTGAATAACCTCACCGGCACCAACATGCAATTCGACACCCTTATCACCGCTGTTTCACCTTTATTTAGTGCTGTGAGGAGGGACAGGTAAACTTTTGAAAATACCAAAAAATATTACGACGGCACAATGGCAGTCCGTCTCATTTTGTAAATCGTAGCGAGACCTCTGCCGAAGGAGACCTCTGCCCAACAGTATCGTGCGAGTGGCAGAGGATGGCAAGCGAGTTTCAACTCACGATGGCATTGCAAGTCGTACTCCAATTGTAAATGATACGTTGAAGTTATAACTAATTGCCACGTTTTGTTCACGTGACAAACCTCACGAATTTGGCTGCGTCGGATGGTGGAGGGTTAACGACACATTTATATTTACGCGATCTAACCCCCCCCCCCCCAAAAAAAAAATATTATATTACGGATATTACAATTACTTAGCGTGCCCTTCCCTCGCCAACTGTTGTCTCGCTTTGTTATTTCACGTTAAACATTTAAACATCGACTTGTTGCAACGCGGGAGCACGTGCTTGTCGCGCACGTGCTTGTGAATGCGCGCGTGCCAAGTGCCACAATGCGCATGTGTGGGCGTCACTGCATGAGAAGATAATGGGTGCGTGTGGTTAGATTGATGACTGGGTAGAGAGTGTGTGTACGTGTGAACGTGTGGTTAGTGGGGAGCGGTGGTGTAGCGGTAAGCGCTACGCTGCACTACGAACCTGGCGACCTGAGTTCAATTCCCGCTCACGGACAACACCAGTGACGATTATCTGAACCGGTCCTGGGCTTCCCCTAGGTCGACTCAGCCTCAAATGAGTACTTGATAGGGTGTTTAAGCATCGTCACTGGGGACACAAAGGCGGCCGGGCGTGGTGTTGGCCTCCCACCCCCTCACGTGCCGTGCCGGCTTTTGTAGGTGCTCGCTAACAGCACTTGCCCCAACAGTCTGTTAAGGCTATACGGGGGATCTTTGGTGGTTAGTTATATGGTTTGTGTAGGTGGTTGGGTATAGGGTACCTGTCTGTTAGCGCAACTGAGCTGCAACAAACCGACAACCTGGGTTAGATTCCCAGCCACAGCCTCGACCAGTGACGCATAGCTGGATCAGTTCTGGGCCTACCCTAGGTCAGGTCACTCTTAAATGACTTCCATTGCGCGGTGTGTAAGGGACCGTCCATAAATGACGTCACGCGATTTTGGACGATTTTTGACCCCTCCCCCCCTTTGTCACACGGCGTCACAAAAAGTCAGACCCCCCCCTCAAATATGACGTCACTAAGCCCTGCCCCCCCTACCCCAAAAAATAAAACATGCTTCAAATCGCTTTAAACTATTGTCATTGTAGTGCGTATTTAATGTGGCGCTGCACTCTGATGTTGTAGGAGAAAACATGTATTAAAAAGTCTATTTAATTAAGTAGAACGTGTTGTCTATATTTATTTAAACTTGCGCATTTTGATGTGACGTCACATTTCTCAACCCCCCCCCCTCGTCACACATCGTCACAAATGTCTGACCCCCCCCCCAGGTGCGTGACGTCATTTATGGACGGCCCCAAAGCATAAACGCCGGGGAGACAAAGACGGCGGGGCTTGGTGCTGGCCACACCACTCCCTTGTGTGTCGTGCAAGCCTCCATAGGTGTTCACAAACAACATCTAGATGTTGATTTAAAGCTTTCGTGACTGCAGGGATTCATATTCTTGGTTCTTTCGATAAAGTAACGTAAAAGGGAAATAATAAAATAATATACATAAAAAACAATAACATCTAGATGGCCTATATAAGCTACATGGGGGGGGGGGGGGGTATTTGAGTTGGTGGTTAGTTAGAGGATTTGTGTGTCTGGTTGCAACGTCTGGTATAGTATGTGTTTTGGAGTGTAGTGTTTTATGTGTGTGTGTGGGGGGGGGGGGTTCTGGTTGTGGATTGCTGCAGTGTGTGTGTGTACTCCGTGTGCGCGTGTGTTTGTGCTTGGGGTTGGTGTCTGGTACAATGTGCGTGTGTATACGTGGGATTGCGTCTGCGTCTTCATGCTTCAGCTTGTACACGTGTCTCTGCATGTTGGCCGGTGAGTGATGTAAATGTGGGTATGTAGCTGAGTTTATGGTTATGCCTGTGTTGGTGGTTGTATCTGGTACACTATGCACGTGTCTGTCTCTTTGTGTACGTCGTGTGTGTGCGCGTTGCTGCAGTCGGAAGTGACATCTCGTGTACTGTGACTGTGTGTGTCTGGTTGTGTGTGTGTGTGCATGTGTTTCTGTCTGTATCATTGTGGGGAGCGGTGGCGTAGCGGTTAGCGCGCTGCGCTACGAACACGGCTGATCCGGGTTCGGTTCCCGCTCACGGCCAACACCCAGTGACGATTATCTGAACCGGTCCTGGGCCTCCCCTAGGTCTACTCAGCTTCAAATGAGTACCTAGTGCTGTGTGTAAACATCGCCACTGATGCTGGCCACCCACTCCCTCTGTGTACCGTTCTGGCTTTCAAAGGTGCTACTCGCTAACAGCACTTGCCCCAACAGTCTGCAAAGGCTATACGGGTGATCTTTGTCTTTGTATGTCTGTGTGTGTGTGTGCATCTCTCTGTGTGTCTCTGGGATGAGGAGAGGGGGGGAGGGGTGGGGGGATGGTGGCGGTCTGGTTCGCACTGTGTGTGCTCTCTCTCTCTCTGCTCCACAAATCGTAAATTCATCCCGTTCCGCTCAGCTGGCACGGGCAGCCAAGGGAGCCGACTTCACTAACGAGGGACTCCTGTCTGCGAGCGAGGCGACATCGACTTACGCGTCATAGACACGCGTTATCACCTAATTACAGAGCCCTATCTTCCTTTCCCGTCTCGGCGAAGAGATGGGTTATTGGCGGCGGAGAGCAGAGAGGAAGAGAAAGATTTTTTTTTTTCTCTCTCTAAAGCGAAAGGAAATTGGCGAAGAGCCGGGAAGAATTGCGAATTTGAAAGGCCCAATAACGAGGCACTTGACAAATGATGTTCATAACCACATTAAAGGCTGCGCTAATGGAGCGCTTAATGATTGCTAATTTTCGACCAGATGCAGCCCCGTGCCATCAAAAAAGGGGGGCTTCGCCCGGAGGCTTATATGCAAATGCTTTCGTTCCGGTTGGGATTGAGAGCCGGCTGGGAGGGGCACAAGAGCCGCCTCTCCTTGGAGGGTGCACGTGCGCGCGTGCGCGTGTGTGACACTGTGTGTGTGTGTCTGTGTGTGTGGGGAGTGGTGGCGCAGCGGTTAGCGCGCTGCGCTACGAAAACGGCCACCCGAGTTTCGATTCCCGCTCACGGCCAACACCGTTGACGATTATCTGAACCGGTCCTGGGCCCTCCCCTAGGTCGACTCGGCCTCAAATGAGTACCTGGTGCGGTGTGTAAACATCGTCACTGTGGAGACAAAGGCGGCCGAGCATGGTGTTAGCTTCCCACCCTCTCACGTGCCGTACCGGACTCCGTAGGTGCTCGCTAACAACACTTGCCCCAGCAGTCTGTTAAGGCTACACGGGGGATCTTTGTGTGGCCGCTGCTGCCGGAGAGGGTTGAGTCAGGAGGTCTGTGTGCCACGAGAAAGAAACACCGCAACCACCACTGCTGGAATAATCTTCACAATCAGCAGCAGTATCGTCATCATCATCATCATCAGTTAAAGCATCCGTAGAGTCAGTACCATCATCATTATGAGAAGAAGCAGAAGAACCTGGACCACTGCCACTATGATCAACAATGAAACGCAGTAAATCAACATCGTCGACAGCAGCAGCTGCAGCCACAGCTCTTGCTCCACCGCCACCACGATCACGAGCAGCATCACCAACACACAATGATTCATTATCAGCAGCAGTAGCACCACCGTCAGAATCACAATCGGCAGCATTGCAACAAACACCTGCAACACTGGCACCCACGCCATGACCACAACCATCTCAGCACAACCGTTAACGGCAACATCTCAGTCGTGGTCATCATCGTCACCATCATCGTTGACACGATCAACACGATTACCACCAGGAGCATGATCAGAGCACCACCACCAACAACAACAACCACCGCCACCAAAAAACAGCAACACCATCAGCAGCAGCAGCAGCAGCAGCATTGTTTTCACGATCATCATCGCCATCACCAGCAACATCGCCATCATCATCAACATGATGATTGTAATCATCCATCATCATCGTATCACGTACGTTGTTTCTTTATCGCATGAAGTAGAGATTAGGGAGCAGTGTGGCGATGGGGGGGGTGTGGCAATGGGAGATTTCGGCGTGGCAGGAGATGTAGGGAGTGGTGGTAGTGTGTGTGTGGGGTGGGGGGGTGTTGGTGGAGAGTGGTGGTGCAGGGTCGGAGAGGCGACGGAGTGGGTGAGTGGGTGGGTTGGGGAGACGGTGGGTGGGGGGGCGGGATAGATGACAGCGTTCGGCCTTGTTTCTGTGATGAATCAGCGTGCAGGGGTGAGTGGCCGTGTGACATATGGCGAAAGATTACACTACCTAAGGGGCAGGCCCTCGGCTATGGCTTGCTGGCAGCAGGAGCTGTGCGGCATCCACACGGAGTCCCCGGGCCCCCCTCCCAACCCCCCTTCGACGATTGTCAAGCGTCGCGCCGTGGACTGCCGGAGTCGTGGGGGAGAAGTCCGGCGCGCCGCGAGTTGTAGTCATAGAGCAGCACGCCCGCTCCGAGTCGGTGGTTCACGCCGGCCGCGAATGTTGAAGCGTGAGATCGCCACCTCTGAGAATGGTTGGAGGCAATGGTCCCCCACGCGATGGCTTTGAATGTCTGTGTGTGTGTCAATGTGTACCAATGCGTGCGTGCGTTTGTTTGGGGAGCGGTGCCGCAGCGATTAGCGAGCTGCACTACGAACGCGGCCGTCCGAGTTGGATTCCCGCTCACGGCTAATATCGGTGGCGAATATCTGAGCCGGTCCTGGGCCTCCCCTAGGTCGAGTCAGCCAAAAAATTGGTATCTTGTGCGGTGCGTAAACATCGCTACGACCTGGCGTGGTGCTGGCCACCCACCCTCTCGTGTACCGTGCCGGCCTTCATAGGTGGTCGTTAACAGCACTTTGCTGTTAGCGACGAGGCTATATGGGGGATCTTTGTTTTGTGTTTGTGTGTCTCTACGTGTGGTTCTGTGTGTCTGTGTGTGTGGTTCTGTGTGTCTGTGTGTGGTTATATGTGCCTGTTTGTATGTGTGGATCCGTCTTTGTGGTTCTGTGTGTGTGTGGTTCTGTGTGTCTGTGTGTGTGGTTCTATGTGTCTGTGTGTGTCCTGGTCTGTTTGGTTCTGTGTGTGTGTGGTTCTATGTGTCTGTGTGTGTGGTTCTGTGTGTCTGTGTGTGTGGTTCTGTATGTCTGTGTTGAGGCGTGTGTATTCTTGTCACCACTACACCAGGCATGATTGCCTTATTGGGTCCCAGCCGCTAAAAGTATTTCAGAAGTGGAGTTTGGTTCGAGGAGAAAATTCCCGCAAGGCAAAGAGGAAGGGAGGATTACAATAATTAACGTAACATCTTAACAAGCACGTTATGTATATGCGCTTCAATGCCGTCCAATTGGAATGTTTGCATTTCAACTCGCTTCAGTGGAACATTATTTAAGTGTACAACAAGCTCCTGCTATCATTTATTTAACGTATAGCACCCCCCTTCCCCCCGCGCCCTTTACTTAAACCTACTGCTGGAGGAAGACATACCCAGACACGTGGGGAGTGTTTCACTATACTTCACCACACTCCGCTCAGCGGGGGGCTGGTGGCGCGTGGGGAGTGTTTCACCATACTTCACCACACTCCGCTCAGCGGGGGGCTGGTGACACGTGGGGAGTGTTTCACCATACTTCACCACACTCGCTCAGTGGGGGGCTGGTGGCGCGTGGGGAGTGTTTCACCATACTTCACCACACTCGCTCAGTGGGGGGCTGGTGGCGCGTGGAGAGTGTTTCACCATACTTCACCACACTCGCTCAGTGGGGGGCTGGTGACGCGTGGAGAGTGTTTCACCATACTTCACCACACTCGCTCAGTGGGGGGCTGGTGGCGCGTGGGGAGTGTTTCACCATACTTCACCACACTCGCTCAGTGGGGGGCTGGTGGCGCGTGGGGAGTGTTTCACCATACTTCACCACACTCCGCTCAGCGGGGGGCTGGTGGCGCGTGGGGAGTGTTTCACCATACTTGACCACACTCGCTCAGTGGGGGGCTGGTGGCGCGTGGGGAGTGTTTCACCATACTTCACCACACTCGCTCAGTGGGGGGCTGGTGACGCGTGGGGAGTGTTTCACCATACTTGACCACACTCGCTCAGTGGGGGGCTGGTGGCACGTGGGGAGTGTTTCACCATACTTCACCACACTCCGCTCAGTGGGGGGCTGGTGGCACGTCGGGAGTGTTTCACCATACTTCACCACACTCGCTCAGTGGGGGGCTGGTGGCGCGTGGGGAGTGTTTCACCATACTTCACCACACTCCGCTCAGTGGGGGGCTGGTGGCACGTCGGGAGTGTTTCACCATACTTCACCACACTCGCTCAGTGGGGGCTGGTGACGCGTGGAGAGTGTTTCACCATACTTCACCACACTCACTCAGTGGGGGGCTGGTGGCGCGTGGAGAGTGTTTCACCATACTTCACCACACTCTGCTCAGTGGGGGGCTGGTGACGCGTGGAGAGTGTTTCACCATACTTCACCACACTCACTCAGTGGGGGGCTGGTGACGCGTGGAGAGTGTTTCACCATACTTCACCACACTCCACTCAGTGGGGGGCTGGTGACGCGTGGAGAGTGTTTCACCATACTTCACCACACTCCACTCAGTGGGGGGCTGGTGGCGCGTGGAGAGTGTTTCACCATACTTCACCACACTCTGCTCAGTGGGGGGCTGGTGACGCGTGGAGAGTGTTTCACCATACTTCACCACACTCCGGGCAGTGCGGGGGCTGGTGGCGGGGTGAGTCGGGTGAGTCCCTCTCGGCTGATGTTAGCCGCAACCTGTGTGGGTCGAACTCAGATCGCGGCGTTCCGAGCGCAGTGCGTTCCCATACCTAGACACGTTGTGCGCTGCTGCTGTGCATTCGACGTTCACGTAAAATTGAGACGTTAGTTTTATTGTGTTTTGGCTCATCAGCCTCGACGGAGTCTAGGCCCTCCAGACATACGCTGCTATTAGCCCGCGGCATTTTAAATGGGGGTGGTGCTCACCAATAACAACAACAACAACAGCAGCTCGTAAACTTACAACACGTGTCCAGCAATGCGGACTCCGCTGATGTGACCCAAAATGTTTGAAAACCGGACCGGAGCTTCTGCGTGCTTGAGCCAATCAATGCTGTTGGTTAGAATAAATCTAGAAGGCCAATTTCGGTGAATGCTTTTAGATGCCAATGCATACTCTGGTGCAGAATTAGCTGGTGCGCACACACAAGACAAAGACTCCCCGTATAGCCTTAACGGACTTTTGGGGTAAGTGCTGTTAAGCGAGCAGCTATGAAGGCCGACACGGGGCACATCAGATGGGTGATCAGCAACAAACGCCCCAGTAGCGATGTTTACACATCGTACCAGGTACTCGTTCAAGGCTGCGTCGACCTAGGGGAGGCCCAGGACTTGTTAAGATATTTGTCACTGGTGCTGGCTATGAGTGGGAATCGAACTCGGGTCGTTGGGTTTTTTTTCGCAGCGTGCTAACCACTGCACCGCCGTTCCCCATACCCCCCCCACACACACGCGCGCGACGTGACAAAACCTACATTTAGCTCAATCGGACCACAATGTGAACACTCAAGTCGATTGAACTGTTTGTACAAACCTTTGTCAATCGGCTGCTGCATGAAGGTCTCCCCACGACGAGTCGGCGATGGGGTATGTTTGACCATACTTCACCGCGCTGGTGAGTGGAGGTTGGTCAAGGCGGTGGGAGGACGAGGAGGGGGGGGGGAGCCCAGGATATGGAGCCCAGGAGGGGAGTCCAAAGCGTAGTCCACTGGTTCAAGTATGACGTGCCACTGATGGTGGCCGTGCCCAGGAATCAAACTCAGTTATGTAGCGCTGTTTCAAAGCGTGCAGCGCGCGAACCACTGCGCCACCGGTCCAGCCGAGGTTGTGACCGTTCAGGTATGGCAACAGTTTGATACAGCTATCGTCCTGTGACGGTTCCACCTGAAGACGGAAGCTTGTGTTGCCTCCGAAACGTCGTGATTTTTATTTTATTCTTTATTTTACTTTTATTAATTTTAATAATTTTTTACCTACGTGACTTTTCCGAAAAAACCTGAGAATATGAATCCTTGCAGTCACGAAAACTTCAAATCTAGAACAAATGTTCATTACCGCACCCATAGCATTGGCTCGTATTGAACTCCTGATATATACACAACCAGCGTGGTGAATGAAGTATGGTGAAACAGCCACCACGTGACCGACGCGGCGTGGGAGGCCCTTCATACAAGCAGCGGATTGACTCAAAGATGTAGCTGGCCATTGTGATGATGATGTTGTTATTGTTGTTATTGTCACGGATGGTAGGAACTGTACGCGTCTCTAATTTTGAATTAAAACTTTCGTGACAACAGGAATTAATGTTCTTTGGTTATTTCGGTAAAGTCGCGTAGATAAAAAATAAATAAAGTTAATACAAATAATAATGAAAGAGTGTTTTTTTTTGCTTTTAATTTTTTTGCTTTTTATTATTTTTATTTTTTATTATTTTTATTTTTTATTATTTTTAATTATTTTTTCTATCTACGTGACTTTACCGAAAGAACCAAAGAATGTGAACGTCTCGGCACGACAGCTCAGCCCACGTGCGCGTGGCTGCAGAAAAATTATGTAATTCCGTACAACCTACCAAGCATAAATATGTTAATCGCGTTAATGAGCGCATGTGATTTATGCTAAGACTACTCGTAGTATACATATGTACAGTGTGCGGTAATGTGCTGAGCGCGTGCTTCAACTTGGCCATAAATATTTTCTAAATATATGTATGTTATGAAAGTACATTTTAAAGTTTATAATTGGATAGTTTCGGTTTAACGGCACAATTACCAGCATTTCCCGTTATTTATTCATCTTCACTTTCCATTTCGTTGAGTTCAAAATAATACAATTATTTACACATCTTTGTCACCACCCCCCATATTTCGCTCATGGGGGGCTCGTTTGACCATACTTCACCACACTGGTCACAGTGGCGGGGTTGGTGATGTCTGGCTGGCTCCCCAGGATCAATTTTGAAGACGTGGACTCGCTGCGGATGTTAGCCGTGGGTCTTCTTCTTAGCGTTGTTCCCGCTGTGGCACAGGGTCCGCTTTTCGGCATTGTCTTCTCCATTTGGCGCGGTCCAGGGCATCTTCGGGGGATGCGTTGACCGTCTTCACGTCTTCCTTTATTCGATCCATCATCCATCGCTTCTTCGGACGTCCGCGTGGACGGCGGCCCTCTGGCTCCATACGCATGGCAGTCTTGGCCACTGATGTGGGTAAGGAATCGAAACTTTGCGTGGCCCATGGGTGCATAGGGGCCAGTGCGCTAACACGTGAGCAAGCGTGAAATGCGTGCGACACAAACGCGCCTGCGTCTCTGTTCTAGACAATGCACTCAAAACAACGTTGCCAACGCGTGACACATCGCGCGCCGGTTCCACGCAGCGTGTGTTAGAACGACAGTCTATATATATACCGTGCAGTGCGCTGGTAGTGGACGCATGGGGAGTGCAGGAGAACAAGCGTCGCTCACTTAACGCGTGGACAATTGACGGTGTTGCCGATTTAACGCGAATGGGACGACGCGCGTTTGTTGTTGAACCGATAGGAACGATGCACGATTGTTGTTGAACCGAATAGAACGACGCTCGTTTGTTGTTGAACCGCGTAGAGCAGTAACGCACACAAGCGAAAAAAAACAAAAAAGAAGTCAACACTTTCGTAAATAACACTGCCATAAAAGGGAGGAATGGGGGGGGATCTAAAATGGTAACGTTTCGGGCAATGACCCTTCTGCAATTACGCAGCGATAGCGAGAAAGGTGGTGCACGCACAGATGCCGTAACTGCAACCGGCGGAGCGAACCGCCGGGGACAGTCGTTGGTATTTAATAATTGATTCTATATCATTAATATTATTACCATAACATCTTCCGAAAATACCCCAGCGGCGTGTGTGTGTGTTATGTGTGTGTGTGGTTATGTGTGTGTGTGTTATGTGTGTGTATGATATGTGTGTGTTATGTGTGTGTGTTATGTGTGTGTGTTATGTGTGTGTTTGATGTGTGTGTTATGTGTGTGTTATGTGTGTGTGTTATGTGTGTGTTTGATGTGTGTGTTATGTGTGTGTTATGTGTGTGTGTTTTGTGTGTGTGTTATGTGTGTGTTATGTGTGTGTTGTGTGTGTTATGTCTGTGTGTGTGTATGTGTGTGTTTGATGTGTGTGTTATGTGTGTGTTATGTGTGTGTGTTTTGTGTGTGTGTTATGTGTGTGTTATGTGTGTGTTGTGTGTGTTATGTCTGTGTGTGTGTATGTGTGTGTGATGTGTGTGTGTGTGTTATGTGTGTGTGTTTATTTCTACGTGTGTGTGCGTAGTGCAGCGGTTAGCGCGCTGCGCTCCAAACTCGGAGACCCGAGTTCGATTCTCGCTCACGGCCCGGGCTTCCCCTGAGTTTGACTCGGCCTTAAATGAGTTCCTGGTAGGATGTGTAAACATCGCCACTGGAGAGACAAATGCGGTCGGGCATGCGGCACTGACCAGCCCACCACCCCTTCGTGCGCCGCGCGGGCTTTCATAGGTTCTCGCGAACAGCACTTGCCCCCAAACGTCTGTTAAGGCTATACGGGTGATCTTTGTCAGTATCTTTGTTGCGTATGTAATGTATGCGACGGTGCATGATTAGGTATACAGAGGCAGGACTTACCATAATCTGGTCTCGTAGACTTGTTGTCGATCGCTCGCCAGTCGGCCCACCCTGCCCTCATTTATCTCCGTATTCTTCCTCGGAGTTAATGTGGCATCGCTTTATTTCCTGGGCGATGTCGCTGTTCATAAAAAAAAAAGAACGTTTGAACTAAAACAAAAAAAATAACGACTCAAGAAAAACGTTAGAATCATCCCTACAATCGCAAACGACTTTCTTGGGGTTGTTTTGCTTATTGCGTGGGAGCATTTGCCTACAAGCCTGCACTGCCCCATCGATTCAGCCGAGCAAAAAAAAAATATATATATATACGGCCCTTCTCAATATCAGGGCAGCCGATTAATATTGCATAGAGCGCGTGTAAAAATTACACGTAGCTCTCTGCTGTATATGCGCTGCAGTAGAAGTAGTAATAAAAAATATTTGTCGGAATTTATTCCGGCGGGGGTCGGTGGGGGGAAAATGCAATGCGCCCGAATAATTGAGATTCATTTGCCGAAGGTTGAGTGGGTGCGTGAGCGCGTGCTGTTGTTGTTGTGAGTAGCGACAATGTGCACGTTTACGACCAAAAAAATAAGAAAAAATATTAATGCACCACGGCCGGGGGGACCCTGCACGTGAGAATCATGTGTGTGTACACGTGTGTGTGTGTGCACGTGTGTGCGTGCGCATGTGTGTGCACGTGTGTGTGTGCACGTGTGTGCGTGCGCATGTGTGCGTGCACGTGTGTGTGTGCACGTGTGTGTGTGCACGTGTGTGCGTGCGCATGTGTGTGTGCACGTGTGTGTGTG